>NC_051222.1:36063976-36388976 GCF_015220715.1 Pygocentrus nattereri | reverse complement strand
TGCAGGTCAGAGTCACTGAACTGCCCTCCACTATTTCACCAGAGGGACTGATGGACACTGAGATGCTCTTAGGAGGATCTACGACAGACAAGATAAAAATATTAATGATCTTTGAGATGTTTGGCCTTCCTCAAATCATCTAATACAGCATCAAGCAATCACAAGAAGCTTACAAAGAACATTTATCTGCAAAGCAGTGGAGTTTCTCTCTCCAAGATCATTCTGACTCTGGCATGTGTATTCTCCACTGTCCTCAGATCTGATGTTGGGAATGCTGTAGGTTTTTCCTTCTCCTATTGATGCTGATCTCTTAAACCAGGTGTAGATCTTCTCAGGTGGGTTTGCATTACTGCTGCAGGTCAGAGTCACTGAACTGCCCTCCACTATTTCACCAGAGGGACTGATGAACACTGAGACCCTCTTTGGTGGATCTAGAGAAACAAGAATGAAAGTAAATTAGCTATTACGCAATCCTGTAACGGATCAGCCTGTGGTGCTGCCTACCAGCAAAGGCTGATGGTGGTGAGGCATCACCGGTCCAGGGAGCTCCAATTCTCAGAAGTCCATGGGCTGATTAGCCCAAACCAGGCAAGACGCTGCACTTAAGACCATGGCAAACAACAATTTTGGCACTGCAGCTTGTAGACAGGTGACCAGATAAATCAGCGAGCAAAAGAACAGAAACGGCTTTAAAGACAAAGAAGAAGCTGAATCTGTGAAAGAATAAAAACAAACATCCCTCAATCAAAGAGATGAAGAAATGTAACCTGCTAAAGTAAAGTGAAGAACCAAACAGTCCCCCATACAACAAAGTAAAGGAAAAAGAGGGCTAAGAAGAATGTCAGCCCCAAAAAAATCTTAGAAGAACCAGGAGGCCAGAGGTTCCCCAGTTTCAGGTGAACACTAAAGTATAATTAGTCAACAAATCCTGTTATTTGATTAAATTAAAACCCGGTATTTATGGGTTTTAACCCAAGTCCTTCACACCTTTATTTGTTGTTCTCCATTTGTTTTGGGACAGTAATCATCAACTTACAAAGAACATTTAAGTGAACAGCAGTGGATCTTCTCTGTCCATGATCATTCCGACTCTGGCATGTGTATTGTCCACTGTGCTCACATCTGATGTTGGGAATGTTGTAGGTTTTTCCTTCTCCTACTGGCGTTGATACCTTAAACCAGGTATAGATCTTCACAGGTGGGTTTCCATCACTGCTGCAGGTCAAAGTCACTGAACTGCCCTCCACTATTTCACCAGAGGGACTGATGTACACTGAGACGCTCTTTGGAGGATCTAAGACAGACAAGATAAAAATATGAATGATCTTTGAGATTTTTGGGCTTCCTCAAATAATCTAATACAGCATCAAACAACCACAAGAAGCTTACAAAGAACATTTATCTGCAAAGCAGTGGATCTTCTCTCTCCAAGATCATTCAGACTCTGGCATGTGTATTCTCCACTGTCCTCAGATCTGATGTTGGGAATGCTGTAGGTTTTTCCTTCTCCTATTGATGCCGATCTCTTAAACCAGGTGTAGATCTTCTCAGGTGGGTTTGCATCACTGCTGCAGGTCAGAGTCACTGAAATGCCCTCCACTATTTCACCAGAGGGACTGATGGACACCGAGACGTTCTTTGGAGGATCTAAAGAAACACATGACCTTTTTCACATTACTATGGCATGATGCTACCAAGACATCTATTATCCTGTTTCCCTGCTAAAACCGCTGGTTAGTATTTAGTGTGTATTGTAGTGAATATGAACTAAACTCACATCTGACTCTGAGACTGTGAGCAGTAGAGCGGAGGTGTTGAGATCCTTCTACAGCACAGCTATAACTGCCTGCATCCTCACTGCTGACCGTCTGCAGGTGGAGCTGGTTGTTGTTGATGGTCTTTGTGGTTAAAGGACGTCCATTTTTGTACCAGATGAATGTTGGGTCAATCAGACTGCAGGTGGTCTTACATGTCAGATCTGCTGTTTGTCCGTCTGTCACTTTTTCAGGAGCTTCTACAAGGAGCTCTAAGACAATAAGAGGAACATCAGATCAGGAGAGGAAAGCTGCAGCTGATTGGCCCCATTTCCATAATTATACTCTATTTTTATGTCAATGCTGTCAGACCCAGCGCTGAGGATTTTGTACAACTTTCTTTTTTTTATAGAGTTTAATGTTAGACCAGCATAAATATGAAATAATTAAGATTTAGTTGATTCCCATTTCTTTAGGTAAAGCTGCATAAACAAATAAAAGCACTCAGCCATCAGGAAACAATCTGAAACTAGTCTGGTTAACGTGAGATGATCGGCTGTGTCTCGTACATAGAAACGTTTATCTTACCTGTAACTCTGAGCTGAACTCCAGGAATACCTGTCCATCTTATATTTTCTTCATTTGTTTTGATTCTGAAGCAGAACTGATGTTCATCCTTCTTCATCACATCACTCAGTTTGAGGGAGAAGTGTTTCTGTTTATCAGTGAAAAACTTGACGCTGCCTGAATAATCTGGGTCTTTACTCAGATCAGTCGGCTCCACCCCTGGAACTGGGTCTATAGTCCAGAAAGTCTCCTTCACTGTGAGACGTTTTGGGTGAGTAAAAGTTCCATTCATAAACACTGTGGATCCTTTTAAAGCACAGATTTTCTGTTGGTTGTACTTCACACTCCACTCTGTTCCAAAAGCTCCTGAAACATATGATGCATGAAAGAGCTGATTACAGAGTCTGGAGCCCATAAGACAGTCAGAGTTACTGTAGCTTACAGCTTCACTTCTCTCCTCTCCAACTCCAGCAGCTACTCTACACCACTGAGCTGATTCTGAGAGATAACACACAGAGTAAGTGTTGCAGCAGAGTGAGGGAGGGAGCTGGAGAGAAGCACTACTATGACATGAAGCTCCAGCCATTAACTAATTCATGTTCAGTTCACATGTTTGTACATCAGAGACTGAAACAGAAATCACAGGCTGTTCCATTCATGAAGTTACAGTAGAATCTGACTCACCCACTATCATGAGCAGAGCGATCAGAAGAGCCATTCTGTCTGATGACTTTAATGCCTGAAATATGAGAGAAACAGAAGTTTATTCTTGGCAGGACTTGATTCAGTTGAGTTCTCTTACAATGACGCTTTGACAAACATCTGTCAGCGCCCAAAACACAATTCCAACAGTATAAAGCCGCTCTATTCTGTCCAGTGCTGCACTGAAACTTGTGGAATTATTAGCATTATTATTGTTCATATAACTCTTTTAAGATTTATTAAAGAAAGCTTATGTTTAGCATTGAAAGCTTAATGGTCATATTGTTCAATTCTAAGAGCTAAGAGTCAGCACATAAGGCTGTGTGCTGACTAACGGTGGAATACACAATGACGTCAGATAACAGGAAATACCTCGAAGCTGATAGTAGTAGACACTGGGATTAGCACACCACACATGTGGTTCATCTGGTCAGATAAGCAGAGCCATTGTTTGGAAAACGGGGGGAGTTGATAAACACAGGGAATACCTTAAGCTGACCTTGCAGAAGCGCTCACGTCTCGAGCGCATCCTTAAACTTTTATGGTATAGATTGGTGAGCTGGGCTAACGCACACATTGGAGGCTTGATGGAATCTACTGATATCTTGGGTAAGGGAGCAGCTGTCATGCGACTATAAAAAGGGAGTCAGATGAGAAGGGGTCAGAGCTTACTTGGGAGAAATATGATGCATGTTCTCTGTTTGTAACCTCTCCAGAATTCTGTAATAAAATCGTTTGTTTCACTTCAGTCTGATCTACTCGTCTCATTTGTTTTGCATCAACGAACACGCAGGACTGGTTTCGTCCACAAACTCTGCAGACCATAAAAAAGCAGCGTCATCTTTTCAGTAATTCGACTCATCACTAACATCAGAATAGAATTTACAACCCTTTGTCACTGTGCTTGCACACTGTGACATTACACCTCTGCATTTAACCCATCCATGCAGTGAAACACCCACATACACACTACTGAACACACACACACTAGGGGGCAGTGAGCACACTTGCCCGGAGCAGTGGGCAGCCCTATCCACGGCACCCAGGGAGCAATTGGGGGTTAGGTGCCTTGTTCAAGGGCACTTCAGTCATGGACTGTCAGCCAAGGGGATCGAACCAGAGACCTTCTGGTCACAGGGCCAGTTCCCTAACCTCCAGCCCACGACTGCCCCCAGTCATAAATTGTTGCATTGTGAAAACAGAGAGTTAAGCTGCATGTCATTAGTGAACATCGGGTATTTCCGCTTAATTCTTCAGTCAGGGTGTTTACATGAGATGAGCCTCACACGCTACACGCTTTCATTTCCAGAGACCCCCAGCTACTCACATGTGTCATCACTTAAGTGTCTCTAATCGTTCGGGTGAACTTTCAAACATTGGATTTTAACAGGAGTATTCTTCAATTAGGTTTTTCTCATGATCATTTCTTGGAGTGCCAACAATTGAGGGTTACATATATGTGAAAAAAAAAACAATAAGATGTTTTTATTTTGTCTGTGAACTTCACATGAAGGTTAGATTTTTGTTAATATTCTGTATAAAAAATCTAAATGATACCAATAAACTGTGTTTTTTTTATACCTCAGTTTTCTTCTGTTTACTATGGGTTCCAGTATTTTTAGAGGCCACTGTGTATCAGTGTGCTGGTTTTCTGACTGGAAGGAGATCCCCAACGTTCTGTCCAGGCTGTGTAATGAAAAAACTATAGATTTAAGAATAAATTTATCTTAAACTTTAAGTGGACAATGTCATTTAGCCTTTTATGACTAAGTGAGAGTATGTTTAGATGACGTTGGTCTACAGAGAAATGTAAAAAAGTGATATGGTCAGTTGAGTCATCCTTCCCCATTTTCTCCACCCACAGGCACATGTACAGAAAATGCAGCAAAAAAAATAAAGAAATAAAGAATTTGGTCCAAAGCCCAAAGTGTATTTGATTTGACTGATGGTACAGATTTAAACCCTATAGAAAATATTTGGTCTCGCATTAAAAACAAGCTGGCTTGGCCATGTTTTTCAGCTGAGTGAGCAAAACAGATTCTTCTCTCTGTAAAAGACTGAAAAATGTACTAGTGCTGACTCTGTGCTGTGATGTGGCCTAAAACCACACTGAAATTCTTCATGCATATGATTCCCATACAAACAGGAGCTTTAATTGTTAATTTGCTTAATTTGTTTTGGACGAAGACCCCCATCTTTTTTGTTTACGAAGAAAGAAACCTGACACTACTGGACTAGAATTTCCAGGCGCTGGCGCACAACATCACTGCAGACAATGTAGCATTCACACGAAACATGAACGGCACCTCTGCAATACCTGTGTAGATCTTCTCTGCTGTGGTGTGTCCTTTCCACTGGTGAGAGCCTCGATGAGCCACGCTGCATTGGTTCTTCACGTCCCAAGTTCACACTGGTCTCTGTGGTGACTGCACGTCTTCTCACAGTGGATTAGTTGAAAAGTTACTTTTCCCGATCTTTCGATCACGATTAGTCTAAATGAACGGAATAAGTTATCTATGAAACTCTTCCAGGAATTGTTCATAGGATAAGGTGCGTAATACGACAAGTGGAATTGTTGCCTGATCCGAACTGAGGGAAGTTCTCCAAAAAACACAGGACACTGAAGGAAACACCAGTCTGGATTATACTGTGTGTAAAATTATACAGGAGATTGTCATTAACTTGATCTGCAGTCCACATCGTCCCTCCCCGTATGGAGTCAAATTAGGGTCTTTAATGGTGACGAGAAAAAAAATATAAGATTAGCATTTTGCACTTTACGTTCCTATTTTGTTTCTGCAATACTTTCCCTCTTTTGCGTTTCTTTCTTTTGTTTGCGCGTCACACTGCTTTTCTTTGCGTTTCACATTTGACGTTCATAATTTTTTTTCGCGCTTCTCTCTTTTCTTTGCTCCGGTTTTACCCTCTGTGTGGGGGGCGGGGAATGAGGCGTGGCCAAGAGCGAAAGGCGTGCCGTGAACGTTCCGTGTCATCAGTTGGAGCCACCGTCACACAGCACGGCAATTCGGTTTACTGGTATCATGGCAGACGGTCGCCCAGCTGGACCACAGGTATATACACTTTATAGACTGATGGTAATAATCGACCTGTGCTAGGCATGGTTGAGAAGGAGGAGGAGGAGGAGGAACAGGAGAAGGAGGAGGGGGTGGGAGGGGTTGTCTCGGTTGCTGGACTGACCTCCCTGTTGACTTAAGCTTTGGGTCAGCAAATGTATAAGAGTCTGAGTGGCCGGAGTGACATCAGGATACTGTTTCTGCTAAATATAAAGTGGCCGTTAACAGCGTATTATACAGAGTAAGGTTAGCCCAGCTCGCTCTATGACTAACAACCAACTACCTCCACATGCACGGCCTAAATTATGGGCCCTAAATTAAAAGTCTTCATTTAACATTTCTTGAAGATGTAAAAGCAGCTGCCACCAGCCCCGCCCACTGCTCAGACTAACTGAAGTTAGCTCGTAATTAACCTACTGGAGTTCATTAGCTCACTTTACCGTTTACCAAGATAACACGTTTAAAGAAACACGGGTTGGGATCCAGCGGTGGACGCCGTGGGAACCATTTGGCTATATAGTGGAACTGGTATCCATGTTTTCCATGTTAGCTAGCTAGCCTACTCTTCCCACAGCCCTGATCACACTGCACAGTTTAGTCAGTGAAAACAAATCCAGCCGAATTAGATAAAAATGTCTATAAAAGTCGATTATTACCATCAATCTATAAAGTGTATATAGCTGTGGTCCAGCTGGGCGACCGGCTGCCATGATACCAGTAAACCGAACGCCTTTCGCTCTTGGCCACGCCTCTTCCCCCGCCCCCACACAGAGGGTAAAACCGGAGCAAAGAAAAGAGAGAAGCGCCAAAAAAAATGATGAACGTCAAATGTGAAACGCAAAGAAAAGCAGTGTGACGCGCAAACAAAAGAAAGAAACGCAAAAGAGGGAAAGTATTGCAGAAACAAAACAGGAACGTAAAATGCAAAATGCTAATCTTATATTTGCGATATATTTTTTTTCTCATCACCATTAAAGACCCTAATTTGACTCCATATCCCCGTGAGGTCAGGTCCATGCTTTCCTGTGAATGTTTTCGTTCCCCTGGACAGTGTGTGTGTGTGTGTGTGTGTGTGTGTGTGTGTGTGTGTGTGTGTGTGTGTGTGTGTGTGAAAGAGAAACTGCACACAGTGCCTAGAAAACATGTGAACACATCCAACATTTCTATCAGTTCTCTCGAAGCTGCAAGTGAGTCGCTTCAGAAAGAGAGGAAGGGATTGAAATGGGAAAGGAAACTGTGCCCTTCCTCCTTTTCCTATGGAGTTTAGATAAAGAAGGAGAAAGCAGAGAACGTCTGATACTTCAGAATCGTTTAGTTATGATGCTGTTTTGATCCTACTGTATTGAAATCTCTAGAACAGATGATGAAGCCAAAGCAACAATTCTATAAATCCAGCCGCGCCCAGAGCAGGATATATCGAGAGATTTTAAATGTTAAAAAAAGGAGGGCAGTAATAACACAGGAATTTTATTCAACTGTTGGATGTCCTGCCAGTGTGCTCTCAGATGCTGATGTTAGATGAGATGGTAAAAAGAAGGAAGCACAGAATCTATAATCTGAGATGAATTCGGCCACTCCAAACCTTAATATTGTCTGCACTTGATCTTTAGTTCACCAAGTCAGACTGTGGAAGCGTAACAAGACTTTAAATCTAGAACTCACAGCAGTCTTCCTGTCATCATGATCACTAGAGGCGTAAACACCAGGAGGTCTGGAAGGGGGGTCTACATTCTACAGATCAGAAAGTAGAATAGAAGAATAATAAACATTATTAACGCCTTCACTGTGTGTTCGGATTCACTGCTCTCACTTCGCAGCTAAGAGCTACTACACTCATCACACGTTCACGGTAATGTAGGATTTAGGGACACTGACATCTAAAGTAAGAGGTCTTATTCTGTATTCTCACCACAGAGATATTCATCTGAATTTCCATCCTGCCTCTTTTCTGCTCTCAGAAAATAGTCAGCATTAATAAAATGAAAATTCTAAAAAGGAAACTGATATTTGAAAAGATACGCAAACATGAAATGAAAGATTTACTGAGTTTCACATGATAATATTTTATATTTAATGTAAAGTTCAAAGTGATTCTCACCTTCTCCAGAAAACCACAGCGAGAAAAGCTGAGATCCCACAAAGTCCGACTCCAACAGCTACATACAGGATTGTGGAGTAGCCTGCTGGAAACACACCAACATACACATATGCCCAAAGAAAAATGAAGCCTAAAGAATGAATGAGAAAATCATGTGAATCATGTAAATAAATAAAATTTATTCACACAGCATCAGATCTGGTGAATGCCCTGTTGGAGGTTCCCTGCCATGCTGTCAGTCAGAAACGCTATGACCTCCTCTTTCAAATCACATCAAATCAAATCAAATTTATTTGTATAGCGCTTTTTACAACGGATGTTGTCACAAAGCAGCTTTACAGGATTTCAGAAAAGACAAAGTTTCCACAGGACTGTAAGAATGTACAGAATGTACAGAACCCCCCCAGTGGGCAAGCCAGGGGCAACAGTGGCAAGGAAAAACTCCCTCAGAACTGAGGAAGAAACCTTGGGAGGAACCAGGCTCACCAGGGGGGACACATCCTCCTCTGGTCAAACTACCTACAAGTGATTATACTACTAATATTATCAGCAGTAATATTGGTATTAGGAATATCTAGGAGTCTATGAGAACATCAGCGTAGGGCGGGCAGCTCATCCAAGGTAGTCGGTGGTAGCTGAGGCGTGGGCAGCTGGTCTGAAGTGGGTAGCAGGGGGGCTCGGCAGTCAGTCGTCCTTCAGTGTCCAGCCGGACATGTGGGCGGTTGTATACTCGGAAAAAAGCAAGCAGGTAAATGGAATTAGTTTTGTTCTATCCGTTTGTACATAAACAGGGAATGTAAACATTTAAAGAGTGTGGCTAACGACTCCGGCAGATCTGACTATGACAGCTTAACTAACAGGAGAGAACCAGAAGGACACACAGACACGAGAGCACTCTGAGACAGTTCGGCATCCCTCCACTCCACCGTCCACAAACTTGAGTGACCACGTGCGAGCAGCGGGACGACAGCACCAGCGTCTCAGTTTACTATAATTCCCTGTGTCCATGGACCCCTGGATCTGCTGCCTTTATCTAGGGGGGAACATTACCTACCAAAAGCTAAACTGAACAAGTGAGTTTTCAGACTAGTCTTAAAGATTGAGACTGTGTCTGAGTCCCGAACAGTTTCTGGAAGATCATTCCAGAGTTTGGGGGCTTTATAAGAAAAAGCTCTTCCCCCAGATGAAACCTTCTGAATTCTAGGAACTATTAATAAGCCAGCGCTCTGGGATCTGAGTGGTCGTGATGGCTCATAATGAGAAATAAGTTCTTGCAGGTATTCAGGAGCGAGACCATGTAGGGCTTAATAAGTCAGTAAAAGGATTTTATAATCAATACGGAATTTAACAGGTAGCCAATGAAGTGATGATAGCACTGGACTAATATGCTCAAATTTTCTAGTTTTAGTGAAGACCCTAGCTGCGGCGTTTTGGACTAGTTGGAGTTTGTTTAAATTCCTGCTCGTACATCCTGACAGTAGCGCGTTACAGTAGTCTAGCCTGGAAGTAATAAAGGCGTGTACTAGTGTTTCTGCATCACGCAGGGACAGGGCATTTCTGATCTTGGCAATGTTGCGAAGATGTAGAAAAGCTGTCCTAGTGATGCCGCCTGTGTGTTGATCGAATGATAAATCTGAATCTATTATAACGCCGAGATTTTTTGCTGCTAATCCAGGTGTGGCTGGAAAGTCGGCGAGATTTAAGATTAAATCTGGTGATTTACTTCTTGCTAATTTTGGACCCAGAAGGAGAACCTCTGTTTTGTTACTGTTTAATAGGAGGAAGTTCTGTGACATCCAGCCTTTCACGTCTTTTACACAGTCCTCCATTTTCTTTAACCTGTGTTGGTCATCAGGCTTGGCTGATATGTACAGTTGAGTATCGTCTGCATAACAATGAATGTTTACGCCATAATTACTCATAACTGTGCCTAACGGTAACATGTATAGTGTAAATAGTAATGGTCCTAATATAGACCCCTGCGGAATTCCAAATCTCACTTTTGAATAAGTGGAAGATAAATTGTTTACCCTAACGAACTGATAACGTTCTGATAGGTAAGATCTGAACCATGATAGGGCCGTCCCTGTGACTCCAACCATGTTTTCTAACCTTTCTAGGAGAATATTGTGGTCTATTGTATCAAAAGCCGCGCTAAGGTCAAGTAGCACGAAGAGAGATATGTAGCCTTGATCAGAGGCAAGAAGAAGATCATTAGTTATCTTAACTAGAGCCGTCTCAGTGCTATGGTGTGGCCTGAATCCAGATTGAAATTTTTCATATATATGGTTCTTGTGTCGATATGAACTAAGTTGTTGGGCCACAGCTTTTTCTAAGATCTTAGATATAAACGGTAAGTTAGAAACAGGCCTGTAATTAGACTAAACGGCGACATCAAGATTTGGTTTCTTGATCAGAGGTTTGATAACAGCAAGTTTAAAAGTTTTGGGTACATGGCCTAGACTAAGGGATGAGTTTACAATAGTTGAGATAGGGTTTATAATAACTGGCAGTACTTCTTTGAGTAATTTTGATGGAATTGCATCGAGTGTGCAGGTTGTGCAATTTGCAGAAGAGATCATCTTCTCTAGCTCCAGCTGTGGGAGTGGGTAAAAAGTTTCCAGATTCTTTTCTACAGCTGTGTTTTGTTCTATATCAGCCAAGTCAGATGGCAGCAAAGCTGGATTTGAATTTGATACTGTGGGTTGAATTTGTTGTCTAATATTATCAATTTTATTATTAAAGAAGTCCATAAAAACTTCACTGGTGCGAGTTGCTGGGATTTCTGGTTCATTACCTGCCTGATTTTGTGTGATTTGGGAAATCACATTAAACAGAACTCTAGGATTATACTTATTATTCTCGATCAGTGAGGCCAGATATGCTGAGCGAGCTTCAGTGAGAGCATTTCTATACTCTATAAGGCCGTCCTTCCAGGCAGTGTGGAACACTTCTAGTTTGGTATGACGCCATTTCCGCTCTAATTTCCGAGCTGTTTGTTTTAAGGTCCGGGTTTTATCGTTGTACCACAGGGCGAACTTTTTCTGCCTTATTCTTTTTATTTTAAGTGGGGCCACATTTTCTAAAGTGGATCGTAAGGTATTTTCTAAATAATCGGTTAGTAAATCTAGTTCAATTGGATCTGATGGAGTGGAGACTGGGGTTGATAACTCTGGGAGATTTTCTATAAATTGTAGGGCGGTTGAAGGTTTTATTGTGCGCTTTGTTGAATAACGTGGGGACGTATATATGTTATGGCTAAATCGTAGCTCATATGAAATTAAGTAATGGTCGGAGATCGCTGTGGTTTGCGGTAAGATATTAAGCTTGTCTATGTTAAGACCTAGTGTCAAAACTAAATCTAACGTATGACTACAGTAGTGTGTCGGCCCTGTTACATTTTGGGTAAAACCAACAGAGTCTAGGATTGAGGTAAATGCCCTTTTTAATGGGTCGTCTACCTTCTCAAAGTGAATATTAAAATCTCCTACAATTATTACTTTATCATTACACACAGCCAGGTTTGCAGCGAAGTCACTAAATTCTTTTATAAATTCAGAGTATGGCCCTGGTGGTCTGTAAATGTTAAATAATGAAAACGCCTTCTTTTTTGTGACCGGATTTGTGACGTGAATAGAGAGGACCTCAAAGGAAGTAAAAGTGTCGCATTGTTTCTGACTAATATCGAGAATATTTTGGTATATTACACAGACTCCACCTCCCTTGCCTGTTAGTCTTGGCCTATGTGCATAATTATAGCCTACAGGCGTGGCTTCATTTAAAGCTAAATATTCATCTGGTCTAACCCACGTTTCAGTAAGTCAAATTTATGATCGCTTATAATTTCATTTACGACGACTGCTTTAGAGTTTAATGATCTTATATTGAGTAGTCCAAGTTTTAGATCTAAGGTGTTAGTGCGATCATCAGAACATGGATATATGTTGATAAGGTTATTTAAGCGGACTGATTGAGTTTTTCTGTGATTAAATTTAGTTTTAATTCGGGGCAAAGACACAGTCTCAATAAGGTTAATCTTAGGTGACGCCTCAAGGCGGATCGCAGACGGTCGGTTTAGCCTGTCTGTCTGCGGTCTGGTCCCGGCTCTGGATTGTCAGCAGCGGTTTACACTACTCTGCCGACTAACTAAAAGACTATGTGCTATGCCCCGCGTGGGGTGGACACCATCCCTACCTATAAGACCAGGCTTGCCCTCAAATCGTAGCCAATTATCTATAAAGCCCACTTGATTTTCGGAACACCACTTGGACATCCAGCGGTTTAACGCCGTAAGCCTGCTGTAGGCCTCAGCGCCGCGCCGCATTGGGATGGGACCAGAGCAGATTACGGCATTGGACATCGTCTGGGCCTGATTAACCACCTCTCTAATATTAGCCTTAGTTACCTCTGACTGCCGCAGACGGACATCATTGGCCCCTACATGAATGACTATCCTCGAATATCTCCTATCAGCTAATCTAATCTTTCAATGGGTTTGTGATTGGTTCCTTGATGACTCAATGTGCTATGGTTGCATTTTCCAAATCACAGTCTGATTTTTGTTTTTCTGATCACATTTCCGAATCACATCATGGCACATCAGCTTAGTGGGAAGAATAAGAATAAAAATTATCTCACGTCTGAAGTTCTGAGCAGTAGAGTTGAGATGTTGATATCCTCTTCCAGCACAGCTATAACTGCCTGAATCCTTGGCAAAAGGCTGTGATTATGGCACAGAGCTGCAAGGCTCTACAGGAAAGACAGCTTGGCAAGGTTTCACAGCAAGGCTGGCATGGGAAGTTTTTATGTTTCTCAGTTTCTCAAACATGGCATTGGTATACTCTGACCTGGCCACCTCCTTGCTGCACTGACAATACAGGAGCACTCTGTAGTTCTACAGTTACAGACAGCAGTCCATCTGTTTCTCTGATACTTTGTTACCCTGTTCTTCAATTGGCCGTTGCGTCAATCCGACTATATTTTGAGGTGCGACTGTACTTCAGGTTTCAGAGGGAAATGAAGATGCTATTTGTGTTCATTTTCCAAATGAAAGCCTGCCGGGAAACGAGACAGCGCTCAAGTGTTTCAGATTCACTATACACTCACTGACCACTTTATTAGGTGCTAGTAAAAGGTTGGACCCCCTTCGGCCTTCATAACTGCTTTAATTCTTCATGGCACACTTTCAACAAGGTGTTGGAAACGTTCCTCAGAGATTTTGGTTGATTATTTGAGTTCCTGTTGCCTTTCTATCATCTGGAACCAGTCTGCCCATTCTCCTCTGACCTCTCACATCAACAAGGCATTTTCGTCCACACAACTGACCGCTCACTGGATATTTCCTCTTTTTCGGACCGTTCTCTGTGAACCCTAGAGTTGGTTGTGCGTGAAAATCCCAGTAAATCAGCAGTTTCTGAAATACCACTCCACGTTCAAAGTCCCTTAAATCCCCTTTCTGATGCTTGGTCTGCACTTCAGCAAGTTGTCTTGACCACCTCTACATGCCTCAATGCACAGCCAGAGTTACAGCCATGTGATCGGCTGACTAGCTATTTGTGTTAACAAGCAACTGATCTTACCTAATAAAGTGGCTGATGAGTGTATTTCACAGTTTAAAGCCTTTCTCTTATTTTGACCATATGTTGTATTTTCACTCTGAAATTATGTCTATGTTGTCACTTTGTAATGTGACCCTCAGTCATAATTAAAAATAAAACTCATCTGTTAAAATCCAAACTTCTTCTTAAAGATTCTCAGTTTCTCAGAACAGAGAAAACGCGCCCTCCTCCTCTTACTTCACAAACTGCAGATAAAGACATTCGGATCAGTGAGGATGCCGATCCTCACAAATGAAAATGAACTGGAGTGGATATTGGTGAAATCCACAGATGAAAATCTGCTGCTGGGGTTAACTTCAGAGCTACAGAGAACATGACATTTCCAGCCAGTCAGCATCTAAAATGAGGCTCTCCACCCTGGAAAAGGTCGGGGGGAAATAATGCCTGATCCCCTCACACCCTGCTCACTCTCATCCAGAGTCAGACTAACCGCCTTCTCCACAGCTTTTCACACACCTTGGAAAATGTCATAGTTGCCTGAAAAGTTTCAGTGAGGAGGTTTCATTGTGACACTTGATTTCTCAGACCCTGTTTTAACTGTTTGTTGTTTTTTGCAGGTTAGCTGGCTGTAATACCACCACAAACTCCTGTTAAAGTCTCTTCTCTGCGTCACAATCAACAAACTCCTCCCTGAAACAGCTGGACCTCAGTCACAATTACATCCATGATTAGGAGTGGACCTGCTCTCTGCTGGTACGTGCATATTCCTTCTGAATAACACCTTCTATTGGAATCAGTGCAGATGCACTTTAACTATTGTAATATGAATATTTTATAGGAATGTTTACATTTATATTGACATTTGCTGCCCAGGTCTTGAAGCTATAGATACTGTACATATTTACTCCAATGCTTGAGTGTAACTGTATTATCTGGACATCCTATATATTATTACTGATTGTTTCCATACTGTCTATTTTATTTTTATGTGTAGTAAATATCTATATGCAGTACTGTGAGAAAGTCTTAGACACCCACGACACAATTTCAAAGTCTATTTATTTGTGTAGTTTGTGTTTATTTGTTGAGAAAAGTGTTAATATTTAAATAAACAAAATGTATAGAATATTAATTAATAGAGATTTATATATATATATATATATATATATATATATATATATAAATAAATATATGGTCTAAATCTATTTTGTTCTTATATACTTAGTTATAAGTGACCAAACATTGTCTAGTCTGGTATTACTAAACCTACTCAGATCTGAAGAATCAGCCTTACCGCTCTGTATAGAGTCTCATCACCAACGCCCAACTGACGAGAAATGAAAGCTGTGGTGATACATGAACCGTTCAAATGCATGTGGTTGACACTAATGACGCTGCAAGCTGTTGCACTTTATTCAAACTTTTTTAATATACCAACTTCCTCTGCCTGGGTACATGTGACATCTGCTGCAGCAAGACATCAGCATAATCTGCTGCAAAAACAGAATTATCTATCAGTAAAACCACAAACCCCTTTCATTTCCCATTTCTTGTACTAAAGTTCTTCGTAATGTTTTCCATTAAGAGCACTGACCTCTCCGCAGGACTTTAACCAGCTCCACCACTTGTTGTCAGTGCTGATCTCAGAACAGTGTCACCCAGCTGATAGAGTAAACATCGTCAGGTCATCCGATGGACAGGGTGAGATCTCGACCTGCTTTCTGAAAATTTCTCAGCATCTGCCATGATGTGTGATGTCAGAGGTCTTTCCCCTCCTCCACTTCTTTTCAGTGATCATGACTTTTGACTGCAGGTCAATGCATAGTGTACCTGTTACTGACAAAATGAACGTCTGATTCTTGGTTTATTTGAGAAATTGTAGGCAAATCTCCATATATTACACTCCTGTTGCTATAATATCCATTTTAAAGCAGATTTGTAGTTTGTGCTGGCAGTCATTGTGTTTAATTGCATTATTTTATTGAGACAGGTGTACAAATTTGATTTATATCAAGAACGTTGCTGTGCAGAGAGTTGTTTTTACAGCAGGAGCTCCCAGAGGCAGCATCGTTCTAGTTAACTTTACAGAGTTGTGGTAGAAAAAAATATTTTATATGATGATGATAAGTAAAAATATCCAAATCAATATCCATTATGCCAGAGAAGTGGTCACTAGCGGGGGCTGCACAAGGAGTTACTTTGTTAGCCATTAGTCAAATGCTGGCATAGAAATCTTCAGCAGGCTTATTTTTCACAGTGTTGTGTTTTATCTGTGAGACGACTGCACAGGCTGTTCATTTGACTAAAAGAGTAAATGTTCTTCATGTTTATCAAATGTCCATCAAATTCAATCGCGGATTTTTGGGTTTTCCGTTTGTATTTCCAGCCGCACTCAGGTCAATGCCCTTGTACCTAAGATCACACTGACCATTACAATTCACTATTGGTTAAACGCATTAAGAAGTTCTGCTCTCTTAGAAGAGTCTCCAAGACCTACCAGCCTACCAAGCTAGTATCTCAAAAGCTTAAACTCCATTCACACATTTCTGGCAAACTTCCCGTGAGCAGGTAGTGCAAATTCTGATGGCTGAACCTGAAGATGCTGCTCTGAAAGCTCTTTTTTCCTCCTCAAGTAAACAAAGATAACTGGTACATTCCATTCGGAATGATCTATAACCCCAATTTCAAAGAAGTTGGGATGCTGTGTAAAATGTAAACAAATGTAAATAAAACCAGAATGATGTGCAAATCTCATAGACCCATATTTTATCCACAATAGAACCTAGAACACAGATCAAATGTTGAAAGTGTGACATTTTACCATTTCATGAAAAACATTAACTCCTTTAGAAAATGATGGCAGCAAGAAGTCTCAAAAAAGTGTCTGCCATTGTGTAGCATCCCCACTTCTGTTACCAACAGCCATGCAATTAATTGGACCACAGGACACTTTTTTACTTCACCTCAGTCTATTTTAAATGAGCTTTGGGCCCAGAGAAGGTGGCAGCATTTCTGGGTACTGTATATATATGGTTTCTTCTTTGCATGATGCAGCTTTCACTTGTATTTGTGGGTTGCACAGAAAACTGTGTTCACAGACAATGATTTCTGGACGTGTTCCTGAATCCATGCATTGGCTTACAGTACAGAATCATGCCTGTTTTCAATGCATGGCTGCCTGAGGGCCTGAAGATCACATACATCCAAACTTGACTGTAGGCCTTGTCTCTGCATACAGGGATTTCTCAAGATTCTCTGAATCTTTGGATGGTATGTACTGTAGATGGTAGGATATCCCAAGTCTTCGCAATTTTACATTAAGGAACATTTTTTATAACTGCTCTACAATTTTTTTTTGACGCAGTTTTTCGCGGGTCCGTGAACCTCTGTCCATCGTTGCTTCTGAGAGACTCTGCCTCTCTAAATTGCTCTTTTTAAACCCAGTCATGTGAGTTACTTGCAAATTGCTCCTCCAGCTGTTTTTTTTTATTAGTACCACTTACTTTTCCAATCTTTTGTTGCCATGGTCCCAACTATTTTGAGATGTGTTGTTGCCATCTATTTCTAAATTAGGCAATTTTTTTTAATTAAATGGTAAAATGTCTCTCTTTCAACATCTGATTTGTGTTCCATGTTCTGTTATGAATAAAATATGGGTCTATGAGATTTCCAAATTATTGGATTCTGATTTTATTTACATGTATTTACATTTTACACAGTGTCCCAACTGTTTTTGGAATTGGAGCTGTAAGTTTCAAAGGCAGCAGATTCTTGTTTTGGAAGATGACCTCAGTTTAGATGCTGATTGGCTGTAAATGATGTCATTTTCTCTGTAGCAATAAAATGAAGGCCAGTATCAGAAACTGATCTTAGAATAAAGCAGTGAAACATGCATATACAGAGTTAAAGTCATTAAATGTGAACCTTAATTGTTAGAAATATTTATCCTAAACTTAATAGCTATTGGCCTAGAATTTCTTCATTATCTTCTATTAGTCCTGTGCAGGGGTCAGGTTCGTGCCTGTGTAACCCAGCTGTAGTTTAGCCACTTAATGTGCGGGTACCCCTTAATTAAGCGCCGCCCCTTTAAGAAAACCGCAACAGTTTTCACACTAACCCAGCGCATTTTCTGACCATATTAGCTGCTTTACGGCAAAAACACACGGCCCCCATAGAAATGCACAGGCAGGAGAGCACGAGGCTCAGACGACTGGGCGCGAAGGAGAGGAGAGGTGCCTGGACTCGCTTCAGGGGTCACGCTGAGAGAGAGTGAGGTGGAGGGTGAGACGGAGAGAGAGAGAGAGTGAGGTGGAGGGTGAGACGGAGAGCGAGAGAGAGTGAGGTGGAGGGTGAGACGGAGAGAGAGAGAGAGAGAGAGAGAGAGTGTGAGGTGGAGGATGAGACGGAGAGAGAGAGAGAGTGAGGTGGAGGTTGAGACGGAGAGAGATAGAGAGAGGTGGAGGGTGAGACGGAGAGCGAGAGAGAGAGAGGTGGAGGATGAGACGGAGAGAGAGAGATGAAGAGGTGGAGGATGAGACGGAGAGCGAGAGAGAGAGGTGGAGGATGAGACGGAGAGAGAGAGAGAGTGAGGTGGAGGATGAGACGGAGAGAGAGAGAGAGTGAGGTGGAGGTTGAGACGGAGAGAGATAGAGAGAGGTGGAGGGTGAGACGGAGAGAGAGAGAGAGGTGGAGGGTGAGACGGAGAGCGAGAGAGAGAGAGGTGGAGGATGAGACGGAGAGAGAGAGATGAAGAGGTGGAGGATGAGACGGAGAGAGAGAGAGAGGTGGAGGGTGAGACGGAGAGAGAGAGAGAGGAAGACGGCCGCTACTGTTCTGAATCTGTCCTGGAGCACTTAAGTATAAATTACAGTTTTGGAAATTTATTTTTTTTTTGGGTACCCAAATATTATTTTTGCATTTTTCCAGAGTGAAAACCGTTCAAGAACTGTTCTTCACATTTTTCTACATACTCCACGGACATTTTCTAAAAGAACTGTTCCTAGAAAAGAAAAGGGGTTAACTTAGCTTTCAAGGTTGAAGAGCTCTTCCATATAGTTCACTGAGTCTACTTGGTTTTGTCTTCATTTATACAAAGTGAATTCAGGGAAATGTGACTGTGTTTATTTTTTTATTCTATTTCATTAATTTTTTTATATATCTTATAATTTTTTTTCACAATTGTCACTGGAATTGAGATTATTGAAATCTTATTGACATTCCCTATACATCATTAAGAAAGAGAAACGCTCCAGTCCAATATATCAGATATAATTGGACACAGGTGACACACCTGCTACCGAACCCAAATAAATACCTTTACTACCAGCTTTATACTGGTTTCTGTTGTTGTTCCTTTTATTTGGCTTGAAACATTTAAGGCTTGGTTACACCTGCACTACATTTAAGTGGCCCTGAGGTTTGACGTCATCACTGGTGCGACTCTCTCTGTCTGCAGTTTGTGAATTGACAGGAGGAGGGCGCTGTTTCTCTGCTGTGAGAAACTGGGGATGCTTGTTGTGGAAATCAACACATACACTCACATGTAATAAGAATTATTCATGTAGATATATGATATATTTAATGATACAAGATCACATTACAATTTCAAAAAGATGAAATTCAGGTCATATCAAAGAGTTTAAATGAAATGTAAAGAATTGATTTTATTTGGCATTTGAAGGAGTGCTGGATGCTGTTTGATGACATTTTAATGAGCGATCCTGCTGAGCAAATGATGATTTGAAGAACTTGTAATAACTTCAAATCAAATCAGTTCACAGAACAAAATGATGATGTTTTCAGCTCAAAGCATTTCATAGAGAAAAGACCATTTACAGCAGATCATACAGATGTTCTTATTCATTTGGGTTAACATTTTTATCGGTAAAATCTAAGGTCCACTTAAAGACGGACTGTTTCACATTTTACACCATAGATGTTTCAAAGTAATCTCACTCAGGATTGGTAGAGCTTTTGAAATGGATGGTGATGGCCTCATTGATGCTTCCTCGAAATCTATGAGAAAATAATATAAAATACAGTGAGAGAGCGCACACACACACACACACACACACACACAGACACAGACACACACACACACTCAAACCTTTAATGCTTTGCCTTAGCAACTACAGGGTAAGTCAAAAGTCACAAGACAGGTTATTTTATTTTTTATTTTATTATCAACTTCTATCCCTGGCGTCATTCAAGGAGTTTTTATTGTCATTCGCATCACATGGTACATGAGGTGGAACGAAATTAAGATCTCATGGTCCAGTTTACACCCAAGAGCTGTTATTAAAATAGATAAATATAAGCAAAATAGATACAAAAAAACACAAAATAGAACAGAGCAAAATAGATAAAGACTAGACAAAATAGATAAGGTAAATACACAAGAGAGGGAGAGTAGGAGAGTGGGCAGTTAGCAGCAATATGAAGTCCAGAGTGCAAGTTTGCTATAGCAGCATGATATTGAATTAGAGCAGTGGATAAAGTGTCTAGATAAAGTGTCTCAGTGCGGTTTAAAGTGACAGTGTTTGTAACAGTACTTGTTCTTGTAAGTGTCAGTGCAGTGTGTTTAGTTGGAATTTAAGAGCCTTACAGCTTCTGGTATGAAGCTGTTTCTGAGTCTGGTTGTTTTGCACTTGATGCTCCGCAGCCTCCTGCCTGAGGGGAGCGGGACAAAAAGTGCGTGTGCTGGGTGGGTGGGATCCTTCCTGATGCAGGTAGCCCTTTTCCTGCATCTGGAGGTGTAAATGTCTGTGGTGCTGGGGAGGCTGACTCCAACAATCCTCTGTGCAGCCTTCAACACCCTCTGCAGAGCTTTCCTATCTGCAGCAGAGCAGCTTCCATGCCACACGTTGATGCTGGAGCACACGACGCTCTCCACCACACATCTGTAGAAGGAGGTGAGGACTGCCCTCCCGAGTCCAGCTTGTCTCAGCCTCCTGAGGAAGTAGAGCCGCTGATGTGCCTTCCTGACCAGAGTGGAAGTGTTGTTGCGAACTTCACAATATGACAGCCTGGATGGATAGGTGAGCAGTCATATGTAAGCAGTGTAAACAGGAGGGGGCTCAACACACAGCCCTGAGGGGAGACAGTGCTGAGGATTATGGTGGGGGAGGAGATGTTGTGGATCCTCACAGACTGCGGCCTGTTGGTCAGGAAGTCTAGGACCCAGTTGCACATGGAAGAGCTCAGTCCAAGTGAGGAGAGTTTTGTTATCAGGGTCTGAGGAATCATGGTGTTGAAAGCAGATGTGAAGTCCACAAAGAGCATACGAACATAGGAATCCTTCTGCTCCAGGTGGGTGAGGGCAGTGTGGACCACAGAGGAGATGGCATCCTCTGTGGATCGATTCCTCCTGTACGCATACTGGTGTGGATCCACAGTGACGTTGATGGTGGCTTTGATGTAGGTCTGAACCAGTCTTTCAAAGCACTTTGTTACTATCGGCGTGAGGGCCACTGGCCGGTAGTCATTCAGACCCGTCACTGCAGAGCTCTTGGGGACCGGGATGATGGTGGCAGTCTTCATGCAAGTGGGGACTGCTGCCTGGATGAGGGAGGCGTTAAAGATGTCCGCCAGGACGTCCGAGAGCTGGTCGGCGCAGTCTCTTAGCACCCGTCCGGGGATGTTGTCCGGGCCAGCAGCTTTCCGGGGGTTGATCCTCCTCAGCGTCCTCCTTACTTCTGCTAGTGTCATGCTGAGGGGCTCCTCTCCTGGTGAGTGTGTGAGTCTGGTGCTGGGGGGGGTGTCAGGATTCTCAAAGCGGGCGTAGAACTTGTTGAGAGCCTCAGGCAGGGATGGGTCTTTGGAGCTTTGTGCAACGTTGGATTTGTAGTCCGTGATGCACTTGATGCCCCTCCACATACTCTGTGGATCCTGGGAGGAAAAGTGTCCCTGGATTTTCAGAGCATATGCAGCTTTTGCCCTCTTGACTCCATCAGTCAGCTCTCTTCTAGCCCTCCTGATTTCACCTGAGTCCCCAGACCTGAAGGCAGCATCCCTGGCTTTCAGCAGAGAACGCACCTCTCAGCCAGGGCTTCTGGTTCGGGTAGCAAGTCACAGTCTTGGTGGTAGTGACATCCTCCGTGCACTTGCTGATGTACCCGAGAACAGCAGATGTGTACTCCTCCAGGTCCAGCTCCCCCTCGCACTCAGCAGCCTCCCTGAAGACCTGCCAGTCTGTGCAGCCGAAGCAGTTCTGCAGCACAGCGTCGCCGTCACTGGGCCACACAGTGATGGTCTTCTGTGTGGGTTTGGAGCGACGCAGTGGGGGGTGGTATGCAGGGACCAGCATGATGGAGATGTGGTCGGAGAGCCCGAGGTGGGGACGGGGGAAGGCTCTGTACACGCGTACAGAGCCTTCCCCCGTCCCCACCTCGGGCTGGTGTAAACTCACGTTGGTGTAAACACGGTCCAGCGTGTTATTACCTCGCGTTGGGATGTTGACGTGTTGGTAAAACCTCGGCAGGGTGTTCTTCATTTCAACGTGGTTAAAATCCCCCGCTACCACGTAGAACGCCTCCGGATGCTTGTTCTGAAGCGAGCTGATGTTGTCATGAAGCTCCTTCAGCGCGTTGTTAGCATTAGCATCCGGTGCTATGTAAACAGCGATCACAAACACCGCCGAAAACTCACAAGTGCAGATAGTGAGGACGACACTTCACAGTCAGCTGTTCTGTCGCCTCGGAGCAGTGGCTGTTTACCAACACGCAGTTTGTGCACCAACCTTTTTTTATGTAGATGCACAAGCCGCCCCCCCCGGGCTTTCCTGGATAGCTGGTTGCGGTCCGCTCGGAAGAGCTGCCGGCCGGCGAGCTGGAAGGCTGAGTCCGGCATGGTGTGGTTCAGCCAGGTTTCCGTGAGACAAATCACAGCGCAGTTCCTCATCTCCTCAGAAACATTCATCCTCAGCCGCAGCAGGTCCAGCTTGTTATCCAGAGAGCGGACGTTAGACAGGAAAAGCGACGGAATTGGGGGTCGGTGAGCATTAGCCTTTAGCCTAGCTAGCACGCCAGCGCGTTTCCCCCTCTTCTGCCGTCTGCTGCACCGCCTCCTCCTGCTCTTTGTCTGCGGCGCTCTGCTCCCCCACACCGGCACTCGTAGGAGCTTCAGCCTGCCCAGCGTAGCTCTGATATTATTGTCCATTATTGCTGTTTTTCTGGCCAAACTGTCCTTAATCCTCAAAAGTTTGGTTCTGCTATAACTCACACGCGTGGGGCGTGTGAAGTTGGGATCAGAACCGACGTAAAAACAGCTCGAAACAGGGTGTACGGAGCGTGAGAAGCCGCTGCACTACTGCGCGCCGCCATCATCTCAAACAAATGCTGAGAAAATGCGCAACAAACACCACCTTCTGCACCGCATCGTAGAGTCATAAAAAATAAGATAAAATAAAACGGTGTCCTATGACTTTTGACTCACCCTGTACACTATTATACAATTTTTAAATATTAAACCACATTTAGTTTCAGTCTCTCAATGGGAAGCATTATATCGGTGCAATATAGCTGGATAATACTACTCTGACAAAAGATATTTAAGGCGTCACTCCACCTTAATTTTTGAGTTCAGGGAGTCACATTGCACTGATGTTCCACCTTAAACATCGCAGTTAAGACTGCCAATCACAACACAGACAAACTGACTAAAACAGGTGAAGAGAAGCTGACATGGAGGATAGTGTTAGCCTGCTGGAAGGTTTGGGTGGTGATACTACGCTTTTACTCTACTGTGAGCTTCTGATCTTGCTTTTCACTGTGAAACAGACGTGCTAAATACGCAGCTAGATCTGGGTTAGCTGGTATCATATCCCAATGTTTTTGCAAGGCAAGCCTTTTATATGGATCATGTTTATGGATAAAAACATTTTTTCTTCTTAAAGTGAAAATACTTCACTTAATCTGTTTTTGTGTCATAATTGTCATAAAATCGAGAATAAAGTTGTGCCATACTAAGCGGTCCAACCTGAAATAAATGTTCTAATCCTCACCATCCAGTAAATAAATCTATCTATTCATCTCAAAGTCACATCTGTCCACTGCAGGTCCTCCACTGGTCAAAATCAGGACCTCCGAAAGTGCTTTCAGTCTACACCTATTAACTGCCACCTTGTACACACTTTCATATTGAAGCACAATTAAAGGATTTTGATATCTAGAGCGCACCACATAGATTGGTTGTTCCATATTTCCATCTTGCCTTGGTCTCATGTTCTTTATCTGATCAATAAACATGAGCACTTATGATTCAAATATGAACATTTGGCCTTGCTTAATAAACTACTAATGAAACCTGACAGTCTTTCATTGAAGTTCTTACCTCCAAAAAACTGCAATGAGACAGACTAAAAAAATAAAACAGAGTCCGACTCCAAGAGCTACATACAGAATCACGGGGTAGCCTGTATAGAGACAGACAGGCAACTTTCATAAATGAATGAGTTCTTTGGAGGATCTACGACAGACAAGATAAAAACATTAATAATCTTTGAGATTTTTGGGCTTCCTGAAATCATCTAATACAGCATCAAACAATCACAAGAAGCTTACAAAGAACATTTATCTGCAAAGCAGTGGAGCTTCTCTCTCCAAGATCATTCCGACTCTGGCATGTGTATTCTCCACTGTCCTCAGATCTGATGTTGGGAATGCTGTAGGTTTTTCCTTCTCCTATTGACGCTGATCTCTTAAACCAGGTGTAGATCTTCTCAGGTGGGTTTGCATCACTGCTGCAGGTCAGAGTCACTGAACTGCCCTCCACTATTTCACCAGAGGGACTGATGTACACTGAGACGCTCTTAGGAGGATCTACGACAGATAAGATAAAAATATTAATGATCTTTGAGATTTTTGGGCTTCCTCAAATCATCTAATACAGCATCAAACAATCACAAGAAGCTTACAAAGAACATTTATCTGCAAAGCAGTGGATCTTCTCTCTCCAAGATCATTCCGACTCTGGCATGTGTATTCTCCACTGTCCTCAGATCTGACGTTGGGAATGCTGTAGGTTTTTCCTTCTCCTATTGATGCTGATCTCTTAAACCAGGTGAAGATCTTCTCAGGTGGGTTTGCATCACTGCTGCAGGTCAGAGTCACTGAACTGCCCTCCACTATTTCACCAGAGGGACTGATGGACACTGAGACGCTCTTTGGAGGATCTACGACAGACAAGATAAAAATATTAATGATCTTTGAGATTTTTGGGCTTCCTCAAATCATCTAATACAGCATCAAACAACCACAAGAAGCTTACAAAGAACATTTATCTGCAAAGCAGTGGATCTTCTGTCTCCAAGATCATTCCGAATCTGGCATGTGTATTCTCCACTGTCCTCAGATCTGATGTTCGGAATGCTGTAGGTTTTTCCTTCTCCTACTGGTGTTGATCCCTTCAACCAGGTATTATTCTTCTCAGGTGGGTTTCCATCACTGCTGCAGGTCAGAGTCACTGAACTGCCCTCCACTATTTCACCAGAGGGACTGATGGACACTGAGACGCTCTTTGGAGGATCTACGACAGACAAGATAAAAATATTAATGATCTTTGAGATTTTTGGGCTTCCTCAAATCATCTAATACAGCATCAAACAATCACAAGAAGCTTACAAAGAACATTTATCTGCAAATCAGTGGATCTTCTCTCTCCAAGATCATTCCGACTCTGGCATGTGTATTCTCCACTGTCCTCAGATCTGATGTTGGGAATGCTGTAGGTTTTTCCTTCTCCTACTGGTGTTGATCCCTTAAACCAGGTGTTATTCTTCTCAGGTGGGTTTGCATCACTGCTGCAGGTCAGAGTCACTGAGCTGCCCTCCACTATTTCACCAGAGGGACTGATGGACACTGAGACCCTCTTTGGCGGATCTAGAGAAACAAGAATGAAAGTAAATTAGCTATTACCCGATCCTGTAACGGATCAGCCTGTGGTTCTGCCTCTGCTGGAGGCTGATGGTGGTGAGACATCACCGGTCCAGGGAGTTCCAATTCTCAGAAGTCCATGGGCTGATTAGCACAAACCAGGCAAGACGCTGCACTTTAGACCATGGCAAACAACAATTTTGGCACTGCAGCTTGTAGACAGATGACCAGATAAATCAGCGAGCAAAAGAACAGAAACGGCTTTAAAGTCAAAGAAGAAGCAGAATCTGTGAAAGAATAAAAACAAACAACCCTCAATCAAAGAGATGAAGAAATTGAAGCTGCTAAAGTAAAGTGAAGAACCAAACAGTCCCCCATACAACAAAGTAAAGGAAAAAGAGGGCTAAGAAGAATATCAGCCCCCAAAAAATCTTAGAAGAACCAGGGGGCCAGGGGTTACCCAGTTTCAGGTGAACACTAAAGTAAAATTAGTCAACAAATCCTGTTATTTGATTCAATTAAACCCCGGTATTTATGGGTTTTCACCCAAGTCCTTCACACCTTTATTTGTTGTTCTCCATTTGTTTTGGGACAGTAATCATCAACTTACAAAGAACATTTAAGTGAATAGCAGTGGATCTTCTCTGTCCATGATCATTCCGACTCTGGCATGTGTATTCTCCACTGTGCTCAGATCTGATGTTGGGAATGCTGTACGTTTTTCCTTCTCCTACTGGCGTTGATCCCTTAAACCAGGTGTACATCTTCACAGGTGGGTTTCCATCACTGCTGCAGGTCAGAGTCACTGAACTGCCCTCCACTATTTCACCAGAGGGACTGATGGACACTGAGACGCTCTTTGGAGGATCTACGACAGACAAGATAAAAATATTAATGATCTTTGAGATTTTTGGGCTTCCTCAAATCATCTAATACAGCATCAAACAACCACAAGAAGCTTACAAAGAACATTTATCTGCAAAGCAGTGGATCTTCTGTCTCCAAGATCATTCTGACTCTGGCATGTGTATTCTCCACTGTCCTCAGATCTGATGTTGGGAATGCTGTAGGTTTTTCCTTCTCCTACTGGTGTTGATCCCTTAAACCAGGTATTATTCTTCTCAGGTGGGTTTCCATCACTGCTGCAGGTCAGAGTCACTGAACTGCCCTCCACTATTTCACCAGAGGGACTGATGGACACTGAGACGCTCTTTGGAGGATCTACGACAGACAAGATAAAAATATTAATGATCTTTGAGATTTTTGGGCTTCCTCAAATCATCTAATACAGCATCAAACAATCACAAGAAGCTTACAAAGAACATTTATCTGCAAATCAGTGGATCTTCTCTCTCCAAGATCATTCCGACTCTGGCATGTGTATTCTCCACTGTCCTCAGATCTGATGTTGGGAATGCTGTAGGTTTTTCCTTCTCCTACTGGCGTTGATCCCTTAAACCAGGTGTATATCTTCACAGGTGGGTTTCCATCACTGCTGCAGGTCAGAGTCACTGAACTGCCCTCCACTATTTCACCAGAGGGACTGATGGACACTGAGACGCTCTTTGGAGGATCTACGACAGACAAGATAAAAATATTAATGATCTTTGAGATTTTTGGGCTTCCTCAAATCATCTAATACAGCATCAAACAACCACAAGAAGCTTACAAAGAACATTTATCTGCAAAGCAGTGGATCTTCTGTCTCCAAGATCATTCCGACTCTGGCATGTGTATTCTCCACTGTCCTCAGATCTGATGTTGGGAATGCTGTAGGTTTTTCCTTCTCCTACTGGTGTTGATCCCTTAAACCAGGTGTTATTCTTCTCAGGTGGGTTTGCATCACTGCTGCAGGTCAGAGTCACTGAGCTGCCCTCCACTATTTCACCAGAGGGACTGATGGACACTGAGACCCTCTTTGGCGGATCTAGAGAAACAAGAATGAAAGTAAATTAGCTATTACCCAATCCTGTAACGGATCAGCCTGTGGTTCTGCCTCTGCTGGAGGCTGATGGTGGTGAGACATCACCGGTCCAGGGAGCTCCAATTCTCAGAAGTCCATGGGCTGATTAGCACAAACCAGGCAAGACGCTGCACTTTAGACCATGGCAAACAACAATTTTGGCACTGCAGCTTGTAGACAGATGACCAGATAAATCAGCGAGCAAAAGAACAGAAACGGCTTTAAAGTCAAAGAAGAAGCAGAATCTGTGAAAGAATAAAAACAAACAACCCTCAATCAAAGAGATGAAGAAATTGAAGCTGCTAAAGTAAAGTGAAGAACCAAACAGTCCCCCATACAACAAAGTAAAGGAAAAAGAGGGCTAAGAAGAATATCAGCCCCCAAAAAATCTTAGAAGAACCAGGAGGCCAGGGGTTACCCAGTTTCAGGTGAACACTAAAGTAAAATTAGTCAACAAATCCTGTTATTTGATTCAATTAAACCCCGGTATTTATGGGTTTTCACCCAAGTCCTTCACACCTTTATTTGTTGTTCTCCATTTGTTTTGGGACAGTAATCATCAACTTACAAAGAACATTTAAGTGAATAGCAGTGGATCTTCTCTGTCCATGATCATTCCGACTCTGGCATGTGTATTCTCCACTGTGCTCAGATCTGATGTTGGGAATGCTGTACGTTTTTCCTTCTCCTACTGGCGTTGATCCCTTAAACCAGGTGTACATCTTCACAGGTGGGTTTCCATCACTGCTGCAGGTCAGAGTCACTGAACTGCCCTCCACTATTTCACCAGAGGGACTGATGGACACTGAGACGCTCTTTGGAGGATCTACGACAGACAAGATAAAAATATTAATGATCTTTGAGATTTTTGGGCTTCCTCAAATCATCTAATACAGCATCAAACAATCACAAGAAGCTTACAAAGAACATTTATCTGCAAATCAGTGGATCTTCTCTCTCCAAGATCATTCCGACTCTGGCATGTGTATTCTCCACTGTCCTCAGATCTGATGTTAGGAATGCTGTAGGTTTTTCCTTCTCCTACTGGCGTTGATCCCTTAAACCAGGTGTAGATCTTCACAGGTGGGTTTCCATCACTGCTGCAGGTCAAAGTCACTGAACTGCCCTCCACTATTTCACCAGAGGGACTGATGGACACTGAGACGCTCTTTGGAGGATCTACGACAGACAAGATAAAAATATTAATGATCTTTGAGATTTTTGGGCTTCCTCAAATCATCTAATACAGCATCAAACAATCAGAAGAAGCTTACAAAGAACATTTATCTGCAAATCAGTGGATCTTCTCTCTCCAAGATCATTCCGACTCTGGCATGTGTAGTTTCCACTGTCCTCAGATCTGATGTTGGGAATGCTGTAGGTTTTTCCTTCTCCTACTGGCGTTGATCCCTTAAACCAGGTGTATATCTTCACAGGTGGGTTTCCATCACTGCTGCAGGTCAGAGTCACTGAACTGCCCTCCACTATTTCACCAGAGGGACTGATGGACACTGAGACGCTCTTTGGAGGATCTACGACAGACAAGATAAAAATATTAATGATCTTTGAGATTTTTGGGCTTCCTCAAATCATCTAATACAGCATCAAACAATCACAAGAAGCTTACAAAGAACATTTATCTGCAAATCAGTGGATCTTCTCTCTCCAAGATCATTCCGACTCTGGCATGTGTATTCTCCACTGTCCTCAGATCTGATGTTGGGAATGCTGTAGGTTTTTCCTTCTCCTACTGGCGTTGATCCCTTAAACCAGGTGTAGATCTTCACAGGTGGGTTTGCATCACTGCTGCAGGTCAGAGTCACTGAACTGCCCTCCACTATTTCACCAGAGGGACTGATGGACACTGAGACGCTCTTTGGAGGATCTACGACAGACAAGATAAAAATATTAATGATCTTTGAGATTTTTGGGCTTCCTCAAATCATCCAATACAGCATCAAACAACCACAAGAAGCTTACAAAGAACATTTATCTGCAAAGCAGTGGATCTTCTCTCTCCAAGATCATTCCGACTCTGGCATGTGTATTCTCCACTGTCCTCAGATCTGATGTTGGGAATGCTGTAGGTTTTTCCTTCTCCTACTGGTGTTGATCCCTTAAACCAGGTATTATTCTTCTCAGGTGGGTTTGCATCACTGCTGCAGGTCAGAGTCACTGAACTGCCCTCCACTATTTCACCAGAGGGACTGATGGACACTGAGACGCTCTTTGGAGGATCTACGACAGACAAGATAAAAATATTAATGATCTTTGAGATTTTTGGGCTTCCTCAATTCATCTAATACAGCATCAAACAATCAGAAGAAGCTTACAAAGAACATTTATCTGCAAATCAGTGGATCTTCTCTCTCCAAGATCATTCCGACTCTGGCATGTGTATTCTCCACTGTCCTCAGATCTGATGTTGGGAATGCTGTAGGTTTTTCCTTCTCCTACTGGCGTTGATCCCTTAAACCAGGTGTATATCTTCACAGGTGGGTTTCCATCACTGGTGCAGGTCAGAGTCACTGAACTGCCATCCACTATTTCACCAGAGGGACTGATGGACACTGAGACCCTCTTTGGCGGATCTAGAGAAACAAGAATGAAAGTAAATTAGCTATTACCCAATCCTGTAATGGATCAGCCTGTGGTTCTGCCTCTGCTGGAGGCTGATGGTGGTGAGGCATCACTGGTCCAGGGAGCTCCAATTCTCAGAAGTCCATGGGCTGATTAGCACAATCCAGGCAAGACGCTGCACTTTAGACCATGGCAAACAACAATTTTGGCACTGCAGCTTGTAGACAGATGACCAGATAAATCAGAGAGCAAAAGAAAAGAAACGGCTTTAAAGACAAAGAAGAAGCAGAATCTGTGAAAGAATAAAAACAAACAACCCTCAATCAAAGAGATGAAGAAATTGAAGCTGCTAAAGTAAAGTGAATAATCAAACAGTCCCCCATACAACAAAGTAAAGGAAAAAGAGGGCTAAGAAGAATGTCAGCCCCAAAAAAATCTTAGAAGAACCAGGAGGCCAGGGGTTCCCCAGTTTCAGGTGAACACTAAAGTAAAATTAGTCAACAAATCCTGTTATTTGATTCAATTAAACCCCGGTATTTATGGGTTTTCACCCAAGTCCTTCACACCTTTATTTGTTGTTCTCCATTTGTTTTGGGACAGTAATCATCAACTTACAAAGAACATTTAAGTGAATAGCAGTGGATCTTCTCTGTCCATGATCATTCCAACTCTGGCATGTGTATTCTCCACTGTGCTCAGATCTGATGTTTGGAATGCTGTAGGTTTTTCCTTCTCCTACTGGCGTTGATCCCTTAAACCAGGTGTACATCTTCACAGGTGGGTTTCCATCACTGCTGCAGGTCAGAGTCACTGAACTGCCCTCCACTATTTCACCAGAGGGACTGATGGACACTGAGACGCTCTTAGGAGGATCTACGACAGACAAGATAAATATATTAATGATCTTTGAGATTTTTGGGCTTCCTCAAATCATCTAATACAGCATCAAACAACCACAAGAAGCTTACAAAGAACATTTATCTGCAAATCAGTGGATCTTCTCTCTCCAAGATCATTCCGACTCTGGCATGTGTATTCTCCACTGTCCTCAGATCTGATGTTGGGAATGCTGTAGGTTTTTCCTTCTCCTACTGGCGTTGATCCCTTAAACCAGGTGTACATCTTCACAGGTGGGTTTCCATCACTGCTACAGGTCAGAGTCACCGAACTGCCCTCCACTATTTCACCAGAGGGACTGATGGACACTGAGACACTCTTTGGAGGATCTAAAGACATATATGACCTTTTTCACATTAATATGGCATTATTTTATCAAGACATCTATTATCCTGTTTCCCTGCTAAAACTATTGGTTAGTATTTAGTGTGTAGTGTAGTGAATAATATGAACTAAACTCACATCTGACTCTGAGGCTGTGAGCAGTAGAGCGGAGGTGTTGAGATCCTCCTACAGCACAGCTATAACTGCCTGCATCCTCACTGCTGACCGTCTGCAGGTGTAGCTGGTTGTTCTTGATTGTCTTTGTGGTTAAAGGACGTCCATTTTTGTACCAGATGAATGTTGGGTCAGTCAGACTGCAGGTGGTCTTACATGTCAGATCTGCTGTTTCTCCCTCGGTCACTTCTTCGGGAGCTTCTACACAGAGCTCTAAGACAATGACAGAAATATTACATTTGGGGAAAAAAGCTAAACTCAGAATTTTCTATGAAAAAAACTTTGCTTTCTATCACAGTGCTGAGGAACCTAACAACAGTATGGCTTAATGGTTTTCCAAGGTCTGAGAAGAATAAAACAAAAACAAAAAAAGCATGAAAATTGGTGGAGCTAACATTTTAACTATATAAACAAAATGTTATTTCCACAAATAGCTTCAATCACTCATTAATCAAGATTTAGTGACCCTTATTAGTCCCACAACAGGGACTAATGCATTTAACTTATCCGTGAAGTGAACCACCACATACACATTAGTGAGCACACACACCAGGCGGCAATGAGCACACTTGCATGGAGTGGTGGGCAGCCCTATCTGCAGCTTCCAAGGAACAATTGGGGGTTAGGTGCTTTGCTCAAGGGCACTTCAGTGACATACTGTCGGCTCTGGGGATCAAACGGGTGACTTTCCGGTCACAGGGCCGGTTCCCTAACCTCCAGCCCATGACTGCCTCTATGTATTACCAGGTGAAATCACTCTGTCTAAGGTGAGAGGATCGATTGTGTCAATATTTGGTCAATTTGAATTATCTTACCTGTGACAGTGAGCCTAACTCCAGGTCTTTGCAAATATTTCTGCATTTCTTGATCTGTCTTGATTCTGACGCAGTACTCATGTTCATCCTTCTTCATTACATCTCTCAGTTTAAGGGAAACTAATTTCTGTTCATCACCCAAATATTCGACTCTGCCTGAGAAATCTGGGTTCTTGGACATATCAGGCCAACTCAGATTCAGAGCTGGATCTATAACCCAGAAAACTTCTGTCACTCTCAGACCACCCGGGTGAGTGAGAGTTCCACTCATAAACACTGTGGATCCTTTTAAAGCACAGATTTCCTGTTGGTTGTACTTCACACTCCACTCTGTTCCAAAAGCTCCTGAAACATATGATGCATGAAAGAGTTGATTACAGAGTCTGGAGCCCATAAGACAGTCAGAGTTACTGTAGCTTACAGCTTCACTTCTCTCCTCTCCAACTCCAGCAGCTACTCTACACCACTGAGCTGATTCTGAGAGATAACACACAGAGTAAGTGTTGCAGCAGAGTGAGGGAGGGAGCTGGAGAGAATCATTACTATGACATGAAGCTCCAGCCATAAACTAATTCATGTTCAGTTCACATGTTTGTACATCAGAGACTGAAACAGAAATCACAGGCTGTTCCATTCATGAAGTTACAGTAGAATCTGGCTCACCCACTATCATGAGCAGAGCGATCAGAAGAGCCATTCTGTCTGATGACATTAATGCCTGAAATATGAGAGAAACAGAAGTTTATTCTTGGCAAGACTTGATTCAGTTGAGTTCTTTTACAATGACGCTTTGACAAACATCTGTCAGCGCTCAAAACACAATTCCAACAGTGTAAACCCACTCTATTCTGTCCAGTGCTGCACTGAAACTCTGCAGACCTTAAAAAAGCAGCGTCATCTTTTCAGTAATTCGACTCATCACTAACATCAGAATAGAATTTACAACCCTTTGTCACTGTGCTTGCACACTGTGACATTAGACCTCTGCATTTAACCCATCCGTGCAGTGGAACACCCACATACATACTAGTGAACACACACACTAGGGGGCAGTGAGCACACTTGCCCAGAGCGGTGGGCAGCCCTATCCACGGCACCCAGGCAGCAATTGGGGCTTAGGTGCCTTGTTCAAGGGCACTTCAGTCATGGACTGTCAGCTGAGGGCATCGAACCAGCAACCTTCTGGTCACAGGGTCAGTTCCCTAACCTCCAGCCCACGACTGCCCCCAGTCATAAGTTGTTGCATTGTGAAAACAGAGAGTTAAGCTGCATGTCATTAGTGAACATCGGGTATTTCCGCTTAATTCTTCAGTCAGGGTGTTTACATGAGATGAGCCTCACACGCTACACGTTTTCATTTCCAGAGACCCCCAGCTACTCACATGTGTCATCACTTAAGTGTCTCTAATCGTTCGGGTGAACTTTCAAACATTGGATTTTAACAGGAGTATTCTTCAATTAGGTTTTCTCATGATCATTTCTTGGAGTGCCAACAATTGAGGGTTACATATATGTGAAAAAAAAAAACAATAAGATGTTTTTATTTTGTCTGTGAACTTCACATGAAGGTTAGATTTTTGTTAATATTCTGTATAAAAAATCTAAATGATACCAATAAACTGTGTTTTTTTTTATACCTCAGTTTTCTTCTTTTTACTATGGGTTCCAGTATTTTTAGAGGCCACTGTGTATCAGTGTGCTGGTTTTCTGACTGGAAGGAGATCCCCAACATTCTGTCCAGGCAGTGTAATGAAAAAACTATAGATTTAAGAATAAATTTATCTTAAACTTTAAGTGGACAATGTCATTTAGCCTTTTATGACTAAGTGAGAGTATGTTTAGATGACGTTGGTCTACAGAGAAATGTAAAAAAGTGATATGGTCAGTTGAGTCATCCTTCCCCATTTTCTCCACCCACAGGCACATGTACAGAAAATGCAGCAAAAAAAATAAAGAAATAAAGAATTTGGTCAAAGCCCAAAGTGTATTTGATTTTACTGATGGTACAGATTTAAACCCTATAAAAATATTTGGTCTTGCATTAAAAACAAGCTGGCTTGGCCATGTTTTTCAGCTGAGTGAGCAAAACAGATTCTTCTCTCTGTAAAAGACTGAAAAATGTACTAGTGCTGACTCTGTGCTGTGATGTGGCCTAAAACCAGACTGAAATTCTTCATTCCCATACAATTCATTCATTCCCATACAAATAGGAGCTTTAATTGTTTAATTTGTTTTGGACGAAGACCCCCGTCTTTTTTCTTTACGAAGAAAGAAACCTGACACTACTGGACTAGAATTTCCAGGGGCTGGCGCCCAACATCACTGCGGACAATGTAGCATTCACACGAAACATGATCGGCACCTCTGCAATACGTGTGTAGATCTTCTCTCCTGTGGTGTGTCCTTTCCACTGGTGAGAGGCTCGATGAACCACGCTGCATTGGTTCTTCACGTCCCAAGTTCACACTGGTCTCTGTGGTGACTGCACGTCTTCTCACAGTGGGTTAGTTGAAAATGAAGGGTTTTACTTTTCCCGATCTTTCGATCACGATTGGTCTAAATGAACGGAATAAGTTATCTACGAAACTTGATACGACAAGCGGAACTGTTGCCTGATCCGAACTGAGGGAAGTTCTCCAAAAAACACAGGACACAGAAGGAAACAGTGGTCTGGATTATACTGTGTGTAAAATTATACAGGAGATTGTCATTAACTTGATTTGCAGTCCACATTGTCCCTCCCCCTGAGGTCAGGTCCATGCTTTCCTGTGAATGTTTTCGTTCCCCTGGACAGCGTGTCAGTGTGTGTGTGTGTGTGTGTGTGTGTGTGTGTGTGTGTGTGTGTGTGTGTGTGTGAAAGAGAAACTGCACACAGTGCCTAGAAAACATGTGAACACATCCAACATTTCTATCAGTTCTCTCGAAGCTGCAAGTGAGTAGCTTCAGAAAGAGAGGAAGGGATTGAAATGGCAAAGGAAACTGTGCCCTTCCTCCTTTTCTTATGGAGTTTAGATAAAGAAGGAGAAAGCAGAGAACGTCTGATACTTCAGAATCGTTTAGTTATGATGCTGTTTTGATCCTACTGTATTGAAATCTCTAGAACAGATGATGAAGCCAAAGCAACAATTCTATAAATCCAGCCGAGCCCAGAGCAGGATATATCGAGAGATTTTAAATGTTAAAAAAAAGGAGGGCAGTAATAACACAGGAATTTTATTCACTTCAACTGTTGGATGTCCTGCCAGTGTGCTCTCAGATGCTGATGTTAGATGAGATGGTAAAAAGAAGGAAGCACAGAATCTATAATGTGAGATGAATTCGGCCACTCCAAACCTTAATATTGTCTGCACTTGATCTTTAGTTCAACAAGTCGGACTGTGGAAGCGTAACAAGACTTTAAATCTAGAACTCACAGCAGTCTTCCTGTCATCATGATCACTAGAGGCGTCAACACCAGGAGGTCTGGAAGGGTGGTCTACATTCTACAGATCAGAAAGTAGAATAGAAGAATAATAAACATTATTAACGCCTTCACTGTGTGTTCGGATTCACTGCTCTCACTTCGCAGCTAAGAGCTACTACACTCATCACACGTTCACGGTAATGTAGGATTTAGGGACACTGACATCTAGAGTAAGAGGTCTTATTCTGTATTCTCACCATACATATATATATACCAGATCCAGCCAGTACCAGCATGACGTTAGAGCTGCTGGACAAAACAGCTTCAGCTTTTAACATTTACACTCACACTTCATCGCTGCTCTGTGGTCTAATAAGATCCCTTTACCCTGAGCCTCTGCACTGATCAAGGGGCAGGTTTGGCTGGAAGGAGAAACAATCCACATCCAGAAAGAGGAAGACAAACACTTTGCTTGTGTAAAAGCAACGTTTTCAGGAATTACAGACTGATCATCTGTTCTTTGGGGGCTACGGTGTCATGGTAAGTTACTCTTATACACAGTGCTCATTGATATCTTGCATATATGGACTGATGTAGTCATCTGCTACTGGTGCTTATGAAGTCATTTCTTATGATGGAGATCAAAGTTAGCCAATTAAGAATTTTACACATTCCTGAATGGAGTTGAACCTCCAATAAGTTTTCTTGAGCACTCTGAGAGCACAGGAAGGTCTCACAGCCCTGTTCCACAGCTGAGAATGTCTCTGATGGTAGTTTTGTATGTCATTGCTGGAATTCAGACACAGCTTCTGCTCAGAGCTCCTCTCATTATAAACAAACTAACAAACTACACAGAGCCCATTGACCTCGAGCAGTGCTTGCTGAAGGTGATTTGGATTGACACCATGACAACTTACTTTACTGTGGTTTAATCTGGTTTTAGTGCATCTGTACAAGGCAGAACACTAACACTAAAACTGTAGATATGGTTAAACTGATGTTACTTGATGGCTGTAGTGTGTTAAACCTGTTTAAATTTTACAATCCAGTTAATTTAGTTAAAATTAAAAACCATAAATGTTTAAAGCTATACAAAATGGTTAGAATGTTGTGACTTTATGACTGTAGAGTGTGTTCAAGCTGTTTAAATATTACAATTGAGGTTTAAAGTTGTAGATATGGTTAAAATAGTGTTACCTGGTGGCTATAGAGTGTTTTAAAGCTGTCTAAATATTGCTATTGAGGTTTAAAACTGTAGATAATTGTGAAAATTATTTTCCCTGATGTCTGTAGACTGTGTTAAAGCTGTCTTAATACTACTATTGAGGTTTCTTCTAGTGTCTACACAGTGACATGTAAGTATATTTGTACACCGTGCTGTTCTGTATTTATTTATATTTAATTTGTTTTTGTGTTTTTCTTTACAGGACGTCTTTAAATCAGACATTGCTATTCTGTGTAAGTTGTAAATATTTTTTGCTTGTTAGTCTAATAAAGTTCATCTTTAATCACAAAACACAAGCATCTTTACATGTATAGACAAAAGCAAGTCATCATGTTATGCATGTGTGATGTTTTAATAAGCTTTATCAAGAGGGAGTGCTCCAGTGTTTTAAAAACCCAGCTTAGTTTGTTTTGGACAGTATGTTATATAAGCTTTTATGATTAATTGTCTTCGTTCTGTTTCTGTGGCTTCTGTTTTCATAGATCTTCATTCACAGTAAGTGTTTAAAATTTCTATCAGATGATTCATTGAGGTACTAGGCAAGCCTACCACACATAGCAAGCTACACTGTGCATTTCAACAGTGAACAGCTCAAAAACCAAAAAACCTTTCCAGACACATCACCAACGGCAATGCATACCGAAGTTACTGATTTGTGTAGAATCAAAACTACATTCTTCCTTTTTACAGTAATGCTTGTATCATATGATTTGATTATGGAGATTAAACTTGATTCTCTCAATTCAAAGCTGAAAACTCTTTTCAGAAAAGTTTTCAGTTTTCATCATATGTTGGTGATAAACAGTCGTCAGTTCTTCCTGTGGAGCAACATACATATTTCTCTGCTTACTACATGTACTGTTTATCCTTAATTGTCATCTTGTGTATATGTCTTTACCGACCTTCATCACAGACAGTGCTGCCCTGTGTAAGTGTTATCCTTTTCTGGCAGTCATGATTCTAAGCTCTCGCATAAAAGTTAGTAATACATTCTAAGAGTTACTGTTACTCCACATCCTCAAAACCTCTCATATGTATGTATGTATGTATGTATGTGTGTGTATGTATGTATATATATATATATATATATATATATATATATATATATATATATATATATAAAATATGTGTGTGTGTGTGTGCATGCATGCTACTGTGTTACGTATGTGGAATGTTGCATATCTTTTAATGCCATCACTCCAGTGGCGGTAAATGAGTTGCTAGAAAGCCAGCTTTCTTTAACTTTAGACCATTTTTGTATGTTTTTTCCTTCTCCCTATTCATGAAGCTTTGTTTTTACAGGCATTCTTCTTCACAAGCCTCGCTGTTTTCTGTAAGTTGGGAACATTTTTCTTAAAGGGGAATTGCACTGATTTTTCTTTTTTTTTACATATTATATATATTTATATATACATATATATTTATATATTTATATATACATATATATTTATATATTTATATATTATATATATTATATATATTTATATATTACATATTTATATATATATATATATATATATATATATATATATTATATAGTATATTAATACACGTCCAAGGTTTTACTGCAAAACTATTTTTTATTTTATTTTCAGAATAGGTTATTAGATAAGTACATTTTGTAGTGACAGCTTAGAGTACTTAGCAGGTCACAGGGTGTGTGAGGGTGAGTGTGTGTGGGGCATTTGACATCAAACTGTTCTGAAGGACTGTTAATGTCTTACTGACATGACTATATAGAAATTTTGAAAAATCAGAGGAATTCTCCTTTAAGTCTAATAGTGCAGTACTAAAACATAAACTTGAATGTCTTTTGTGAGCATTGTTGTAGACTGACATGTTTTTGTTGTTGTTGTTTTTCTGGCTATTACAGGCGCCTTCATAGTTGCCTGAGAGGGCACAGGGCATTCATCTAAGCTCACCAGCTTACTTGGTGAGTTTCCAGTCACTAAGATTGCCTTATACTCTATTAGTTTATTATACACAGTGCAGCACTGATATTTGGCACCTACTTGCTTCACTTATTCATAAGACTTTAGTTTGCTTGTACAGTTGTTTGCAAATGTTTGGGCACCTCTGATCAAAATATGTTTTCCTGGAAAGAGTTAATAGATTCTAGTTTAACATTTCAGAGAAAAAATGAGATACAATATTAAATGTGCTGGAACTTTTGCCCAGGCTACATTATTTTTTCAGACTTAAGGAACATTTCTTTTTTAATTTCTGCATGATCAAACCACTCTGAATGATGTCCTAATTTACTTATAAAGGCATTTTGACAAATAACTGAAATTCCTCTTTAATTATAGTAGTGCAGTGCTAAAACATTAGCATCAGAGTTTTTCAAGACCTAATCTGAAAAGTAATTTTTACCATTCTTAAGGCGAATCGTTTAACACTTTACCATCTGGACTTGTCAAAGTATTTTCTTTGTACATGTTTTTCAGGGCATTATTTTTCTGTGATTATGTATTTATTTGTGTCTGTTGTAGATTGTGTGCATTTCTTTTGTTGTTTTGCTGTTACAGGCTGCCTGCAGGCTACATCCTGTACAGTTGGTCAGCTTCCTTTGTGAGTTGGTAACCAGGTACTGGGATGGTCCTGTAGTCCTTTAGTCTTTGATATACAGTACAGTACTAACATGGCTTGGATACTGATATGGCACCTACAGCCTTCATTTGTTTAGACTTAAATTATTCAAACTCAAAGCCCTTAAGGGGCCATGGTTTATTAAAAAAAAACAAAAGTTAATGATATCGCGTTCCTTCAAAAATGTTTTCATTCCCCAAACAAATTGGTTGCCTCTGAATCTGCCCCCTGCATGGTCTAGTAGCCTTTATATTAGACTTATGTCAGTTTCTGTACATTTCATGGCCATTTTAATTAAACATGGGCGGTAAATGTTTGAAAGATGTTACTTTGTTAGAAGAGCCCTGCATAAATGTAACTTGGCTTTTTTTGTGTGTGTGTTTTCACAGGTGCTGAAGGAACCGAACATCTCCCTCTCTCCCTCTATCCTGTTCTGTCCTGTCCTATCCTTTTGTATCCTGTTCTGTTCTTTTTCTCCTCTGTCTGCTTGCACCTGCAAGCTTTCTAAAAACGCCTTTCTAAAAACGCCCTTCTGAAAACGCCCATCTTGTCCAAAATGATGAACCTTTACTTGTCCAAAATGATGAACCCTTGCCATCGCCCAAGATGATTTTAGGTATGACGAGTTTTCCCGGGCGTGCAGTGAACGTGCAATTCCCTGGTGTTTCTCGCTGTGCTCGGTGAGAATGACCGCTTGAACGGCCTCGATCTGGACCGCGTTCTGGTGAAGGGAGACTTGAAGGGAGGTTTGTTTGTGACCTGCTGACCTTTGACGAGCTGCCCGGTACAGTAGAGACAGTGTTATTAAACTCCCCCAGAGGTTCAGGTTTTTAAAGGACGAGGAGCCGCAGGGAATGGCCGAGTATGGGACCCTGGACAGAGAGCTCCTCTGTCTGACCGGCGACGCTGCTACCGCGCTGCTGATGACCGGAGCCACATCCATCGCTGTGTTCAGAGACCGGACGGGCAGGTTCGGGTTCTTTGACCCTCACTGCAGAACTCCTGACGGTTTAACGGCTGCAGAGCACATGGGTACAGCGGTGATGCTCACTTTCGCAAACTTAGAAGATTTGATAGCAAGGCTGCTAATTCTGTATCAGGCGTGCCTCGAACTGAGTGACAGTCAGCAATACGATCTCCTTCCCGTGTCCTAAAACAGAGATACGGTCACTACTGCAGACACGCAAGGCAAACTGTCTTGTGAGATTCAACCAATTGTAGACCCAGGTTTCAGTCTACGATCTGATCTCTGCCAGTCTGTGGAACAACCCACGGCTAAATTAAACAAAACACAAAGAAGGAGGCAATATTTACACTAAAAACACTAAGAAAAAAGCAGTCCATCCAGACAGAGGAGAAAAAGACAGGCTTAAACCAGAAGAACAGATATGCGATTGATCTTAAATTCAGAGAAAAGATGATAAAGCGTAGTCGAGTAAATTTACTGAAAATGTAAATTACAGAGTTGCAAAACAAAAGTCAGTAAGAGTGAAATACATGATTAGGAAACATATAGAATGAAGCAAAAACAGTACATCACCAGTAGTTACAAAAATAATCCAGATTTCAGAGAGAAACAGAGACGGTACATCACCAATAGCTACAGAAATAATCCAGATTTCAGAGAGAAGCAGAGACGGTACATTACCAATAGCTACAGAAATAATCCAGATTTCAGAGAGAAGCAGAGACGGTACATTACCAATAGCTACAAAATAGACGATGCTTTCAGGCAAAGGCAGAAGCAGTATTTTACAAAATGGTACAGAAATGATGTGAATTTTTGTGAACAAAAGAAACAGAAATTTAAAAGACTACATCACACCGATTTGCAGTTCAGGGCCAGTCACAGAGCACTGCTTACTTTGGTCAAAAAACAGAACATCTAGACTTAAAATCCTACACAAGATACGCTGCGCACAACATATACAGAGGAAATACAGGCTGTATCATTTCCAGCAGCAGAGAAACAACAATACAAACACAAACACCACAGGTGAACAATGAAACCCTGAATCCCAATGTGCTGAAGGCACTGGTCCACTTTAAAGAGAGAACGAAAGCTGGTCAGAGTTATATTTGCACAGTGTGTCACAGAGCATTGTTTTCTGATCAGGTCCGTGATCGTACACACTACCAAAAGAATCCAGTGATGGTTTCAGCTTGTTTGACAGGGCAATATGTTCACACATGTTCTCCTAACTGTCCTGATGACTGTGTAACAGAAGAAAGGAAAAGTGAGTGGATCTGCCACAGCTGCCATGATAATTTATTAAAGGGAAGGATGCCTTCCATCGCCTCCGCCAGCAAACTCCAGCTTGCACCGATTCCACCAGAGCTCTGCAATTTAAATATACTGGAAAGACATGTTATAGCCAAATATGTGTGTTTCGCAAAGGTCAGCAGAGAGCCATTAAAGGTGCTGTTGTGTCGGTTCCTTCAGATGTTGAGACCACAGTCAATGTTTTAACCAGACCGAGGAGAGAATCACAGCTGCTCACAGTGAAACTGAAAAGACGACTGTGCACACAGGTCATTATCAGTTCCAGACTATATCCATGCAGAAAGCTCTTTCTGCTCTAATAAAACTAAAAGAAGTGCATTCTGAGTACAGAGATATTGTGATAAACAACGTGGAGCCAGATTAATTATTTGATGACCCTGTAAATGACAATGATGATGCTCCAGTGGACGCTGAAAACACTAGCAGGGATGACAGACCACAGCAGAACCCTGAGAGTGAACAGCATAATAATGAAGGCGGAAGCACAGAACAGCAGGCAGGACTCTCCGTAGACACGTCTTCAACCACCAGACCTCGGTCAGCATTTGTTGTCATATAATGATGGAGTTTTTTGCATCGCCCCTGCTGAGAGGAATAATCCAGTAAACATATTCAAAGTGCCTAAACTGGAAGCAATGGCCTTTCCTGTCCAGTTTCCTACAGGTGAAAACACATTTGATGAACCTCACAGACACACAGCTCTCTCACCCAGCAGATACTTCAATGCCAGGCTGTTTTCTGCTGATAATCGCTTTGCAAGGGACACAAACTACATTTTCTTTGCACAGTTTGTGACTGAAATGCATTTAGCTACTTCAAGCATGTCCATTCAGCTGAGAAAAGCCAAATCCATGACCCGTGATGGATGCAGAATCAACAGCGCACTGTTACAGGATTAACAAGAATTAGATAAACTGGTGAGAAACAATGAGGGAACCAGATTCATGCAGCCCCTGAGAGGAACACCTGCTTACTGGGGAAAAAACCCTAAGAGATCTGTTTGCCATGCTCAGACAGTTGGGAACTCCCACCTTCTTCTGTACATTCAGTGCTGCAGAGATGAGATGGCCTGAGGTAATCACAGTCATTAAAGCACAGCAAGGTGAAACTGTGGACTTCTCAGCCTTGGACTGGTCAGAGAAATGTGAGATTCTGCGCAGTAATCCAGTCACAGCCATGCGCATGTTTGAGAAACGTGTAGAAGCTCTAATGAACCTCATTCAGTCTCCTGCACAGCCCGTCGGTGAAGTGATCGACTACTTCTATCGTGTAGAATTTCAACAACGAGGCTCTCCACACATTCACTGTTTATTCTGGGTAAAAGATGTTCCAGAATTTGAAAATGATATGGATCAAGATGTTTGTGATTTTATAGACAGATACATCTCGTGCAAACTGCCAGACCCAAACACAGACACCGAACTACACAGAATCGTGTCAGAAGTACAAACACACAGCAGAAACCACTCAAAATCATGCAAAAAGAGCAATAAACACTGCAGGTTTGGATTTCCTAAACCACCTATGACAAAAACAATCATTACACGACCCAGGCCACCCCCTGACACTGACTCAGATGATGAAGGTGGAGAAAAAGATGAAACTGACGCACACAAAACCAAAGCTTCAGCCTGTCTAAGATCTGTTGAACGATGCGACTCAGCACTTTGACAGCATTACACAGCTGCTTGAAACAGTCTGGCTACAATCCACTGCTTCTAAGAGCCTGGGATGCCAACATGGACATACAGTTCATCCTGAACCCACACAGCTGCATAATGTACATCCTGTCCTATATTTCAAAAGCTGAGCATGAAATGAGTGACTACCTGAAACGAGTGATGAAAGACCCAGCTCATCTGAGAGTGAAACCATGAAACAGGTCATGCAGGCCTATTCCAAAAACAGAGAGGTCAGTGCTCAAGAGGCCGTTGCTCGTACCTGCAGTTTGAAACTGAAATCATCATCTCGTGCTGTGATTTTCATACCCACAGACGACAGTGCTGTACGGATGAGTCTGCCTATGAAGTGCTTACAGGACAAAGACCCTGATGATGAGAATGTGTGGATGACTGGATTAGCAGAGAAGTACATGGCCAGGCCGAACACACCAGAGATTGAGAACATGTGCATGCCTGAATTTGCTAGTGAATATCGAATTGTGTATGCAGAACAAAGAAAGGGTAAAAATGTTTCTGTTTTGCAAAATAACAGGGGCACATAAAAAAGCGCACCAGAGGGAAACCTGCCATCATTCGTTTTGCTCGTTTCTCACAGCAAAAACACCCAGAAAAATTCTACAAAACTGCTGAAACTGTACCTGCCACACCAAAGTAGCGCACAGCTTAAAACCGCTCAGTTCAACACCTATGGATCTTTCTATGCCTTTGCTTCTGTAAAACTGCCAGGAACAGAGACACTTCAGCTATTGTAAATGAAAACCGAGAAAAGTATGAAAAGCACAGTGAAGCTATTGAACAGGCCATTGAAAATTTTGAACAAAATGGTCCGATTGAAGATGCCTGGACTAATTTGGCACCAACAAATTAACTGATCCGTTTGGAATGCATGATGGAGCAGGAACCAACAGACCCCACTGATGTAACTGAACAGGATGATGTCCCTGATTACGCAGCATCCACATCTGAAAACAGAACAGCTATGCCTGTAATGGAAGCTCCACAGATGAGTTCTGCAGAAATCTGAATCTGAATCTGAAGAGTCTGAATGAGACACAAACAGCTGTGTTTTACTCTATACATGACTGGTGTAAACGAAAAGTGCTGAATGAAAACCCACAACAGTTTTTTTATTATGTTGCTGGAACAGGAAAGAGCCACCTCATTAAGTCAGTTTATGCCGAGGCCACAAAAATACTACAGAAACTGCCATGTGTAAGTGAAGAAGCTGACATTTCCAAAGCCACAGTGCTTCTGACTGCATTTACCGGCTGTGCCAGTCATAACATTAATGGCAAGACGCTCCATGCACTTCTGAAACTCCCAAGAAGCCTGAAACCTCCATATCAAGGACTGGGAAACACTCTGGATGAGATGAGGGCAAACTTTTCTAATGTACAGATCATGATCATAGATGAGATTTCCATGGTGTCGAAGCCGTTATTTGCATATGTGAACTGGAGACTGCAGCAGATTAAAGGCAACGATAAGCCCTTTGGTACTGTCTCCATTATGGCTGTTGGTGACTTCCATCAATTACCACCACTAGGAAAAGCCAAGCCGCTGTGTGTGTATGAGCATCATGTGCTGGACTTTTGGAGAGATCATTTTAAGATGATTACACTGACAGACATCATGCGTCAGAAAGATGATCTTGCCTTTGCTGAGCTGCTGAACAGACTGACAGTGAAACAGAAACATGAGCCGTTGTCTGATGCTGACAGGAGTATGCTCAAACAGGTCATTAAATCACCTGAAGACTGCCCCTCTGATGCATTCTGATGATGTTTTAACTCAGCAGCCATAACGTCACGATTTTCAGACATCACTAATATAGATGCAGACGATTATAAAAAAGACCCCCGATCAGGCCACATGCAGAAGCAAGGAGCACCTTTTAAAGGAGAGAAAGGTGATCTTGTTGACACACTGCAGGTTGCAGTTGGTGCACGAGTGATGCTTACCAGAAATATTGATGTGCAGGATGTGTAACCCAGCTGTAGTTTAGCCACTTAATGTGAGGGTACCCCTTAATTAAGCGCTGCCCCTTTAAGAAAACCGCAACAGTTTTCACACTAACCCAGCGCATTTTCTGACAATATTAGCTGCTTTACGGCAAAAACACACGGCCCCCATAGAAATGCACAGGCAGGGGAGCACGAGGCTGAGACGATTGGATGCGAAGGAGAGGAGAGCTGCCCGGACTGGCTTCAGGGTCACGCTGAGAGAGAGTGAGGTGGAGGGTGAGACGGAGAGAGAGAGAGAGTGAGGTGGAGGGTGAGACGGAGAGAGAGAGAGAGTGAGGTGGAGGGTGAGACGGAGAGAGAGAGAGAGTGAGGTGGAGGGTGAGACGGAGAGAGAGAGAGAGTGAGGTGGAGGGTGAGACGGAGAGAGAGAGAGAGAGTGAGGTGGAGGGTGAGACGGAGAGAGAGAGAGAGAGTGAGGTGGAGGGTGAGACGGAGAGAGAGAGAGAGTGAGGTGGAGGGTGAGACGGAGAGAGAGAGAGAGAGAGGTGGAGGGTGAGACGGAGAGAGAGAGAGAGTGAGGTGGAGGGTGAGACGGAGAGAGAGAGAGAGGAAGATGGCTGCTACTGTTCTGAATCTGTCCTGGAGCACTTAAGTATAAGTTACAGTTTTGGAAATCAATTTTTTTTTTGGGTACCCAAATATTATTTTAGCATTTTTCCTCCAATTTTTCCAGAGTGAAAACCGTTCAAGAACTGTTCTTCACATTTTTCTACATACTCCACGGACATTTTCTAAAAGAACTGTTCCTAGAAAAAAGGGTTAACTTAGCTTTCAAGGTTGAAGAGCTCTTCCATATAGTTCACTGAGTCTACTTGGTTTTGTCTTCATTCATACAAAGTGAATTCAGGGAAAAGTGACTGTGTTTATTTTTTTTCTATTTAAGTTATTTTTATATATTTTATATATATATATTTTTTTTACAATTGTCGCTAGAATTGAGATTATTGAAATCTTATTGACATTCCCTATACATCATTAAGAAAGAGAAACGCTCCAGTCCAATATATCAGATATAATTGGACACAGGTGACACACCTGCTACCGAACCCAAATAAATACCTTTACTACCAGTTTATACTGGTTTCTGTTGTTGTTCCTTTTATTTGGCTTGAAACATTTAAGGCTTGGTTACAGATGGACTGGTCAATGGATGTTTTGGTACCGTGGCTAAAATAATCACACAGACCCGTAACAGTGTTCCTGTGGTACAGATGAGATGGTACAGATGGAGGATCAGATAATATTGTTTACATTGAGAGAGAGGAGGAAAGTCAGAAAAAAGGGAACAGTTCGGAGGCAGTTTACTTTAAAGTTAGCCTTTGCATGCACTGCTCATAAAGTGCAGGGAATGACCACTCACTGTGCTGTTGCATCACTGAAGAAGGTATTTGAACCAGGTATGGCTTATGTTGCATTAAGAAGAACTACATCACTCAGTGGACTACATGTCATTGACTATGATGAGAAGAAGATTTTTTGTGACCCTGAAATCAGCGCTGCATTGGAAAATATGCCAAAAGCTGACCTGCATGTCATCCAGCCACTTCCTCACACAGTAAGAGACCCAAATCTGAGCTCAACTCTGAAGATAGTACATCACAACACAGAAGGCCTACAGAGTCACATTGAAGATATCAAACACCATCATGAGCTCCTCCTGTCAGATGTTCTATGTCTTACTGAGACTCATCTGACTGGTTCTGCTGTTCCTGACTGTCTTCAGTTGAATGACTACAGAGTGTATAAGCGTAACAGACACACTTGTCAAACAGAAGTGGTGGAGGAGTTGCTATGTATGTGAAAAATGACATTCAAGCTCATCCAGTGCAGTATATACAGAATGTAACTGACCTGGAGTTTTTGGTGTTAAAAGTAGAAGCCCTGAAACAGGCTCTGATTGCAGTTGTCTACAGACCACCAAACTACAGACTTTCAGATTTTCTGCCAAATCTTGCGGCACTTTTGACTTCGTTGAACATCATGGACTACAAACCAGTTGTTGTGTGTGGTGACTTTAATGAAGACCAGCTGGCTACCTCAAATAAGCCCATTTTGAATTTATTTGGTTCAAAAGATTACACCCAAGTTATAAACACTGCCACAACAGGGAAAAATACACTTTTGGACCCAGTGTTCATTTCCAATCCACACACCACCACTGCAGCAGGTGTTTTACACACATATTTCAGCTACCACAGTCCTGTTTGTGTTTTGTAAGATTGAAAATCTATGCAGAATTTTTGTTAAATTAATTAAACACTTTAAACAGTTATTCATATTTATAATAGTATATAATGAATAAATTAATTAATAATCAGACTAACGATACTGGAGAGCAATAGAAAAGGTCAAGTTTATCAACTGACTCCTTTCTGAAGAACAAAAAAATGTGTGCATCTCTCTCTGCGTGTGTGTGTGTGTGTGTGTGTGTGTGTGTGTGTGTGTGCGCGAGTGCGTGTGTGTGTGTTATACAGGCTCATCCTCTCTCCACTCGTTCCTGATTCCACCTCATCCTGGCATCACCTGGGCTCCACCTAATCCTGGCACCAGCCCTGGCTCCACCTCTTTGTGATTCCACCTCATTCTGGCTTTATCTGGGCTCTAGCTTCACTTCATCCTGGCACCACCTCTTCCTAAATCCACTTTGTCCTGTCTCCACCTCATCATGGCTACACTTAATGCTTGCAGTAACACTGGCTTCACTTGTTTATGATTCCACTTTGTCCTGGCTCCACCCAGTCCTAGCTCCAACTATTCCTGAAAACACTACTAAACAATAGACACATCAGTGCTCATCTTACATTTGCAAAGAAACACACTCGAACTATTGTTTTACTGACTGACCAATCAAACATTTGCAAAAATAGAGCATAAATATTACTATTCAGGATTAAAGCTGCAGATAATCATTAAACTGATGTTACCTGATCACTGTAGTGTGTTAAATCTGTTTAAATATTACAACTGAGGTTTAAAGCTGCAGACAGTGGTTAAACTGATGTTACCTGATGACTGTAGCATGTGTTTAACCTGTTTAAATATTACAATTGAGGTTAAAGCTGTAGATATGGTTAAACTGATGTTACCTGATGACTGTAGTGTGTTAAATCTGTTTAAATATTGCAATTGAGGTTTAAAGCTGTAGATATTAGACCTTACAATTTATTGTTATGCTATTGTTAGTTCCACCTTAAAATTCTGTGCTGTCTTGGTGCAATTCCACCTTAAAAGCAGTTAACCCTTAACAGAGCTGCTGAGAATCAGGCTGGGAGTTGGTGAGACATTGAGCTCCGTGCGTGGATTGTAGGTGTTGTGTGAGAGAACGATGCATTGTGACATCATGTCTGGCAGTCTGCCAACAGCCTCCCCATTCATTCCTTATGGGAAAAAAAATCCACTTTGAACGTTAATATTCCGGAAACCGTACGTCGGATCGCTTAGAAAAGCACAAGCAACCTAATCGGGTATAGGCCCTACGATCCTGTAAAATATCGTGGCTCTAGCTCAAAAACCGTGGGACGAGAAACATTTTAAATTTTGAGCGTAGAATAATAATAATAAGAAGAAGATTGCGAAGAACAGCAAGTTGGCTTTTTCAAGCCAACTTAAGAATAATTCAATCTTTAGATCCCCCAAACAGCATCTCAGAATAACTGAATATTTTTGGTAAGGGGAAGTGAAATGAAAGTTAACTCTGTGATCGTCAGAAAATGCATTCAGTTTAAAAAAAAAAAAAAAAGTAAATACAATAATTATATATAAATATTTTATGCTGATATTTACTGAGAAGATCCAGTTAAAAACAGATGAATTAATATATTTCATTATTGTAATAAACTCTGTTTCAGCCGTCCCCTCTGTGGTCCCGTATGTAACTGTTTTGGCTGCTCTTTGTGGTCTAGTAGCTCTTCTCACTGTACTTATCTGGTGAGAGATCAACATGACTATCAGGTGAGAAGATACCAAGCTCCAGATACCAGTCTGTCTGTAGCCAATAGTATTCCAGGAGGAATGTTAACGTCAATACTACGTCCTGCCTGTAGATGGCAGTGCAGGATTAGGGTATATGAAATTTAACTGCACCCTTATAGATAAACAGTGAGAGCACTGTCGGAGGTGCTGGTTCTGAGTTCTGCATTAAAACAAGTACAGTTGAGACTCTATTCATCCTTACATTCAAATGTTTGATTCATTTGTTTGGCAGTAAGAAATCGCATTTCAAACTGTCCGTGTTTTTTACTCTTCTGCACAGAACGTTGACCCCAATGGACAGAATGACACGTACACAGATCTTCAGTCCACGGCCAGGTCCTCTGATGAGGTTTACCTCACATAGTAAGTCTCTTCAAACCAGAGGTCCACTTGGGTACTGGTTGATTTTCAAGTGGTATTTTTAAGCTGTGGACAGGATAAAGTCTTACAATAAATTTATTAAAGCAGTGATGATTCCTAAACTCCTTCAGTCTCTCTACACCTTCTCTACCCATCCTCTGTCCAGAACACTGACCCTAAAGCTCAGGATGACACGTACACAGCTCTTTAGCCCTCAGCCAGGTCCTCTGATGATGTGTACCACACACTTGCAGTAAGTGTCTCTTCACAAATCCTCCCTCTTGATTATAAAACCAATTTTATAAAACACAGACTTGCAACCTTGTTTTTTTAGATGTGTCCTATTTTTAAATTAAAAGGAGTGTTAATATTAAATTATTAATAAATCTACATTTTAGATAAAGGTAGGCATCAAGTATATAACTGAAAAAATAGTGTAATATTAGATTGTTTTGATGTCTTGTTTATATATTTTTTCATTCAAGATATATAAATGATATTTTTGTTATTTGATGACACCTGATAACCTTTCAGCATGTTTTATTATTTATTATTTATGTATTATATACATTTCACATCAACTAAACTTTTGGCATGTGTGAACAATATCGAGAAATGCTGCTAACTGCTCTTGATTCAGGCTCATGTCAAATTAACTGATGCTCAGTGTAAGCGTGTTTTGAAATCTGATGGGTCAAGCTTTCAGATTGTTTGTAGAAGTAACAGATGTCATGTTCTTCGGGCAAAAGAAGAAAAACATTTAGATTATTACCGGTGTAATGTTCAAAAGCTGGTATCTGTCTAAGTATTAGTGGGTAACTTGTGCAACTGTGAAAGCACTGCAGTATTAATGCTGAGCACATTTTTGGGAAACATGCTGCCTCTTAGATGTCGTCTTTTTCAGGGACGTCAATGCATATTTCAAAATGACGATGCAAAGAAATATTCTGCAGGTGTTACAGTCACATAGCTGTGTAATCAGAGATTGTGGGTGCTACAGTACAGAACTGTTCCCTCTAAAAATCCTGTGTATTTTAAAGCTCAAAATACAACAGAATGTGACATTCAAGACTGGATCAGTTTCAGGTATTCCTCAAACAATTAAGTGTTGTTGAAAGGAAAGGTGATGTAAGATAGTGGTAAACATGATATTGTCCCAGTGTTTTTGGAATTAACTGCAGGCATTAACTTCAGAAAGAGCGTGTGTTTACAAAAACAAAAGGTTTACAAAGGATCACATCAAGTATTGCTTTTGTTTTCAGTTTAATACAAACAGAATTTACAGAATTGATCAATTACTGTTTGTGTATGTTTCTATTATACTTTCATCTACCATTCCAACTTTTTTCCAATTGATTTCGAATGATAGACAGGTACCATCTACATTACGTTTATATGGTATATGGGGGAAACAAGACTAAATGAGAACACATGAGATTATATATATATATATATATATGGGAGTCCAAAGATTTTAGCCGACATATACTAAAGATGCTGAAGCAAATGTGTGTGACCTAAATTCATTGGACCTGTAATGTATTTGAGCAGAATTTCTGTTAAATGATGAATTTAGCAGAATTTACATAAAATTGTGTTATCACATTTTTTTTTTGGCAAATCAGAGCTTTACTGTTTTGTGATTTTATATCTGACACTGCAAAATTGTTTTGTTCTTGTGCTGAACAACAAGAACACAAACAACAATATTCAAATGGATTGTAATGAGCTGAACATATGATAAGGGTGGCAGTACACAAGCTCAAGACACTAGCTGTATTATGTGTAATTTAATATTACAATTTGACATAAATCTGTACACATTCCACTACTCTTTATCAGTTTATTTTTGTTTGTTTAGGTACACTGAAAAATTACCATAAAAATGACATCATTATAATTCATGAGGGTGATTAAATATGCACCATTTCCAGCAGAGGGCACCATCAGCCTTACATGGAGCAGACTGTAACTATGTTTACTAACAGGGAAAATGTGGTTAGTGTGGAGCCTGGTTAGTGTGGAGCCTGGTTAGTGAGGAATGAGGTTAGTGAGGAGTCTGATTAATGAGCAGTCTGATTAATGAGCAGTCTGTTTAGTGAGTAGTCTGATTAATGAGCAGTCTGTTTAGTGAGGAGTCTGGTTAATTAGGAGTCTGGCTAGTGAGGGGTCTGGTTAGTGAAGAATCAGGTTAGTGAGGAGTCTGATTCATGAGGAGTCTGTTTAGTGAGGAGTCTGATTAATGAGCAGTCTGTTTAGTGAGGAGTCTGATTAATGAGCAGTCTGTTTAGTGAGGAGTCTGGTTAATGGCTAGTGAGGGGTCTGGTTAGTGAAGAATCAGGTTAGTGAGGAGTCTGATTCGTGAGGAGTCCAGTTAGTGATGAGTGTGGTAAATGAGGAGCCTGGTTATTGATGAGTGGGACTGCTGAGGAGTCTGGGTTGTAGGAGCCTGGTTAGTGTGGAGTCTAATCTTCCTTTAGCAGTTGTCAGTGTGCAGTCAACTTTACAGGATCTGTTGCAACAAACAAACTATAGCTTTGGCGAGTGAAGCCAATGCAGGAGGGGATGAACAGCACTGGTCGATGTGTCCCTGCGGGCAGCATTACGGGCAGCGCACATTAGCAGCACCCTCATCAGCACTGATCGATACAGTGGACAATGCAATAAGTGAATGGAGCTGAAATGACTGCAGTCGTTGGTGGTAGCACCAGCCTTGATGCTGTAAAGCTGTTAGGAGTCCCGTCGTGCTCAGGGGGAGGACAGTACACCTGGCTAGGGTACGCCAATGAGGCTCGCCACCAATGTCATGTTGTGCAGCAGGCAAGAAGGCATGGGGACACAGGCCTGAAAGAGGACTTGCTTGGGGTGCTTGCTGCTCAGGAATGGGCACCCTGTACCATTTGGGCAGGCATGACTCCAGCCCACACACCTCAAAGACTTTGTTTGTGCTGGGATGGCTGACCCTTGAGGATAAGGTTGTGCAGCATCCACCAGGGGCTCAATTTTGTGTGATGAGCTTAGGAGGTGTGGCCAGGCAAAGTGACTCTTGAGAGGTGCATCACTCCTGGCTAAAGATGGACCGTTTTGTGGTTTAGTGGTAGTTTTGTTTATTGGAGTAATTGTGTCTGAGCAGGCCGGGCTTTGATGCTACAATGCATAAGAATGATTATATTAATGATCTATGATGTAATCTAATGATCTTAATGATTATTTGTTCATGCTTAATTAATGCAGATGTTAAATGAGTGGCTGGCTCTCCTGTGGTCTCACTTCAGGAAGTTGTAGCTCAGCTAGGTGAAAGTTAGAGGGGGGCTGTGCATCAGGCTCATATAGATCTTGACCACATAAGCTGTATCTGTTGCTCTAGAGAACATAAATTATATTCTCAGACAGGATCATAAAAGTATTAGTTAAAATGGGTTGTTCTACTCAATGTGCTGCCCTCAAGGGTGCTCCGAAGTGTGGCTTAGGAGAAAATAAGTAATATTTTAAGCTGGGGGGGGGGGATGGTAGGAGAATGGGAATGTGTGCGTTGAGCAGTTGACTTTATGAATGCATTCCCTTAAATAACTGGTAGGAAAGGTTTGAAGTTAATGCTTCAGTTCACAATACTACAAAGTGCATTGTTCACTTCCGCAAACAAACCACGTGTGATCAGTTCTTTCCGTTTAACCTAGTGATGGTCTTCAAGTATCTTTACTTCACCATCACTTCAAACTGCTGTGCTTCACTCTAGCTGTGTGGTGTGATGAGCTTTCAGAGATAAAGTTTGATTTTTACCAGCTGCAATGAGGATTCTTCAGCTCTTTATTTGTGTCGTTCTTTTGGGTAAGTTACACTTTTTTATAAGAATCTCCCAGGATTTTCATACAAAACAGTAGAAAAAATGACAGATGGAGTTGGATTTTGATTTTGTGCTTTGACACCCATTTGACAGCAATGAGACACAAAACATCCGGGCTTGAAATTCATGGCTATGAAAGCAGCTCAGTCTCGATAACATGCTCTCATTCCTGGGCTGGCAGTAATAAGAAGTACTTCTGCAAAGACCCATGTAAAACAAATGTGGATATTCTGATAGACTCCGCCAAGAAATCATCTGGTAGATATCGGTTGACGGATTCTGGGGCAGGAGTCTTCACTGTGGAAATCGCTCGACTGAGTAAGAAAGATGCTGGGAAATACTGGTGTGGAGTGGACAGAGTTTTTAGTGATACGTATAATGAAGTGATCCTTACAGTCCTTGATGGTAAGATTAACATTATAGAGATAATCTGATTAAAAATCGAGAACAAGCTGCAACTTTGGCTGTAAAACGAAAACTACCGAGGCCATTAATGAACACATGGAGGTCTTCTGTTTACTTTATTTCCTGCTCGCTCTCTCTCTCTCTCACACACACAGCGCCGCAGACCTCTCCACCACCGAGCTCCAGCACTCATCTTCCAACAACAGTTACTTCTCTAGGAAACATTTCAACATCTAATGCCACGTTTGCTGCAGGTACTCGCACAAACACCTGTAATCGTGTTGCATATTTCAGACAGTTATACGAGCAATCGACTCTCCTCCTGAGTGACCACTCTGCTCTTATAGTTTCTGTTTCAGCTCCAGCAGCTTCAGATCAGCCAAATGATGCCAAAATACCAGGTGAGGAAATTCCAGTTTTTCTTGCTGGCATATTAGGATCTACAATCTACATCACAACCAACATTAGAGTACTTGAGTCTCAAATTTAGCTTCTGTCACCATGGCTACCGAGTGCAGAGGAACAAGTGTGGTTAAATGACACTCAGTGGCAGCTCTGCTGTGGTCTCACTTCAGGAAGTTGTGGCTCAGCTAGCTGATGGGGGCTGTGCATCAGGTTCATATAGAACTTGACCACATAAGCTGCATCTGTTGCTCTAGAGCACAGTAATTACATTCTGAGACAGAATAATAAGAGTTCCCTAGAATTATTTAGTTCTAATATGTATATTTATTTGTTTTCCAGCATGGCAGATTTACCTCATTGTCTTTGTATGCGTCTTACTGCTGACGTCTGCAATTTGGATTCAGGTGATTTTGGGCTTATATCGCAAAGGTAAGACTTGAAAATTCAAACACACGCCGACAAATCTTAAAACCAACTAGTTACAGCCAAGTCCTTCCACCAATGCTGTTCACTGATATTACAGAGGATTCAGAAAGAATTCAGACCCTTTCATTTCATCATGCTGTAGATTAGATTTTGAATGAATATAAATTCCATTCTACATCTTTCTACATTTAATGTTCTATAATGGTGAAGTTTTCAAATATTAATTAGAAATTAAAAACTGAAATCTTATTAACAGAGGCATTCAGACCCTTTCCTGTGGCACTCTAAATTGTGGTCAGGCACATCCCGTTTGCTTTAATTATCCTTGTGATAATTAGTTAATCAGTTGAAGTCCACCTGCTGCAATTTTAATTGATTGGACATGGTTTGGAAAAGCACACATCTGGGTCTTTACACTGCATTATGAAGACAAAAAAACAAGCCATGAATTTCAAGGAACTGTCTGTGAATCTTCACGATTACATTTAAATGTTTTGACATAAATAAACACAAAGTGCAGATTTTAAATAATCATTCAGTTTGAGAGTAAAGATGTAGTCAAGATCTATATCACCTTTGTCAAAAAAGTAACTGCCCCCTTAAGCCTAATAACACCCTTGGCAGTAGCAACTGCAATGAAACTTTGCAATAACTTGCGATGAGTCGCTTGTATCACTGGAGTTTGGGCCCACTCTTTGCAGAATTGCTACACTGAAGGATTTCTGAGCATTAATGTCTTGCCACAGTATCTCAATGGGATTCAGGTCAGGATTTTGATTTGGCCACTCCAAAACCTTAATTTTGTTTCTTTTGAGCCATTCAGTGATGGGCAGATTCTTCCTTCAGGATCTTCTGATAGAGAGCAGAATTCATGGGTCCATCTGTTATGACAAGTCGTCCAGATCCTGCAGAAGCAAAGCAGGCCCTGAGTCTCACGCATGGGGTGGGATTAGCTCTCCAGCATGGATGCTAGCTTGTTCAGCATCCTCCTTTCTCCCACCGCCTGCACTGGGTCTAGAGGAGTTCCCAGGACTGAGCCAGCCCTCCTGATCAGTTTGTCCAGTTTCTTCCTGTCTGCAGTGGAGATGCTGCTGCCCCAGCAGACCACTCCATAGAGGATAGCTGATGCCACCACTGTGTCGAAAAAGGTCCTCAGGAGTGGCCCCTGCACTCCAAATGACCTCAGTCTCCTGAGCAGGTAGAGTCTGCTCTGTCCCTTCCTGTAAAGTGCAGCCGTGTTGTCTGACCGGTCCAGTTTACAGTTAAGGTGCACACCCAGGTACCCAGTCCACTCTTTCAATGTCCGTTCCCTGGATGTTCACTGCTGGAGGGGGATGTGTGCGCCTGCGGAAATCCACCACCAGTTCTTTGGCCTTCCCTGCATTGATCTGTAGGTGATTCCGCAGACACCAGTCCACAAAGTCCTGAATCAGTTCTCTGTACTCTCCGTCGTCCTCATTTGTGATGCGGCCGATGTTCGGTGAGTCATCAGAGAACTTCTGTAGGTGGCAGTTTGGTGAGTTGTACATAAAGTCTGGAGTGTACAGGGTGAAGAGGAACGGTGCTAACACCGTCCCCTGTGGGGCCCCTGTGTTACAGATCACCATGTCGGACACACAGTCCCTCGTCCTCACATACTGTGGACGGTTGGTGAGGTAGTCCAGGATCCAGTGTGTTAGGTGATGGCCCACCCCTGCCTGTTCCAGCTTGTCCTTCAGGAGCCCAGGCTGTATGGTGTTGAAAGCACTGGAGAAATCAAAGAACATGATTCTCACAGTGCACCCAGGCTTCTCCAGGTGAGAAAGAGCTCCATGCAGCAGGTAGATGATGGCGTCATCCACCCCGATGCCAGGTTGGTAGGCAAACTGAATTGGGTCCATAGATGAGCTCACCATAGGGCGGAGTTGTCTAAGGACCATCCTCTCCAGTGTCTTCATCAGGTGTGACGTCAGTGCCACTGACCTGTAGCTGGTGAGGTCCTTTGGGTGCTGTGTTTTTGGCAATGGCACCACACAAGATGTTTTCCACAGTTGTGGTACTCTCCCCAGCTTCAGGCTTGTGTTGAAAATGTGCTCCACTATCACACACAGCTGATCTGCGCAGGACTTGAGGAGCCTGGCACCGATGCCATCCGGCCCTGTAGCCTTCCTCGCCTTGATCTTCCTGAGCTCATTTCTCACCTGGGCCATTGTGAAGGTCAGACTGGAGCGGGGGGTGCTGAGTGTTGAAATGTGTGAACGGGGAGTTATGACAACCAGCAGAAGAACCAGTGGGGGGTAGGTGTGAGCTGAAAGTTGTTGGGCTGGGGGTGAGTGTGAGAGAGGGGGTAGAGCAGCATGCTGGAAGTGCCAGACAGGAGGGTTTCAGCAGAGATGTCTATGTAGTGGGAGGGGCGGGTGAGTGATCAAACCTGTTGAAAAACAGATTGAGATCGTTCACCCACTTTTGGTCCCCTACCGCTTGAGAGTCGGACTTCTTGTGGCCAGAGATTGCTTTAAGGCCTTTCCAGACTCCGCTGACATTATTCTGCTGTAGCTGTTCCTCCAGCTTTCCCCTCCCGGATCTTCCTCCTCAGTTCCTTCTGCACAGCTTTCAGCTCCTCCTTATCCCCTAATCTAAAGGCCCTGTTTTTCTCTTTCAGAAGAGCCTTTATGTCAGGGTTAATCCATGGCTTGCTGTTAGAGAAACACCATACAGTCTTGGTGGGTACAGTGTTCTCCACGCAGAAGTTCACATAGTCCGTTACGCAGTGTGTGAGGCTGTCTATGTCCTCCTCATGATCACACAGCACTTCCCACACTGTTGTGCTGAAACAGTCCTTCAGAGCCTCTTCAGTTTCCTCAGACCATTTCTTTACTGTGCGAGTGACTGCTGGTTCCCTCTGTGCAAGAGGTTTGTACACAGGCACGTTTGTACACGTAGTTACCGTGATTACATGCGAATATTCCCTGGGCAAGTACAGGGGCCTCATGCTCACGGCTAGCAGCTCGATGTCCTTACAGCAGGTGTGCTCTTTGATAGTGATGTGCTTGGGGTTACACCATCTATCATTCACAAATACTGCCAGGCCACCTCCTTTCCTCTTCCCGCTCTCCGTTCTCTTGTCCGCGCGTATGAGCTGAAAGCCGTTCAGCGTGACGACCGTGTCCGGGGTTAGCGCCGTTAGCCACGACTCCGAGAACAGCATAACGCTGCATTCACGATTTTCTCTCTGGTGTCGTGTCATCACCGCCAGCTCGTCCATCTCGTTGGGGAGAGATCTCACATTCCCCATAATGACGGAGGGGAGAACAGGGCTGTAGCGTCTCCTCTTAGCCCGACGTAGAGCTCTGGCACGACACCCTTCCTCCTCCGGCGCGTCTCTTCCTCCTCAGCTCGCGGGGGATGTCGGGTCTCTTGTCCGGCAGCACTGCCATGTGGCGCAGCACCAACAGCTGACCCGGTTGTAAACAATGGAGCCATGGCACAACTTTAAACCTATAGTTGGCTGTTCAGCCAAATTGGGCTCTAGGAAAGATGGGCCTAGGTCAAGCAGGTTAAAAAAAGAGATGGGAGCACCATGCAAACTCAGACTTGGATAACAGTTCACATTTCAACAAAACAAAGTCCCAAAGCATACTACCAAAACAACCCTGGAGTGGCTTATGGCTTAACCCTGGAGTGGCTTAAACATGTTTTTATGTATTTAATTGATGAGTAAGAAGTCCAGCAATCTGAATACTTTCGGAATCCACTGTACGTATATAAGGAGATATTTCTGAGTTAATTAGATAGAAGATAACTCGCCTGCATAAAGGAAATAACTTTAAAAATAATTATGAAAAAATATGCAGTGGAATTGGGACTCCCAACAAACACACAAGACCTGTTAAACCACCATATCTGTCCCCATCAGATAAAAAAGCACTTTTATCTTTAAGAGAGAGGAGAAAATTTACTCTTACTTAAGACCTGAAAAGTTAAAACCTCTTCAGCACTTCAACAGTTGGCATGACATATTGAAGCATTTAACAATTTCAAAGAAGGCAAAGCTGATGCACAAGTCAGTGAGCATTACTAAAGGGTTGGATGGTTGCCACACCCAACCATCAAACAAATGCTGCAAAAGTAATACACTAAAATGAATAAGCAGGGCATTTTGAACACATTACAATATGGTGATCTTTGCCTTCTATGCATTTGATCTGCCATGGATACCCCATTTATGAAGCTCCCCAAACCGTACAGCGTTGCAACTAAGGACAAGTGATTCTCTTGTGCTGTGTACCATGTCATCCCATTCAGTGAGCTTGTGTGCCCCGACACTGCTGATCTGCTGTTTATATTTACATTTGAACAAATTGACTTGTTGGAAAAGTGGCATCCTATTATAGTGCCATATTCAGTCACTGAGCTTATCAATACCACCCACTCTACAGCCACTGTTTGTCTGTAGATTTCATGAATGTGGTAACAATGGGTGTCTGATTAGGGATGTCCACATACTTTTGGCCATGTAATTTAGATGTAAATCACTCTGAGTTTTTGTAGTGATATATTTTCTATTATGCAGTATGTGGTCATGCCATATTGGAGTCATTCCAGTGCTGCTCAAGAAGAAGAGAGGTGAGTTTAGCATGGCTAAACATCTAAAGAAGGCTCTGGCCATTATGTTGATTAATCCGATCAAAAGCAATGTCAAATTTTAATTTCATTAATGATTTCATTGTATTTGACAAACCTTAAATCAAAAGTGCATTTGATCAGTAACATTCCTGTCATCTTCCTACAGTTTGATGTATCTGAATATGATGGAAATCCATTCGGAAAGCAGAGTTCGGTTTCCCAGAGTCGTCCTCCAGCCATTGAAGACACGGAGCCAGACTACGAGAACGTTTGTGCTGCTACTACCAAATTCTCTGCAGACCAGATTATATACAGTAATCTGTAGAAATGCAAAGATCACATACAGAACTGTGCAAAAGTCAGAGACCACATTTCATTTCCAGCTAACACAGCCATTAAAAACATGTTATTCGTTTTTTCCACATGAAGAAAAAACGCAGGAAACAAAAGTCTAGACAAATATAGCTTTTTTTTGTATATTTAATGTCCACTCTTTACCTTTGTTACAGCTTCTGTTATTTTCATGAGACTTGATTTCAGTTTTTAAAGAAATCTGGAGGCTGCCATGCCTCAGGGAGACTCCCCCAGTGTTGCGCACTCCCCTGTCAGATCGGAGTCCCAGAGGGACTCCATATCCCAGGAGTCAACAGGGGATCACCTAACCAGTGACGATCAGCTCCGAACCTATCAGCGATCTCGGTCACCCGATTACTGAAGGCTTTCACCTGTGTCTTGTTTTAATTAGAGACACTCAGTATTTAAACACGGACTCAAGAACAGATTGCAAAGTATTGTTTCCCTTATGAACGTACTGAGCGTCTACTCTGATTTCCCTGTGCTGTATTCTGTCACTGACCTAAGCTTGTTTTTTCTCTTGACTTCGATTTCGCCTTGCCCTCTTGGATTTGTTCGCCGGGTTTTGGACTCATGTGTTGGACCTTGTTTGCCTGTATTTTTCGACTACAATTCTTGGATTGTCCTTTTGTTTTGAACCTCGTGGGTCACTGGTTTACATTATTAAACCCACTTCTTTCGCCTTTTGATCCGCACTCGTCTGGAACTTGCTGATTCCTTACGGAGGCACGTTTCCACACCAACCAAAGTTCAGTCTTAGAAGTTGGTTTTGCATTTTCTGCTTCTCACCGTCCAATAACCCCAAACAGTGTTGAGGTCAGTCTTTTGAGAACACCAGCAGCTTTTCTTCCCCCCCCCTTTTCTCTGTTTTTTCTTTTTCACAGCTAAACTTAAGTTTTCTATGCAGTTTGGAGGAAAAAAAAAAACACTTGATTTGAGGCAAGAATGGAGCTGGATCATCTCAAAGATGAAAGCTAAAAGTGCTGTTTGTCTGATGAGGACAGTTTTGTTGAACTACCAGGTCTTGTGTTATTGTTAGAAGTCCTATTTTATCTTTCTCTTTTGTTTTTAACCTTTTCACTTTTCCCTTCTTATGGAAGCTTCTAATCTGCTCAGAAAAGCACATACTAGTGGTTAGTAGCTGCATTGAAGCTGAATTAAAAGGAACTTCACAACTGTGTCAAACGGAGCTTATTTATTTATTTTTATTTACATAGGTCAGCAGTTCAGTGGTCTGAAACAAGATCCTATGACATCACATCTGACTTCACTGTATAGAATGAGCTGCATCCAAAGTAGACTGATTATTATTTCATTGCAATGACATCACGATTGTCAGCGTACTGTTTTCCTTCTGAGTTTTCCTCAGTTTTGTAGCCCAAGCATGTTTCCTATACAGCTGCAGCTGGTCACCATTCTCCTGGAATGTGTCCTATTAGACACCACAGGGCACTGTATCCTACTGATCCCAATCAATTTTTAGGTATATTACACCTCTATGGTCTATGTGAATTATATTTAATAGTTGTTTCAAAGCACTTTTTTACATCAAACATAAAAAAAACGGCCACTTTTACTCCCGGGCTCATCCCGAATCTTTACAGGCATGATAAGACTGTCACTGTAATCTTAACCATCATGTCTTGAGTGTACGCAATGTAGAAGAGTTGTGAGGTGGATGGGTGAAGGATGAGTAAAGTGAAGGTTATAAGTTCAAGCCTTTCTTATTGCCCTGCTGATCGAAGGATGCTGAAGGATGGTCTACTGTTTCATCATTATATCTGTAGAAAAAAAAAGAAAAAAAAGTTTTAAAAACACTGAGTTTAGCTCGGCTCCCATGGCTCTATATCTGACTTAATCTTAACAATCAAGTGACACATTTAAGCTGATGGAGGAAAAAAGAATTAAAACTGTTGATTTGTATTTATTGTGCTGATCGTCCACTGTAGATGTTCAGTCTGTCTGTGACTAGAAGGTTGCCTGTTCGATGCCCAGAGCTGACAATACATGACTGAGGTGTCCTTGAGCAAAACCTAACCACCAACTGTGTACCAGGCGCTGTGGATAGGGCTGCCCACCACTTCAGGCAAGTGTGCTTACTGCCCCCTAGTGTGTATGTGGTGTTTCACTGCACGGATGGGTTAAATGCAGAGGTGAAATTTCCCTGTTGTGGGACTAATAAGGGACTCAATCTATTAAACTGGTCTGAAGTTGAGTGTGAAGGCTTCCTACACTGACCCCTAAACCTCACCATGACCTTAACTTCAACCATGAACCTACACCGACTCCTAAACTTCACCCTGACCCTACACCGACTCCTAAACCTCACCCTGACCTTAACTTCAACCCTGAAACTACACCGACTCCTAAACCTCACCCTGACCTTAACTTCAACCCTGAACCTACACCGACTCCTAAACCTCTCCCTGACCTTAACTTCAACACTGAACCTACACCGACTCCTAAACCTCACCATAACTCCAAGCCTAAATCTAAGTCATTGGCTCAGACCATCACAAAGTGTGTAGACAGTGTTGGTTTAGTGTTGAAGGTGTGTGTTGTAGACATTTTGTTTGAGAATTTTAGAGTTTGGGATGTTTTGCTGGGCATATAAAGAGAATGGGGATATCATTCCTTAAAATGATTTTATTTAATTGAGGTGTTGCTCCATAATCAGACAAAAATACTTTCTAGTTTACTTCAATTCCAGACATACAGGAGGTTTTCTTATGAACAGCTCTGAACATGCCGTTTTCCACTCTTGCTGTGTTAATATTACAGTATGTTCAGGACATAGAGTACTGAAACTGCATGACTCTCAGACCCCATGGTGTAGTGATAACATTATGCTGATAATCTGCATGTATCTCACCTGATGGGTGGAGAGCAATGATGGAATCTGACACTGGAATACTGAACTTCATCTTCCCGAGGCTTTTCTTTTACCTCCACAGCAGCCATGCAGACAGATATTTAATATTAAGTTGCTCTCAAGAGTTCTTTTTTTTTCTTTTCTTTTTTTTTGAGGCAAGATGCATCACTTTTGCAGCCATTACTGGCAGTTATTTAAGTTCAGGTGCTGCTGCCTCAATTTTTCAAGCACCGTGGAACAATAAAAATTACTTCTAAACTGACTTCATATTAAGATCTAAAAGCAAAAAGTCTTATTTTTACCACTTTAACCTGGTGAAGTTGAGGTAGTCTCTGACAGTCAGTTTGAAAAATACAATATTTTTTAAAGATCTAAATGAAATAAAAATGTAGATGTAACATTGCCATCTAGAGGAAAGGACGAGGAAAGGCAGCATTCATTGCTTAAGAGCTCTGATTTTAGAATGTAAAGCTTCACTTACCACTAAGAGGTCTTCACTCTTTTTAACTCTTCTTTTATTTCTGGAGTCAAGAGAGATCATGTCATTATTACTAGGTCTTTTGTTTTACTTCAGAAAATGCTGTTCCAACAGCAATATCACCGCATCTATAGTCAAAGTAGTAAAAACCAGAGCCAATCCCAACACAATGAATTTTACTGGTTTTGCTCCAGATTTAAACCCTATAGGGGCTATTTGGTCTCATATTAAACACAAATTGCCTTGACAATGATGACTCTTCTTTCTAACTTCATCTGTTTCCTAACTTCAACTGTTTTGTTGTTGTTGTTGTGGCGACATAAGATTTAAGATTGTCAGATTTTATGTAATGGCTGATTTGCCATGTAAGGCTTGGCCCATTTTTTTGGAATGGGAGTGAAAATAAACTATCAAAATGTATCAGGAAAATAGATGTTTGAATACCGTATGAAAAAAATGCCAATGACACCAAGGACAGTCACTCCAATAACTGTATAAACAACAGTATATGGAAACCCTGCATGGAAAGGAATGACAAGGTCACATTAAAAAGAAATAATAACGAGAAAATAAAAAGCAATGTGCAAAAAAAAGTATATATATTAATCTTAAAATAGATGAATACTTAAATTGAGATTATGTGAAAACTGCTTCTTTTCTATTTTTTTGTTAAAAAAAATGTTAAGCTGAAAACAGCTGGTTCATGAGATGTTATTTTGCATGCTGGGGATGTTACAGAACTGGAAGCAACAGTTCTTGTACTTTGAAAACGATTACAGGGGTTCTGAGTGGGACATAATACCCTGTTGTAAATGTTTGTGACCATGTGTATATGTATGGGTTAGTCACTCTTCTTAAAAAGTGCCTATTTGTGACTGATGGTTTTGTTGATACTCTTAACTGTAAGGATACTTACCGGCAAAACTGTACCAGCCACTCATGTTGCCATTTTGACTGTTAACTCATTGTTATAGTCCATGGTTATGTTTCAGATATATTTGCAGTGCTTCTTTTAATAAAAAGATTAAAAAAAAATAAAAATTGAGATTATGTAAGACAGCTAGTAGACACCAGATTACACATGCTTGAGAGTGCACATAACCAAACTTATGTAAATGCTGTTTATATAATTACTTTCAGAATATTTTCTGGTAGGTGTGGCATTACCTACATTATAATATATTTGTGGTACTACCTCAAAAGCAATAATTAGTTTACCAGTCTGACTGCACCAGGGACTGCCCAAAGGTTTTAAAGAAACTTTTACAAAGTTTCTGTGGAATATTTGTGGTGTCTCATGCTATCCTGATCAAATTGTTTCATACCAATTTCACAACAAAGAGAAATCTAACATGCACATAGCATTATAACAGAAAGGTTATAAGCCAGGACTGTAGTTAGGTTATAACTCCAGCATGATCGTGACAGCCTCACTGTATAAACAAAAGCATTGGGACACCTTCACATTACACCTATATGGGATTTTATCATATCCCATTCTAAATCCATAGGCATTGATATGGACTTGGTCCCTCCTTTGGAGCTCCAACAGCCTCCACTCTTCTGGGAAGCTTTCTACAAGATGTTGGAGAGTGTCTGTGGGGAAATTTTGTCCATTCATCTAGAAGAGGTCAAACACTGATGTTGGATGAGTGGAGCGGACCAAAAGAGATGAGACCCAGCTATGCCTTTATGGACCTTGGTTTGTGCACTGGGACTCAGTCATGCTGGAACAGAACTTTGTAGGCCAGCATTAGGGTTCGCCAGCTACAAGAAGCTAGCGAAGGGAACGCAGCAGTGGGGTGACGTGGCTGAACTTGGGAAAACATGCTGTTACAATTATCACAACACCTTTGTAACTACACAGGCATTAGATATTCTTTATCATTACTGTTCTTTTCAGCTCCAGCACTGAAGAACCTTAAATTCTCATTAATGTTGTGACAGGCATGACATTAAGAAAGGCTTTGAAATCAGTAGACAAACTGATTTAAATGCACTAGAGCGGATCAACCTTTTTGAGACATGTTGCTGCCGTCAAGCCGGTAAAATGACTCTCTCAACGTCTGATACGTGTTCTGTGGTCTATTGTGAGTGAAATATGGGTCTATGCAAATTTGCAAATCATTGCTTTCTGGTTAAATTTACATTAATACATTTTACACAGTGTCCCAACTTTTTTGGAAGTGTGGCTGTAAAAGTGCAGGACATACCATAACATCTTAATAAAATTAGTCATGATGCAGCACACACTTAGGACCCTGGCACTTTTAGGTGCATTTTTCCCCCCCACATTTTTGTCAGTTCCTCTTTCAGTGTTTTTAACTTGTACTTACATGAGACAGACACACATATGTTTTATGTTCAGAAGACATGTGGCTTCTCAAATATGTAATCACCTGAGATGTTTGATATTTTTATGAAACTGGACATATTTATCAATTTTACCAATTGCTTTACCAAGCAATTTTACCTTTTTTAAAACTTATTTTTGACTTTTTAAAACATCAATTCCCAGCTTAGATGTCCATCAGAAAGTTTTAGAATAAAGTGTCTGAGTTGAAAATATAAGAATTTTGATGATTGTTCATTACATGGGTTATTACTGTAATGCAGTGTATGAGGAGCATCAGGCAGACTTGTTGTTCTTGATATTCTCTCCTGTAGGACAGACTGCTAAACCTGCATGTGACAGACTGTCACAGCAGCCAGGACTTTGAGTTTTTGTTCAGGGCCAATGTGGCTGATATTCCAGCTAATAAATCCCTTTTTAGTGCACTGGGTGTTTAAAATCAGCTGCTTATAGTAACAATGACTCTTATAATAAAGATCCTGCCAGAAACGATCAGATTAATACTGGCTTATTTAGAACACACACACACACACACACACACACCAAAGAACTACGTACCATAATATAAACTTCAAAGCTATATCAGTCCAGCGGTGCTGGACGGACGGACGGACGGCAAAAGACTCTTCAGTACTAGATGCGTGTGCACTTGTCCAATGTGCCTGTGTGAGGACACGCCCACAAACAGAGCAAGGAAAAAATTTGATGTGCCTGCAGCTTCAGAGCTGGCTAAGCGGCGGAGGCACTGAAGAGCCGTTTTCGGTGCATAAAACTGACTGATCTAATCAAATGTTTGACTTGAAACACCATGTAAATATTTTAGTAGCCCTAGAAGTGAAAAACAGTAGTAGAAATAAAGCAAAATGCAGAGTTTGAGCACAGAAATGGAGTTTTAATGGATTACTCACACAAGCTTCATCAGACCATGATGGCACCGCTACTGTTAGAAATGGAAAATTCCACAGTTTCTAAGAATGTGCTTAGTAAACTGCTGCACTAAAGCATTCCTGAGTTAAGCTGAGAAGAAAAGGTGTGATTTATGACAAAATCCACCACGAGGGTTGACAGCACTCATTGATCAGGTACAGACTGTTTCTAGTAGCTTGAAAATGGGACGATTTAACTCACCTGTCACTCTGAGCTGAACTCCAGGTTTACCCATCCATCTTTCTTTATCGTCATTTGTTTTGATTCTGAAGCAGAGCTGATGTTCATCCTTCTTCATCACATCACTCAGTTTGAGGGAGAAGTGTTTCTGATCATCAGTGAAAAACTTGACTCTGCCTGAATAATCTGGGTCTTTACTCAGATCAACCGGCTCCACCCCTGTGTGTTTACCCCAGAAAGTCTCCTTCACTGTGAGACCTTCTGGGTGAGTAAAAGTTCCGTTCATAAACACTGTGGATCCTTTTAAAGCACAGATTTCCTGTTGGTTGTACTTCACACTCCACTCTGTTCCAAAAGCTCCTGAAACATATGATGCATGAAAGAGCTGATTACAGAGACTGGAGCCCATAAGACAGTCAGAGTTACTGTCCACTCTTTAAAATATAGGTTCCTAAAAGGATTCTTTGGAACAATGCAATAGAAGAGCTACTTATGGTTCCTTAAAAACCCTGTGAACACTAGAGAATTATTAAAAGCCTCCTTTTTAAGTGAGATGTGACTCTATACCAATTATTTTTTTCCAAAGCCAAGCACTTATTTTTGTGAGTGTAGCTCACAGATTCTCCTCCTCTTGCCACTTTGTGCCACTACAGTGAAAAGCTGACCTAGTTTTGTGCAAAACCACAAAGAACAAAGCTTGACGAGTTGTGCAGTCACATGGTGGGTGAGAGGATGGGGGGGCGGTGGTGGTCAGGGATGGTGGGCTCAGCAAACCAACGGAAAACGGGCCTCATTAAGTGTGAACATTCAGGACTATTTCAGCTCTGAGAAACTTCATAGTACAGAAATTATCAGTGAACAGTCGCTTTAAGAAGTTTGTTCCACAAAATGTCTAGTTAAACAGTTTGGACTCACCCAGAATCACAGACAGAGAGACCAGAGAGAGACGCAGAAGAGCCGTCCTCAGTGACATCATTAAACAAATTTGCACAATAAACAGCACTCAGTCATTTTTATGAATTCCTCTTTATTGGCTCATAATCATCACATTTGTAAGGCTGATCTGCTGACACCACTGCATGTAGCTGTAAGGATGTCTTACTCTAATCAGACACAGCAGTTCAGTTTTTGTTACTATTCAGTAAAATTTCATTTGAACACCAGTTTTTCTACAGACTATCACAAAAAGAAGCTTTACAGAGATTCTGTCCCAGATCTTTGCTGAATAAGCTAAATACCAGAAGCATAAGTGCAAAACTGGTCTTCAGTAAAATTTCACTGATTTGGATTATATAAACAACTAATATAAAGATCATGTACTAATACGACTGAATTCAATGGCAGTTCAGTTCTAAAAAGGCAACATGTATTAAACTCACCACATTAGGACGAGCCTCTGTCTGAGCATCCAAGTAAAGGCAAAAAGACTGAAGTGCCTAAACGAGTGAGAACATTTCAGTAGTGATGGTTACTCATATCACCGCGACCCTGAGGGAGAAACGGCTTAGAAAATGTGTGTGTGTGTGTGTGTGTGTGTGTGTGTGTGTGTGGTTACTCATACGATGCTAAAAGTGGTCTTCCTCTTTAGTGTGCATGCGCCCCCGCCTCATGTGCAAAGACAGCAAACCAACCACAGTAAGCTTTTCTACAAACAAAGTGAATGTAAATAAATAAATAAATAAATAAATAAATAAATAAATATCCATTTTCTAAGCTGTTTCTCCGTCAGGGTTGCGGGGTGCTGGAGCCTATCCCAGCAGTCATAGGGCGGAAGGCAGGATACACCCTGGACAGGTCGCCAGTCCATTGCAGGGCAGACAGACAGACAGACAGACAGACAGACAGCAAATTATATTATTATAGCTGCAAAGGGTGGGCCAACATATTAAACCCTATGGATTAAGTATGAGATCTCACTCAAGTTCATATGCGTGTGAAGGCAGATGGCCAAATACTTTTGGCAATATAGTGTATATATGTCTAAAGCTGGAATGACTATGACAACTGACAAACATTACAAGGCTAATATGCAGGAGTGGAAGCCTGAGATACTGATGGCAATAAACTGAAAGCCAAGCTTTATTATATCAGGCTGTATGACAAGATTTGTGATAGCTAAAGTGCTAAGAAGAGAGAAGGCTTTTCAGGCTGATGGTGCAAGATGCCTCAAAGGCTGATAAACAACAAAACAGGTACTTTGTGAGAACATATATGCCTGCAATGCAGGTTAATGATTAAAGGGGTCTCTCAGGCTGATAAAATTTGACAAATTTACACGCTTCACTTGGATGAACCGAAAGCCTTTGAGGTTGATGCCAATAATCTGAAATCTGACAGGCTGATAAAAACTAATAATGGGTCCAGTGCTAATAAGAGGGGAGCTCTCTCATACTAAGTGCCACATGTCTCAACAACTGATAAATGACTAAATGGATCCTTTCTAGTAGAAAACAAGGCTGGTTAATGATGCACATGCTCTCTATGGTTGATACTCGACAAATATTTAGGAGCACAACAAGGTGAATACTTTGAGATGCCCATAAGGCTAGTTAATAATGCCAAGGATATGTGAAATATTAAGAGGCTGAAAATGAAGTAAAAGCCTCTAAGGTTGATAGCTTTATTCAGTTTGTTTTGCCATCAAAAAAAAAAAAAAAAAAAGCTCTCTCCAGCCGTTTAGTGTCAAATGACTCAATAGCTGATTAACGGCAAAAGAGATCTTGTAGATAAAATGTGATTTACTTCAGAATGTGGTAGTAACTATGTTCAGGAGTACCAGAGAGCATAATTGGCCTGGATCTCTATGGTTATGTTAGATGACCTATTCCCCATCACTCAGCATGGTCATCTGTTAGCTGATGTTATAAAATAATTCTTACATCACTTAACGCAACATCACTGGACAGCATCAAGCTGCATTAGCAGGAGTTCATGCATTCATTACTTCAAGGCTGGATCACTGTAAGCTGTCTGGATGTTTCAGCAAAAGCCTTAACAAGCTTCAGCTGGTCCAGAACGCTGCAGCCAGAGTCTCACAAGAACCAGAAAGTTCGACCATATTAGTCCAGTTTTATCAAACCTGCACTGGTTACCAGTTAAATTTCACATTGATTATAAAATCCTATTACTGACCTATAAAGCTCTAAACGGACTCGCCCCTCAGTACCTGAGTGACCTTCTCTCCCACTATGAACCATCACGCCTACTTAGATCACAAGGCACTGGCTCACTACTGGTACCTAGAACCAATAAAGCTCCATCAGGGGGGAGAGCTTTCTCACACAAAGCCCCCCAGCTCTAGAATAACCTTCCTGTTAATGTTCAGGACTCAGACTCAGCTTCAGTCTTTAAGTCTAGGCTAAAAACTTGTATAGTCGAGCCTTTGGTGATTAGTCTTCCTTGTCAGGTCTAGACCTGCTGGAGTCTCTGCTGCTCTGTTTTACTGTAATCTGTGGTCAGCCACTCTTTACAGAACTGACTGTGTTTTTTCTTTCCTTTCTCTGCCGAGCTGATCAGCTGCCCATCCTGTGCGTCTGATGCTGTTGCCTCTTCTGCCTTGATTGGTGCCGCTGCTCACCAGCCTTCTGGACCGGTTTGACCACCACTGAACTTCTTGCTGTACAGCGCTGTGCAGTCCTCACCCTCAGATCTTTTCTTTTCCCATTTTACTATAATACTTCATACTAATAATGTTTGCTATCCGGTGTCGACCGTAGGAGGATGGGTTCCCCTTCATGGTTCCTCTCAAGGTTTCTTCCTCTTTTAGGGAGTTTTTCCTTGCCACCGTCGCCGCTGGCTTGCTCATGGGGGCTCGGACCCGGATTTTCTTTTTTCTTTTCTTTTCTCTTCTTTCTGTAATACTGATTGTTCTGTAAAGAGTCCAAATTAAATTCATTTTTTCCCCTCAATTCTGCACACAACACCCCAGAATGACAAAGTGAAAAAGTTTATTTCAGTGTTTTACAAATTTATTCAAAATAATAAACGGTAAACAAAATCACATAAGTATTCACAGCCTTTGCTCAATGCCTTGTTGGAGCACCATTGGCAGCAATTACAGTCTCAAGTCTTTTTGACTATGATGCTACAAGCTTGGCACCTATATCTCAAGCTCCATCAGGGTGGATCTTCAGATCTCTCCAGAGATGATCTATCAGGTTCAAGTCTGGGCTCTGGCTGGGCCACTCAAGAACAGGCAGATTATTCCACAGAGTTTTGCACTCTGGCCACAAAGTGTGGATAGAATGTGAATGACTGTTCCAAGAGGGCCTCCATACTGAGAGAAGATCAGCTGGTCACCCAAGTCATGCTGGATCCCCTGGAAGAGCTAATTGAACAGACACTAAAGTTGAACAACTGTCTACGAGAGTGCTGTAGTGAACAGGAGTTGGTGTGCTCATTCTATTATGGCTCCATCCCTGGATGCCCCCAGTCCAAGTTCGAACACAAGGATGTTCATAAGTGTACATGGTACTAGAGCTCCTTGACCTTTGACCCAATGATCGACTTGTTGTCATTTCATCTGACTTCAGATTCAGATTCCTTTATTGATCCCAGGGGGAAATTGCAGTGCATGGACTTGGGACCATATGTTCTGGACACTAGGGTGAAGAGAGGTGCTGAGCTGTCAACTGATCACCATCTGGTGGTGAGTTGGATCAGATGGCAGGGAAGACTGATTGTCAGATCCTGTAGGCCCAAGCGAATTGTGAGGGTGGGCTGGGAACGACTGACTGAGGCCCCTGTTCGGAATGATTTCAACTCCCACCTCCGGGAGAGCTTTTCTCACATCCCGGAAGAGGGAGGGGATATGGACCCTATTCAAAACCTACATTGTGGAAGCTGCCAGGGGTAAATGGTCAAAATCTAAAATGGCCAACTTTTTTTTTATAGATTCTTATAACCTTTTTCTTGGCATCTTCAGCCTTCCTGACATGAACCCCATTGACTGGTGGCAATTCTGTATTGGTGCACACTATAGAAACTTAGTAATTCACAAATTCAGTTAAATGTTTGGTGAGGCCTGTGGCTGGATTCCAGGCAACAATCTATGGTTGCCTGGTATACCATATGGATCAAAGGGTTGCTAACCTCCCACTGTCCAGATTCCCAAAACAACATCATTTTAAGTAATGTGGCGGCAACTTAATCCTGTTTTATAGCTTCTACCTTCGACAAAGCTTTTAGTTTGGGAGTGTGGAGAGTTCTCCTAAACAGAAGTGATTTTGGCTCAACCAGATGGTGGTGTTTGCTACACTCTCATGTAGGCAACATTGAGAAAAATGCTCCAGGTTTTTGTGAACAATTTTATCAATATTACTCTGGATTAAATTCTAGACTGCTAGTTAACCGGGAGACCTCCATCAATTTTAGCCATTGACAGGTAAGCCAGTAGACCTGGCCCACTTTGTGATAGGTCAGCACACAGAGCGGATTTCATTACTGCTCACTCAGGCGCCAGAGTTGAAGCTAGTAATAGGGTTCTCCTGGATGTTCACACAGGTCCTATGTCTTAGCCATTGACTTCCTCCCAGGCACCACCCCTCTCTGAGGGAGGCAGTTTTCTGTGTATGCCTGCATTGAGTATAGGGGGCTAAACAAAATTACAGTTAAGGACCACTATGCATTGCCGCTGATGACCTCAGTGTTCAAGGCATTGCAGCAGGCCTCAGTTTTTTTTTTAAACCAAGTTGGACCAGCACAGTGTCTACAATCTTATTCAGGGAATGCCAGGGGGATGAATGGAAGACACCATTTTTTACCTCTTCTGGTCTTTACCAGTACCTCATGATACATTTTGGTTTGATGAATGATCCTGCTGTCTTCCAACACTATATAAAGTAGTCCTGCACCAAACTCTCAACCACCATGTGTTTGTCTACTTCGATGACAACTACATCTGCTCGTGTCCAAGAACCATCTAAATCCTGTACCCAGTGAAAATCTAGGCCATCACCAAGTGGCCATATTTCACCATTCAGTTCAAATTCTTTGCTTTACCATTTTTTTCCTGTAAATTGACATGGAATTTCAGCACAGTGGCCACCCCATTAACATATTCACAAAGAAGAGCATGGATACTTTCAGTGGACCCCAAAAGCTCAGAAAGCGTTAGAAGAACCTAAGCAACATTTCACCTCTACCCTAGTGCTGTGGCTCCCCGACTCACATTATTATCTATAGAAGAGAACAGAATTGTGAATGACCCCAGCCACCATTGTGTGCGCTACAGTTTGTTGCACCACTGGGGCCTGATAAATGACTCAGAACATGCATGGCTTGTGTGACAGATTTGCTGGAAAAATTTGCTGAATTCCTTTGAGAAGGAGAGTTGAAGCAAATTTGCAAAGAATGGAAGTTTTACCAAAATCAAACATGTACAATGGGAATGTCCATGCGTTTCAAAATAGGATACAAAACCAGCTTTTGTCCAAAGATGTACAAGTTACTTAACTACATTCATCAACCAAACACATGCTTTATAAACAGGAAGAGTATCAAGGATTAAAACAAACAAAAAAAAAAAACCCACCACACCCTTTACAGCAGAGGAGCCCAACCCTGTTCCTGGGAATCTATGCCATTACAAAAGTGTAGAATAGCAGCAGGTCACCATAACAAGGGCTGGTCATCTCTTATTTAAATGGTTTTAACCCATTAAAATCCCAAGGTTATTGCATACAAGGGCTTAAGTAACAGGGATGCCAGTGCAAAATGGTTGTGCTATGCTTATGTGGTAGAAGTGTGTGATAAAACTTTTGGTCTGATGGGGGACCCTGGCCAGGTTCACCATCGGGCCTTAAGCAGTTCAGGTCCAATTGTGTGCCTTAAGTTTTCGCAGGGAAAAAACATTCTGGTGCAAGTTTGATGCCCATTTTCTAAGAATGTATAGTGTATCAGTAGAAAAGTCATCAATTCAAAAGAAATGCTGAGGACCTTTTAGAAAGCAGGCCCAGATCACACTTTGCTATTAAGGTGGTCTTATTACATTTTTCCTATGAGCACTTTTGATAAAAGCACTGATAAGTCATCACTGGAGGGCTTGAGCAGAAGGAGAAGAGGTGGAACTGGCTAAAATTATGCTGGAACATGCTTTCCACAAATGCTATCACAAGCAACTATAAGATTACACATGGAAAATGAAAATAAATAAATAAATAAGATTATTATTAATATTAGTAGGAGTAGTGTTAGTAGTAAATAGCTTTGCAGGAGTTTTAACTGAAGCTTATCTCTTGATACATCTAAAAAGGTCATGTGCTTCCTGTAGGAGGATGGTGCATGTTAATGAGCCTGGAGTTAAGTGTTGGCCACATCTAAATTAATACTTCAGTGCAGCCCGTCTCCTCACCATTTCTCATGTAGACGCTGGTGATGAGCTTCATTAAATGACGGTAAGATAATTTTTGTGGTTAAAATGTTATTAACTTTTAGAAACAAACATAGCTTTAGAATTTTTAAAAATCTGTATTCCAAACCAGTAAATATTTTCAGATTCAAAGCCATTTGTCAGGATAGTGTTTTCCTTGGTAACAAATTTAGGAACATCTTAGTCCATCAACATCCCTTTATCACTTCTGAGCCAACAAAAATGCTTTAGGTATAAATTCTAGGCTGACAGTTACTTCCACAAAAAAGAACTTAATTTTAATGCTTGATATTAACTGAATATGTAGAACTGATGTGATGTCTACGTGATGTCTTCTTGGTTTGTTCAGTATTAGAGGGCACTGCTGTGCAAAGCTGTAATTTGTGAAGGCTTCATTTTTATATGGGAAACGCACTTTACCCCAGTTAAGATTGGAGCCTATTTACTGAGTGTATAGTATCAGCAGAAAGCCATCATTCAAAAGAAAAGCTGCTGATGACCTTTCAGAAAGCAGGCCCAGACCTGCTATGCAGATGGTCTTATGTTTATTCCATCAGCTGGGTAACACTCAGATCAACACTGATACACACTAGTGATACTTTACAGACTAGCACGAGAAGAGGTGGAACAGACTAGATATTGCTGGATAATATTAGGACAAAATAAGTTTTACTAGTAAATAACTTTGCGAGAGTTTTAAGTGCAGCTCATCTCATGCTGCAGCTAAGATGATCACATGCTTCCTGTAGGAGGATGGTGCATGTTAATGAGCCTGGATATTTTTACTGAGCAAGAGAGCCTGGAGTTGAGTGTTAGCCACATCTAAAATTAATACTTTAGTGCAGCCTGTCTCCTCAGCAATTCTCATGTAGATGCTGGAGATCAGCCTTGTTAAAAGGACAGCAAGAACACACACATTCACAGCCTTTGCTCAATACTTTGTTGAAGCACGTTTGGCAGCAATTACAGCATGTCACTCCTACTCCACCCTAGGGGCAGTTGTGGGCTGGAGGTTAGGGATCTGGCCCTGTGACCGGAAGGTTACCGGTTCGATCCCCAGGGCCGACAGTCCATGACTGAGGTGTCCTTGAGCAAGACACCTAACCCCCAACTGCTCCCTGGGCGCCGTGGATAGGGCTGCCCACCGCTCGGGGCAAGTGTGTGCAATGTGGAGGTGGAATTTCCCCAGTTGTGGGATCAAAAAAAAAAAAAAAGTCTCTCTTAATCTTAGTCTTTGAGTATGATGCTACAAGTCTGGGCTCTGGCTGGGCCACTCAAGAACATTCACAGAGTTGTCCTGAAGCCACTCCTTTGTCATCTTGGCTGTGTGCTTAGGGTCATTGTCCTGTTGGAAGATAAACCTTCACCCCGGTCTGATAACCTGTTCCAGAGTGATCTGGACTTCTTCAAGGAGGTCTCTGTACATTGCTGCATTCATCTTCCCCTGAATAGTCTCTCAGTTTCTGCTGCTGAAAGACAGCCCCACAGCATGATGCTGCCACCACCATGCTGCCACATGCTTCACTGTAGGGATGGTATTGGCCAGGTCATGAGTGGTACCTGGTTTCCTCCAGACATAACACTTGGCATTCAGGCCAAAGAGTTCAATCTTTGTTTCATCAGACCAGAGAAGTTTGTTTCTCATGGTCAGAGTCCTTCAGGTGCCTTTTGGCAAACTCCAAGCAGACCGTCTTGTGCCTTTTACTGAGGAGTGGCTTCCGTCTGGCCACTCTACCATACAGGTCTGATTGGAGGAGTGCTGCAGAAATGGTTGTCCTTCTGGAAGGTTCTCTCTCCACAGAGCAATGCTGAAGCTCTGTCAGAGTGACCCTTGGGTTCCTTTTCACCTCCTTGACTAAGGCCCTTTTACCCTGATCACTCAGATTGGCCGAGCGGCCAGCTCTAGTAAGAGAAACTTCCAAACTTCTTCCATTTATGGATGATGGAGGCCACTGTGCTCATTGGGACCTTCAATGCTGCAGAATTGTTTCTGTACCCTTCCCCAGATCTGTGCGTCGATGAAATCCTGTCTGAGGTGTCCAGACAATTCCTTGGACTTCATGGCTTGGTTTGTGCTCTGACATGTACTGTCCTCTATAGGACCATATATAGACAGGTGTGTGCCTTTCCACATGTCCAATTAACTGGCTTTAACACAGGTGGTCTCCAGTCAAGGTGAACAGCTGAAGGATGATCAGTGGAAACAGGAGGCAGCTGAGCTCAATGTTAAGTGTCATGGCAAAGGCTATGAATATTTATGTACATGATTTTTTTATATTTTTAGTAAATTTACAAAAACATTCAAAAACAATTTTTCCCTTTGTCATCATGGTGTATTGTGTGTAGAATTTTGAGGGTAAAAGGGGATTTAATCCATTATATTCCATTTTGGACTAAGTCTGTAACAAATGTGTAAAAAGTGAAGTGCTGTGAATACTTTCCAGATGCGCTGTATAGACAATGCAAGACAAAAAGGTACTGAGCAGACAGGGGTATAAATACACTGAATGGAAACGAGAAACACCTGAGACTAATAAGAGGGCAGGGTTTCAAATTACATGCAGATGGATGAAGCAACAAGGGGCAGCACTAGGGAGAATATTAAACAGAACAAGGCACACATTCCAGGAATCAAAGGCACATGGCAAACAAAAACACATGACACTGGGAAACCAAGAAAAAAGCAAGGTGAGAAAGACTAGGACCGAGTGAACAGATGTTACAGCTAGACTTAGGTGGAAAAGTTAGCATCTTGCTAAAGCAAAAGTGTGAAAAATGATGGAAAAAGATTTGACGTAAATGACATATTAAGCTGTAAGTGAGAAATGTTTGGCCCTGCAGACTAATCATGGCGTAGAAATGCATAATCCAAAGTGCATTTAAAAAATGACCGTGTGCTCTCAGAATTCTCTGGTGCATCTACATTCTCAGAGTCTAGGTGGACGTCGTTGGGGTAGCAGAGATTTCAGCCCTCATTGGGTAGGCAAATGCTCATCCTGCCTACATCTGAGCTGAAACGTGAAGATGTAGATGCTTCTACTAAAGCAAAAACTGGAGATGAATCTCTCCATCTTGTTTCCATGCAGCCCCTAAACATTGTAGCCTTCATCAGCTAAAAAGTTTTTGCATAATGTGGTGGATTGGGGGGGATAAAAAATAAATAAATAAAAAAAACTTAATTTGCATTCTTTATGCCAATATTTCATAAATTCACTTAATACGTGCAAAAAGTGTGAATGGAAATCTGGGAGAAGATCATCAGAAACAGCATCCAATCAGCACTCAGTAGCAGCAATGTTAGTATCTTTACTGCCCAAACTTTTTGCTGCAGAAGAAATTTACACTGCTTGCCTAGAAAATGAAGGGAGCAAAAACTCAGAACTTTTTAAAGGGAGACTGAAGTGACCTGATCACCTGCCTCACTGTCTGGTATGAGAATTCTGGGCACCATCAAACACTGATTTTACACACACACACACACACACACACACACACACACACACACACACACACACACACACACACACACACACACACAATATAATTATTGGGAGAAATGGGATGAAACTTGGATGATGACAGAAAGCACAGCCAAGCTCAAGTTTACAGGAGAGTCAGCATCATATACACTCACCAGCCACTTTATTAGGTACAATTAATAGTACTTTAATAGGTTCAATTGCTTGTTAACACAAATAGCTAAATCAGCCAATCACATGGCCACAACTCAATGCATTTAGACATGTAGAGGTGGTCAAGACAACTTGCTGAAGTTCAGACCGAGCATCAGAACGGGAAAGAAAGGGGATTTAAGGGACTTTGAACGTGGCGTGGTTGTTGGTGCCAGACGGGCTGGTCTGAGTATTTCAGAAACTGCTGATCTGCTGGGATTTTCACGCACAACCATCTCTAGGGTTTACAGAGAACGGTCCGAAAAAGAGGAAATATCCAGTGAGCGGTCAGTTGTGTGGACGAAAATGCCTTGTTGATGTGAGAGGTCAGAGGAGAATGGGCAGACTGGTTCCAGATGATAGAAAGGCAACAGGAACTCAAATAACCAACCAGAATCTCTGAGGAACGTTTCTCTGAACACTCATCCAACCTTGAAGAAGATGGGCTACAGCAGCAGAAGACCACAACGGGTGCAACTCCTGTCAGCTAAGAACAGGAAACAGACTACAATTCGCACAGGCTCACCGAAATTGAACAATAGAAGATTGGAAAAGTGTTGCCTGGTCTGACGAGTCTCGCTTTCAGCTGCGACATTTAGATGGTGGGGTCAGACTTTGGCAATTTGTTTGCCGTCCCTTTATGACCACAGTGTACACATCTTCTGATGGCTACTTCCAGCAGAATAACGCACCATGTCACACAGCTCACATCATCTCATACTGGTTTCTTGAACATGACAGTGAGTTCACTGTACTCCAATGGCCTCCACAGTCACCATATCTCAATCCAATAGAGCACCTTTGGGATGTGGTGGAACGGGAGATTCGCATCATAGATGTGCAGTTGACAAATCTGCAGCAACTGCGTGATGCCATCATGTCAATATGGACCAAAATCTCTGAGGAATGTTTCCAAAACCTTGTTGAAAGTATGCCATGAAGCATTAAGACAGTTTTGAAGGCAAAAGAAGGTCCAACTTTTTACTAGCAAAAGGGTACCTAATAAAGTGGCCAGTGAGTATAGTAAATGTTGAAGCTAAAGTTCAGCAGTCATGCATGGAACATTGCTGCACTATTTAAAAATGGAATTGTAAACTCGATATAATGCTGACTAATAAGTCAAATTCAGCCTTGAGGCAGGAAAACGTTGAAAGCAGCACTCAGACAAAAGGTGGACCTAGGAAGGTGAAATAAAAGATAACTGGGAAAACAAAACACACTTCCACTTTAAGTATGGAGGGAAGGTAGACTTTGTTTCACTTATTTGCTCTTGGCTGAGCAAAACCCTTTTCTATTGATTAGAGCAGTTTGTAGCTCAAACCTCTTTTTTTGTATTTTCAGTAGTTTTGGAGCAGTTTATTCTTTTTAGCCCTCTTTATCTTCTTTCTGTAGTTTTTTTCTTTTCTTCTTTCAGCTCTCTTTTCTTTTTGTTCAAATACCCACCAGGGCTGCGTACCACACCAGTCACCCTGCTACAAAGGTGTGACAAAGCATTACTGTTTGGTGGGTCTAGTTGTACCTAATCAGCCTGAGGGCTTCTGGGAATTGGAGTTCCCTGAACGTATGGCCCCTTGCCACCATTGCCCTCTGCTGGCAGCTGGCAGTGAAGGCTGGACCGTTACAGATAATGAACTGAATATTATATGTTTCCCAGTTTAATTCATTGATTAGTTGTTTAGTAAACTGCAGAGAAACACTGTTAGCTTTAAAGTGTCCAGTCTTGGGGCTGAGGAGAATAATCTTATAATGTACTCAAAACTGTGAAACTTTAATTAAACGAGTAATACACTAATATGGATGTGATGTATGGAGACTTTCAGACACAATCGGGAAGTTAGAAAGCATGTTTTCAGGAACAGAAACACTGGACGGGAACTGCTTTAGCAAATTATTATCTTTTAAAAGAAAGAAGATGGACGATCACTCATGGTATCACACATCATGACTGCTGCTAAGAAACTTTGAGAAAGCAGGTCTACGTCACACTATGATAGAGGGGAGCTTCTTGTTACAGAAGGTCAGGTATGGCAGAGACATCATGTAAGAGAAATTTAGCATTTAAAGAATGCAGGTATTTTAGTAGGTAGAGCACAGTTAAAGATGCTCATCCTGTCCAGTTTAACTGTTTAATCTCTTTCCTCACAATTCAGCATTGATTCACCGTTTATTACAGTCATTTCTACCTTCATTAAAATACAGTCCACATGTTACGCATAAATGCATAAAAATATTTCAGGTACTGCATGAAATTTTTCCGTTTCAAATCGCAGGCATTGATGAGACGACATCACCCAGAATGGCTCTTCTTCTGATCCTTTTGCTCATGATTATCGGTGAGTCATCAGATCCAAACTGTGACATCTTCACTACAACATCATAGACTCGTAAATGATTTACAAGTATAAAATGATTGAACATGAATTAGTTCATGGCCTAAAGTGTGGAATATTCACCATATTGATCATTCGTCATTCATGGTTTCTCTCGGAATCAGCTCAGTGGTGTAGAGTAGCTGCTGGAGTTGGAGAGGAGAGAAGTGAAGCTATAAGCTACAGTAACTCTGACTGTCTTATGGGCTCCAGACTCTGTAATCAGCTCTTTCATGCATCATATGTTTCAGGAGCTTTTGGAGCAGAGTGGAGTGTGAAGTACAACCAACAGGAAATCTGTGCTTTAAAAGGATCCACAGTGTTTATGAACGGAACTTTTACTCACCCAGAAGGTCTCACAGTGACAGAGACTTTCTGGGTTAAACATCCAGCTCCAGGGGTGGAGCCGTCTGATCTGAGTAAAGACCCAGATTATTCAGGCAGAGTCGAGTTTTTCACTGATGAACAGAAACACTTCTTCCTCAAACTGAGTGATGTAGTGAAGAAGGATGAACATCAGTTCTGCTTTAGAATCAAAACTAATGTAGAAAAAGAAAGATGGGTGGGTGCACCTGGAGTTCAGCTCAGAGTTACAGGTGAGTTAAACCATTGGGATCTCAATGATCACGCAGTCTTAGTTTTAGAGCAGTGTTTCTTACTAATGAACACTCTGCCTCCTGTTGCTTTACATCAGTCATTATATTAATGATTTTCATTACACACTAAGTAGATTTTCCTTATCAGACCTGATTTAGTCCTGCACTGTTTTCTCTGCTTTAAACCTTCTTTTTTATTCACCTTCCAAAGTCAAAACTGATCATAACTGCATTATACAAGGAAAAGCAACTGCAGCCATTTAAAACATTTTAAACGTGAACCCTTTAGTTCTCAGCATATGATGAGAGTACGGAAGAACTTTAAGCTTTAATAAATGGATGAATGATTATCTACAGCCTTTCTTTTCTGATCTGAGGCCATATTACAGGAACTTAGTAACTCAATCTTATTGATTTTAGTCACCTCAACCACTTCAGTTAGGAGGGACTTTGGGACAGAAGCTTTTACAGAACAACAATTCTTAAGGTCATAATCTTATCCAATAACTCCAGTGAAGAAAATAGTATTACAGAAACACCCTTTGTAGACTGAACCTCCTAAATACTTTCCCAATTTCTTTAGACAAGCCCCGATCTGTCTAAACTGCTTTTATCTATTGCTTTCTAACAATTTATTACGAAGGGCAGCATATTTCTTCCACACTGAAAACTTGTGTTTTGACTTGTGTGTTTATTTATTTATTTTTTTGAAAGATTGCTACCATCCCCTCTTATTATGTTTGTGTGTTGTTGATAAAATAATGACTGCGGTGAATAATGAGGTGTCAAAGCCAAATATATGTCTGTTTTTCAGTAGGAATATGTTAGTCAGCTAAAGTGTTTGGGAAATCAAAATTGAAGAGCAGCAATAAACAGCATGACATAATACTCTAAACTTCAATTTTATTGCACTTTAGTTTGACCTGTTTCACATCAGTAATGGTAGATAACTGTCTGGTTAACTTGGTTATTTTGGTTGCATGTTCATGTTTCAGCTCTGCATATGTGGTCGGTTGCCAGCTAAGAGACTCGCCAGTTGATTGTTGACTTTGATAAAGTTAGTTAATAGTTCCTATTTAAAGAAAAGGTGCTGTAAAAGGAGACAAAATTCCTGAATTAAGATCAGATTTGCTTTGTGTGAAAAAATCTTATCTTGACCTGTCAGATCATAACTTAAGACAGATAGACAGGACGTTTTTATACAGCCTGATGTTTCTCCATTTATCTTAGAACTCCATGTAGAAGCTCCTGAAGAAGTGACAGAGGGAGAAACAGCAGATCTGACATGTAAGACCACCTGCAGTCTGACTGACCCAACATTCATCTGGTACAAAAATGGACGTCCTTTAACCACAAAGATCATCAAGAACAACCAGCTCCACCTGCAGACGGTCAGCAGTGAGGATGCAGGCAGTTATAGCTGTGCTGTAAGAGGATCTCAACACCTCCGCTCTACTGCTCACAGCCTCAGAGTCAGATGTGAGTGAAGCTCATATTTTTCTTTATATGCCACATTTTCAGAGAAGTATAAGTCATGTAGCTTAACGCAAGTCTAGTCGAGTCTTAAATCTCTCAGAGAATTTCAGTGTCATTATTAGCTGCACCTTTCAAGTTTGACACTGTAAATACCAAGACTTGCATTATAAGAAGTTTTCTAGAAGAACTGAAGTGCTACACACGATAAATACAGCACTTTAAACATCCCATTTTCTAAGCCGCTTGCACTTTAAACAAAGGGTCTAAAATAATTTAAAAAGGTTGATTAGGCCACTACAATTCAGCAAGTCTTAAAAGAATGTGATTCATAACTAAAACTAAAACAATTACTAAAACTTTTACTAGATTATCTGACTAAAGTAAACTAGCTTTTGCCAAATTTACCTTTTTATTTTGGACACCACTTGTGTCCATAGAACTTCATTCTGTCCATCTAACTGAATGTTTCTCTACAATGAAAGGCCTGTGAATGTAAAACTGTTAAACCTGATGCTGCTACAAGCTGCAAACTGAACTAAAAAAAACTAAGAATTAATACCAAAAGTGCCCATTAGAAGAAAAAACTTTTCACACAAATAAAGTTGGAGTGTTACAATGTCAGCACAGATCAGACGATCACAGATAAAAGGACAAGGTTGAAGGTTACTTGAGGTTTTGGTAATGGTATAGAAGGGACAGTCAGAACCAGGCTAAGGTCAGAGAGTAAGAGAACCAGAACAATTGGGACATCCAGAGAGAAGGCAAAAAACAAGTTCAAGTTCAAAAACCAAAGCCTCAGACAAAATCCCACAAACAAACCAAAAACGGCAAAGACAGAAAGAGCAGATCAGAAATATGGACAACAAATACAGGTCAGACACAGAAGAACACAAGCAAAGAAGGTTCAGTGTGCAACAGAAGGTGTTGGCAACACTTTGCAAATTACTAAGCTAAACACCAACTGTGTGTGCATCCGAGTCAAGTCAGAAACCATTTAAGTGACTGCCCATACCGAGTCCTGAATTAGTTGAGTGCATATCAGAGTAGAATCGCAAGTTAATTTTGTGCATGTGAGTTGAGTCACAAGTCGGTTAAGCACGTGTTCAAGTCAAGTCTTCAGTCAGTTAATGAGTCAAGATGCGAATCAGCTAAGTGCATGTTAAGTCATGAGTCAAGTCACCATCTCTATGCTGTAAAGAGTTGTATAAGACAGTTTTAACAGCAAAAATGATAATACATGTCTAAATAATAATATTATTATGAGTAGTTATTGACATTTTAAAAATATCTTTAGATCCTCCAAAGAACGTCTCAGTGTCCATCAGTCCCTCTGGTGAAATAGTGGAGGGCAGTTCAGTGACTCTGACCTGCAGCAGTGATGGAAACCCACCTGTAAAGATCTATACCTGGTTTAAGGGATCAACATCAGTAGGAGAAGGAAAAACCTACAGCATACCCAACATCAGATCTGAGCACAGTGGAGAATACACATGCCAGGGTCGGAATGATCATGGAGAGAGAAGGTCCACTGCTGTGAAGATTAATGTTCTTTGTAAGCTTCTTGTGATTGTTTTAAGCTGTATTAGATGATTTGAGGAAGCCCAGAAATCACAAAGATCATAATCATTTTTATTTTGTCTGTTTCAGATCCTCCAAAGAGGGTCTCAGCGTCCATCAGTCCCTCTGGTGAAATAGTGGAGGGCAGTTCAGTTACTCTGACCTGCAGCAGTGATGGAAACCCACCTGTGAAGATCTACACCTGGTTTAAGGGATCAACAACAGTAGGAGAAGGAAAAACCTACAGCATACCCAACATCAGATCTGAGCACAGTGGAGAATACACATGCCAGGGTCGGAATGATCATGGAGAGAGAAGGTCCACTGCTGTGAAGATTAATGTTCTTTGTAAGCTTCTTGTGATTGTTTTAAGCTGTATTAGATGATTTGAGGAAGCCCAGAAATCACAAAGATCATAATCATTTTTATTTTGTCTGTTTCAGATCCTCCAAAGAGGGTCTCAGCGTCCATCAGTCCCTCTGGTGAAATAGTGGAGGGCAGTTCAGTTACTCTGACCTGCAGCAGTGATGGAAACCCACCTGTGAAGATCTACACCTGGTTTAAGGGATCAACAACAGTAGGAGAAGGAAAAACCTACAGCATACCCAACATCAGATCTGAGCACAGTGGAGAATACACATGCCAGTGTCGGAATGATCATGGAGAGAGAAGGTCCACTGCTGTGAAGATTAATGTTCTTTGTAAGCTTCTTGTGATTGTTTTAAGCTGTATTAGATGATTTGAGGAAGCCCAGAAATCACAACGATCATTATCATTTTTGTTTTGTCTGTTTCAGATCCTCCAAAGAGGGTCTCAGTGTCCATCAGTCCCTCGGATGAAATGGTGGAGGGCAGTTTAGTGACTCTGACCTGCAGCAGCGATGGAAACCCACCTGTGAAGATCTACACCTGGTTTAAGGGATCAACGCCAGTAGGAGAAGGAAAAACCTACAGCATTCCCAACATCAGATCTGAGCACAGTGGAGAATACACATGCCAGGGTCAGAATGATCATGGAGAGAGAAGATCCACTGCTGTGAAGATTAATGTTCTTTGTAAGCTTCTTGTGATTGTTTTAAGCTGTATTAGATGATTTGAGGAAGCCCAGAAATCACAAAGATCATTATCATTTTTGTTTTGTCTGTTTCAGATCCTCCAAAGAGGGTCTCAGTGTCCATCAGTCCCTCTGGTGAAATAGTGGAGGGCAGTTCAATGACTCTGACCTGCAGCAGTGATGGAAACCCACCTGTGAAGATCTACACCTGGTTTAAGGGATCAACATCAGTAGGAGAAGGAAAAACCTACAGCATCCCCAACATCAGATCAGAGAACAGTGGAGAATACATATGCCAGAGTCGGAATGATCATGGAGAGAGAAGATCCACTGCTGTGAAGATTAATGTTGCATGTGAATGAATGTTGATGTATTAATATAATTTCAGCTGTATTAAGATCATGTCAGTAAACACAAGTATTATTTCTTTTTTTTCTTTTCTTTTCTTGTCTACTGTAGATCCTCCAAAGAATGTCTCAGTGTCCATCAGTCCCTCTGGTGAAAAAGTGGAGGGCAGTTCAGTGACTCTGACCTGCAGCAGTGATGGAAACCCACCCGTAAAGATCTACACCTGGTTTAAAGAAGGTGGAACCTCACCTGTAGGATCTGGACACAGTTACAGTCCTCTGCAGAGGGGATCTTACTACTGTGAGGCTCAGAATCAGCATGGAGCTCAGAGATCAGATCTGGTGACAGTCGATTTAAACGGTGAGACACACGACTTTGTGAATATGTTTCAATTCCTGCATCTCATGATTAAGGAGTAATTATTAAAGTCATTCATCAATTGTTTTACTAATTATTGCAGTTTTATGGTTACATTTCTGATTATGAATGTGTTTGTTCTTTGCAGGTCACTTAGTGACTCTGTATGCAGCTGCTGGAGTCGGACTTTGTGAAGTTGCAGTTTTTCTCGCTGCATTTTTCTGGAAAAGGTGAGAATAATTAAATACTTTAAAGACAGTTACTATTATTATTTTACTAGTTGCATTTTCAAAAATGTAATTGAATCATGAATTATTAATACAAATCCACATCTTTTAATCTTAATTATTTACAAAGTCTCTAAAGGAACATGGATAATATAGCAACATAACAATATCTAGTGCGCACCAAATTGGTGCCTAAAAAGAATACATAAGAGCTTCCTACTTAAGAGCTTAAGAGTCTCCATATTATTTTAAGTGCATTTATTTAATTTTTGTGAGCAGGAGGAAAAGGCAGACCAGAAATATGAATGAACCGGACTATGTGGTGAGTTCTTACAGTATTCTGGATATCAGCCAGTCAGTGGTGGGTCTATTAACCCTCCTGTTGAATTGGTTAAAAATGTATCCATTTTCTGATCTATTCTCTAACTCCCTGTTCTGAAGAACACAAGACGCAGAACCAAGCCTCCTGATGACGACTCTTGCAGTGTTGATGACTATGAGAATGTAACCGTGAGTTGCAAACAATAAAACGTATTACACTTTTTTACACCACACTCCAACTACATTTGACAGAAGGGAGAAACCTGAAACCAAGAGCTGGTGCAGATTTTAGGACCTTAACATTAAATTAATGGTTGATCTATTTGCTGTTATTTTACTGGCCATTGGAAATACAGACATTTCCCAACACTATTTGTGCATTAGTCTAACTACTAAGTCTCCGCTTGCTATAATTATGTGGGATGGATTGCTCTACTGTCAGATATGAGTAATGACTAATCCTCAACCTCAAGTGCCTTCTTGCGGTTATACTACAGTTTCATGCTTGATGCTTAGAACTAAATTAAAACAATTTTGACACAAAAGACGGTTTAGCAAATGTTTATTTACACTGCATGAAGAAAAAACCATTACATATATTTGTTTCTGACCTGTTCTCTGTAGAAAGCAGGCCTCAGTGCCCCGCCTCCTGATGACGACTCATCCGGTGATCAAGACTACATGAATATAACAGTAAGTTCCAAATATTTGGCTGTAATCACAACACAGTACAACTGCATTTTACGGAATGCAGAAAGTAAGTAGAGACACGGATCTTCTGAATTATTTACCTACTTTTCATTCTGTCATGCATCCCTCTGGCTCTGAGGCTTGTCATGTCATGGACTTTTGTTAGAGTGTGCAATCTTTTTTGACGATTCTTCCTGTCTGATCGGGCAAGCTGTTTACTTTGGTAAAAAAATAACTCCTGACCTGTTCTACAACTCTGTTCTGTAGGACACAGGCCCCAGAGCTCCAACTCCTGATGATAACTCATCCAGTGCTGATGACTATGAGAATATACAAGTGAGTCCCAAACATTAGTTTCATTGCAGTCATTACACTGTCATTACACCACAGTCTACATTTTATACTTGAAAGCAAATAACAGATTTGAGTCATTTAAGATGAAGTGAAGGATTTTTCTATTAGTCATTTTTTTTAATGGTTACTGGAAATAGTGAGGATTCAACTTCAGGGTGTTATTGTGCATATAGCACAAGCTGCTTAAATTTCTGTAATGCAAACCATTCAAGATATTTACATTTGGGAACATTCATGAAGAAAAAATATAAAACTACAAATGTGTCAGCAAAAAGCTCGAGACAACTAGTTACTCTGTGTGTCACATTTTAAAGCACGGCCGGTGAGTAATGTCCTTATAAACATTAGAGGAAGAGTCATACCACCCAGTGTTCTCCACCTCATGGATTAGTTTCTCCTGATCTGTTTTAAACCAGGTCTTCTGTGTTCCCTTTAAATACAGCAGGCTAGATAAAACATGACCCTTCTCTCCATCCTCAGGGCTCAGGCCTCAGTGCTCTGCCTCCGGATGATGACTCTTCCAGTGTTGATGACTATGAGAACATCCCAGTGAGTTCCAAACATTAGAATCTTATTACACTGTTATTACACAGCAGTCGGACCAGATCTCTCCAGCTTTGACAGAAGCGAGTAATGATCTCAGTACTTTAATATGAAGTGAATGTTTCATCCACTCCTCGTTTATTAACTGGTCATTGGGAATCGAAACGATTGAAACAGATTCTAACACTACATCTACATTAATATGACTATGTAGCTACGCTTGCTATAATTATGCAACAGCACACAAGAGGCAGCGTGGTGCTGTGAGACGCCAGCACTGTTGAGCTGCAGTCGTAGGCCTGAGGCCACAGGCCGGTGTTTAGATCAGCACAGCGGTCCCAAAATCTCCCAGTACAGCCTGGTCTCGAGTGCACTGCTGTGATTACACCACAGATTATAGCAGTTTCATTCTTCATTTTTATTACAAGGATTTCAGGCAATTATGACATGAAAACAGATTAATAATAACATCTATTTACACTTTACCCAGAAACGGCTCTTATTTAGAACTGCTGAATATTAATAATTTGAAGGAGTTAAGTGCCCAGCTGCAAGCCCTTGGTATGTCCTACAAAAGTGAATGAGCCACTAATGTTTCCCCACATGTTGAATTAATGGTGTCTGTCTTTTCTGTTAGCAGGCCAGATAAGTTTGACAGCAGCCCTGAAAAATGTCTTGGACTTTTGTTACAGTGTGCAATCTTTTTTGACAATTCTTCTGCTCTGATTGGGCAAAAATTTCTTTTGTAATCTCATTTTGTATGACAGCACATTAGAATGAGCAGCCGCTTTCTAGCCAAAGGCTCAGGCTTTAACCTACAGACAATTTTTCAAGGATTTTCATCTGCTTTTTGATCACTTCCATGAGGGGAAAGGTCAGTGGTAAACTTTCAACGAAACTTTAACAAGGTAATCCCTCAGTTTCTGATTACATAGAATTCCGCACACTGGCAGCTGGAAGTGGCTGGAATGAACCAGCTTTATTTGTCATGTTCCACCAAGGACTGAACTCAGACATACTTGCTGAATTGACCTGCAGAGATGATCATTTGAATTTAGCTTATTACCTGGGCTACTTGTCTGGAGCAGCGAACATTCTAGCACAATTTAAATTAAATTAGAATTAAAGCTGCTTCGGTAGGTGAAGTTAAAGAATGTGAAGGACTCATTCAGTGTGACATATCTCAACTTTCATCTGAGGAGAGACTTTGAGGAGTATAGAGAAGGATTATGTTTCTGCTGTGGCGGTTCTGCAGCCGTCACAGACAGTCGTTCTCCCTCCAGCTCTGAGGGTTCCATGAACTCCATCTCCCAGAATCCTCTGGGAGACCAAGTGACTGCTGACACCTCTCAGTCCTCCAATCATTATTCACATTCACCCGAGTACTAATCTGGTGCAACTTCTGCTTCTTCTTCTTCATGCTACAGAGCATTTTCCTCTGCTTGCCCTTTTGTGTTTGTTGACCTGCCGCAAATTTTTTGAATGCTTTTTTGTCTCTGCCCTTTGAAACTGGTCACCTGGTTTTATGCTTGTCCTTTTTTTGTCTTTTCATATCTGTGAATTTGATCACTGCCTGTATTTTTGACTTCAGGTTTTGCCAAAGCCCCTCACAAGAAAACCTCATAGTTTGTTTTTTGTGATTGGTTTGGCTATGTTAACCATTCTTTGATTGGTCACTAGAAATCTGAAAGATTAATCGTCCATCCAGAGCATTGTACTGGGATTTCACCACAGGTTACTCCTTGATTTTTATCGATAGATTTTAAGACAAATATGACACCAAAAAAATGGATTAGCAAGTTCATTTTCACTTTGTGAAGAAAGAAAGTTGCAATCTAGGACGGATGGATACAAACTACTGAATGAAGTATCAAAACACAATGTTCTGGAAACTTGTTCATCAGACACAAATTTAAACAAACTATGAACATATCAGCCAACAGCACATCACAGCAATTCAAGCTGTTTACTTTGGTAAAAATAACTCCTGACCTGTCCTCTAACTCTCTGTTCTGCAGGACACAGGCCCCAGCACTCCACCTGCTGATGACTATGAGAATATACAAGTGAGTCCCAAACATTAGTGTTATTTTCGTCATTTAAGATGAAGTGAATGATTTTTCTATTAGTCATTTTTTTCAATGGTTACTGGAATTGGTGAGGATTCAACCTTCAGGGTCTTGTTGTGCATATAGCACAAGCTGCTTAATACATTTCTGTAATGCAAACCATTCAAGATATTTACATTTGGGAACATTCATGAAGAAAAAATATAAAACTACAAATGTGTCAGCAAAAAGCTCGAGACAACTAGTTACTCACTCTGTGTGTCACATTTTAAAGCACGGCCGGTGAGTAATGTCCTTATAAACATTAGAGGAAGAGTCATACCACCCAGTGTTCTCCACCTCATGGATTAGTTTCTCCTCATCTGTTTTAAACCAGGTCTTCTGTGTTCCCTTTAAATACAGCAGGCTAGATAAAACATTACCCTTCTCTCCATTCTCAGGGCTCAGGCCTCAGTGCTCTGCCTCCGGATGACGACTCCTCCAGTGTTGATGACTATGAGAACATCCCAGTGAGTTCCAAACATTAGAATCTTATTACACTGTTATTACACAGCAGTTGGACCAGATCTCTCCAGCTTTGACAGAAGCGAGTAATGATCTCAGTACTTTAATATGAAGTGAATATTTCATCCACTCCTCGTAAATTAACTGGTTATTGGGAATCGAAATGATTGAAACAGATTAACAATAACATTTATTTACACTTTACCCAGAAACGGCTCTTATTTAGAGCTGCTGTATATTAATAATTCTAGATGAAGTATTGCCTTGTAAAAACACGAGGATGTCCACACTGGAAACATCAAGTCTACTCATCAAGAGAAAATATAAACTATGAACTTGTCATCTAAAAGCCTAAGATAGTGGAGACATATTTACCATGTGTGTTATGGATTTTAGAGCAGTAGCTGGAGCTCACGGCTGATTAAAACACGGCAGCACTGACTAAAACTTCCAGCAGGCTAGAAACGTCCTTATAAACAGTAGATAATTATAAGCTCACTGTTCTTCACGTCATTGATTAGTGTCTTGCCATTTCTGTTTGGCCAGTGAACACACTGTGTTCTGTATCACCTGTAGCATCACTGAGACCATCACCTTCAATACCAACCACAACTGTACCAACAATCCACTGGACAACTACACCTGAGAGAGAGAGAGAGAGAGAGAGAGAGAGAGAGAGAGAGAGAGAGAAAGAGAGAGAGCGAGAGAAATTTTTGAAAAATGTGAACAAAAGGATTTTATACTGAGACATCTGTGTGTAATTTAATCATATGGTATACAATCTATTCATATTCTAATATATTCTAAATCAAACAATCTTTGTATCTTTCATTTTTTCCTGTATTTTAATATTATTCACAGTTTTAAGCCTTCCTCTTGTTTTATCCTTACATTGTATTTGTACTCATTGTTGTTATGTGTATGTTAACATTTTACAATTGCAGTGTGATGTTGGGTCATAAACAATTAAATTTCATATACATTTAAATGTATAATTCCTTTCTTGTTGTTCATCTTCTTCTTATTGTGATGTGAACATATGGGTTAATTTCCACAAGAAAAATTCCCAGTTTCTCAGAGCAGAGAAACAGCGCCCTCTGCCTTTCCATTCACAAACTGCAGACAGAGACAGTCTCATCAGTAATGATGTCAAACCTCATGGCTAATTAAAGTGACAGTGCAGATACTAACCAAATCTGCCAAAGAATATGACCAAATGTTTGCAGACACCTCTTCAGGAGTTCAGGTGTTTTATCTCCATTGACAAACTGGCAGTTAGTATACCAGTGACTTTAAACATGGCACGGTTATAAGATTTCACCTCTGCCACAAGTCATTTTGTGAAATCTTTGGACCATTAAATCTGCCCCATTCTGTTAATTGTCTTTCAAACAAGGACAGTCTCATAATTGAAGAAGTCAAAACTCGCACAATTACAGAGGAGCAGTGCACTGCATTAAAAACAGACATTATTTGTAGTGGGAATCACTGAATGGGCTCAGCAACACTTCTGAAAACCACTGCCTGTGAACACAGTTCATCAATGCATCCACAAATGCTAGTTAAAATTTTAAAATGCAAAGAAGAAACCAAATTTAAACAGGATCCAGAAATGCTGCCACCTTCTCTGGGCCCAAGCTCATTTAAAATGGACTGAGGCGAAGTGGAAAAGTGTCCTGTGGTCCGAAGAATCAACATTTGAAATTCTTTTTAGAAATCATAGAGACTGTGTCCTCCAGGCTAAAGCCCATTCAGCTTGTTATCAGCGCACAGTTGCACAGTTCAAAAGCCCATTTTCACAATGGTATGGGGTGCATTAGTGCACATGGCATGAGTGACGTGCACTTCTGTGAAAGGGCCATTAATGCTGACAACATATGCTGCAGTCAAGTTGAGGTCTTTTTCAGGGAAGGCCTTGGTTATTTCAGCAAGACAATATCAAACGGAATTCTGCACGTATTACGGCAGCATTACTCCATATTAAAAGTCTCCAGGTGCTGAACTGACCTGCCTGCAGTCCAGATTTGTCACCACTGAAAACACTTGTCATGTTCAGACAAGGGCTCAACACTGATGTACTCAATGAACTGGCTAGTAAAGATGATAGCTTCTCCAGGAGGAGAGATGGCACCGATTGACACTTCATCTGTGCTTCTACTGTGGGATAGCTGGGCATCAGCTTCCTGAATGTCAGCAGAGACCACATCAAAGCAAGGCGCCAACCCCTGAACAGCATGTGGAGTTCTCTCCACATGCTAATGTGGTGAGTGTTCCCACCAAGTATGTGGTGATGCCCTTTGGGGTCTCTGTCGCCCCCTCTGTCTTCCAGGCCTTCATCAAAGATGTCCTCAGGGACATGTTAGGGAAATTTGTCATTGCATACTTAGATGATATCTTTGTATACTGCCCATCATTCGATGTTCATGTACGCCACGTCCAAGAAGTATTAAAGAAACTTTTGGACAATAATCTGTTTCTGAAAGGTGAGAAGTGTGAGCTATATCTTCAGTCAGTGTAATTTTTAGGGTATGTCATAAGTCAACAAGGAATCATCATGGATGATCACAAGGTAGAAGCTGTGTTGGATTGGCCACAGCCCAAGTCAGTGAAAGAATTGCAGATGTTTATGTTATTCAAATTTTAACTGTCATTTCATCAGGAACTTCAGTACCATTGCTGCACCCCTTACCTCATTGTTAAATTGAAACCCTAAAAAGATCCACTGGACTGACCAAGCAAAGAGCGCTTTTTGAAAACTTTTGAAAAGGATGCATTTACTAATGCCCCTGTGTTGGTCCATCCAGATCCCGAACAACCATTCATAGTAGAAGTAGATGCGTCGGAAACAGGAGTAGGAGCGGTTCTGTCCCACCATTACATATTGCCACATACAGCTTGTCTTCAGCCAACATTTGTAACAGTGTAGTGGGTAACACTGCTGCCCTCCACTCAACACCCCTTGTTTTTATTCTCTGCTTTGACAGAAGTTCCAAGAGTCCTGGAATAAGAATCCTAATGCTATATTAGTTATCTCTATAATGTCAGTAGACCACAAGTTATTCTGGATAATGATGCCTTCCCACAGATGTAAGTACATTGTAGGTTGTTTCCTCACAAAAATTTGTAAAATGGTAAATCATCTAGGTGGCTTTGAACTTTCAGCCCTTGGTATAAGGGTCCAAAATATACCAAGAGTGCTACCAACTGAAACTATGGGAAAAGGAGAGCAGGCACAAAAATATAGATGAAAAGCAAACCCAATCACATGCTAATAAGGATTGGGGCGAGTAGGATGACTGCTGAAAAAGGGGAAAAGAGAAAGACAATGGACTGAGACAAGCCTCAAGATGGATAGTACTATCACAAAATAATTCCAGCATCAACTCGCTACACCACTGGAAAGAAAAGTGAAGGCAAAAGGAGAAGGAAAACAAAGGCTGTCAGGGTAAGACTCACAGGCTCAAGATCAAAGTACATGAAAAACTACTTCTTTGGTGCAGTGACAGAAAATTTAAGAACAATAGTGCCAAGACAATAGTCAAAACCACAAAGACAAAAGATGCATAGACAGTAAAAGTGCAACAGAATATGTGCAATTCCAGAGGCAGAGATAGATTTAAAGTGCAAACTATATCAGGAATTAAATATGTAGTCATATGTAGAATGAGTACAGCTTAGGTGTTGAATTGGAAGTGTACAGCATGTTGAGATAGACCAGGTCAAGTGTGCAAATATAGTAGGCAATGTAAACACAGTGTAAATGCAGCATCACATTTATTTTGTACATCAAGGGTGCAGTGCAGATAAATGAACATTACCAGCTTAATGTTCAAGCACATGGCTTACAGCATAAACATTAAAGTATAGAGAGTTTAGAGCTTAATGTTCAAATTTACAGAATTCCAATTAAAAGTGCAATGTGCCATGAGCTGGTGGAGCTCAGTGTTTAGATATGCTGAGTAAACTGGTGGTATCAGGGTTTAGGTCAGTAACAGTCCATATTATGTGTATGCATGTTCTGGTTGGTGTTGCTGGTGGGACCAGTTTTACAGCTCGCAGGTAGTAACTGTTCTTGAATCTACTGGATCTGGTTTGGTTGTTCTGGTACCTTTTCCCAGATGGCAGTGGCTTAAACATGGATTGGGGTCAGAGGGAATGTTGCTAGCTTTCCTGAGAGATCTATGGGTGGGAGAGCAGCTGCGGTGATGTGCTGGGCAGTTTTACCACCCTCTCCAGGGCCTTACATTCAGCAGCAGTGGTGCTGGCAACTAGGTCATGATGCATCTGGTCAGAAAGCTCTCCACAGTGGACCTGTAGAAGTTGGTTGGAGGGAAGTGAAGGCATTGCAGGGCCTTTTTCCCAATATATGATGTGTTGAGTGACCAGGTGAGATTATCAGCTATGTGGACACTGAGAAACTTGAAGCTGCTCATCTTTTCCACCACCATCACCTCGATGCAAAGTGGTGCATGCACTGTTCCCCCTCTCCTGAAGCCAACAATTATCTCTTTGGTTTTGCTAACAGTAGTTAGTACTACTAGCTAGTACTATTCTCACATCATCTGTAGCCAATATGAGTGTTGACTCCACTGTTGAGGGGGTAAGAGTAATGGTGGTTAGCTGAGCCTGAGGAGTGATCTTAAAGTGGGCATAGAAAGTGTTCAATTCAGGGAGGAAGGTGTCTATAGTCAATGATTACTTGGATCCTTTGCCAGATGCAACTGGACGAGTTGGTGTTGAAGTGGGCTGCAATTTGAGTGCTGTACTTATATTTTGCAACCATCAGCTTGACTCTGGCAGCTTGTAAGTTCTTCAGTTTCCAGATTTGCAATGACAATGCCAAACAACCATGACAATGACCACAGTAAATTCCTAAAGAATGATAATAAGGTCTGCTTATCGCCATCTTATCACCATGAACTCCAGGTCAGGAGATCAGAAGTGTTCAACAAAAGCTGTGTTGGAACACAGTTGGTTGTTCACAAACACACACCTAGCCTGCCACCCTTTTATTCAAGTGATGCAGCCCCAAGCATGATAGCTGAATCTGGTGGGCTGCTATGAATCCAGATATCAATAAAAATAAAAACAGCAGTTCCTGGTTTGGAGATGTGATGTGACCCTGAATCTCAGTTTATCAAGCTTGTTTTTCAATGCAACGTTTTTGAATAGTAGGCTGGGTGGTGGTATCCTTGGTTAGCCTTGCTACCCTAACCTGGGTACCTGCTCTACCACCCCACTTTTTGTTGTTGAGGGTACATTTGTCTTTAGGCCTCTGGGGTGAACAATAGACAGCGTCAGGTCAAGAAATGGTAGGCTGAATGTTAAGTGCTTACACCGATTTCTGATGTGTAGTAATGTTTAGAGAGGACATTGTGAACCAATGTGTGAAATACACACACACAAAAAGCAAACAACAAAAAACAACAACAAATATTGTTGTACATTAGTAGGAAAGGTAGTCCTGCTCCTGCAATATGTGTATCTATGATTTGCTGGAAATATTTAAGAATTTCTTTAACAGGTAGGTCTCATTATGCAGAATAAAAATTATATATTTTCAGTAACAAAGGCTGTGAACTAGAGCAGAGGTAGCCAACCCTGTTCCTGGAGGTCTTCTGCCAGTTTTGTTTAGTTTTATTGCTCAAATGTTGAGATGCTCAAGGAGTCCTAAAGGCCTTGATTAATTGGATCAGTGGTTTTAAATTATACTACAAAGACCTTCTCTCAAAGCACTATTAAATATATAGTCAATACCTGTTTTTTTATGTTAAATGCATGTACATAAGCCATATGTATACTGTATTTTAACACTGCTGCTGCTTTTAACAGCAAAACTCTACAGAGCAGAAGCTCACGAAAAACAGGGTCAGTCACACCTTAATTAGAGTAGAATTAGAAAGTCATCATTGTTCAAAAGAAAAGTCAACATGACCTGCTGATGACTTTTCAGAAAGCAGATCCAGATCAGTCACTCTGTTCTTCAGATGATCTGATGATGTTTATTCTATCACCTGGGTAACACTGTAGATCAGCTCTGATAAACACACCAGTGATCATTACTGCTTCATACAGCAGCAGGAGAAGAGGAGGACCTGGGTAAAGTCTTGCATCATTGAACAGTCAGTGGTCTCTATGGAACACATTACCAAGAACAAATATTAAACAGGAAAATAAAAAAGACATCATAGTTTCACTGATAGCTAATTATAATTTAGCAGAAGTTTCAAGTGAAGCTCAATTCTTGCTACAGCTAAGAAGGGCACATGCTTCCTGTAGGAGGAAAGAGCATGATCATGAGCCTGGGGATTTTTATTGAGTATGAGAGCTTAAAGTCAAGCGTTAGCCACACCTAAAGCAGTAGGTCAGTGCTGCCTGTGTTCTCACCATTTCTCATGTAGATGCTGGTGATGAGCTTCGTTAATTCACGGTAAGATCATTTCTTTATATTAAAACGTTTTCATTCACCAGTAGATTCATAAAAAACAGTTACAGAATTTCTGGAAGCATGTATTCAGTACTAGTAAATGCTTTTAAGTGCAAATTACTTACAGTCAGGACATTTTTAGGTATGTCCTGATCCATTAACAAGCATTTGCAGAGTCTTATACAACATTTGCATTTTCCTTAGGTAAGTATTGCTAGGCTGACCTTTAATGCTACAGGCAAGCACTTCATTTTCATTATGTGCATAACATGGTACTCTGTTATGCTACCTTTTGTTTTTGGCCTGTGCATTCAAACGACATGTTCCAGTGAAAATAATATTGTGTGACGGTCAGACAGATTGGCAGACGCTCGCAGATAAAGTGCGGTGACTTTAATCTTCCACTCAGTCCAAAGGGAAAAACACAACTCACAGTATAATATCCAGTCCAGTAATCGATAACAAGAAACCATCCGAAACAGGGCAACAGTATCCAAGGGGCAAAAACACAAATCATACACGGGAAAATACGTCCAAGGTTCAATACACAAAATATACAGAATAGCAGAATCAGAGAACGCTCAGTGATTATCTAAGCAATACTTCGCGAAGTTTTCAACCTGAATCCCTGCTTAAATATTAGCAGGGGATGAGCATCAGGTGAAGAGTTCAATAATCCGGTGACTGAGAGCGCTGATAGGTGCATGGGGAAACCACGTGACCTGTCTGAGAATCTTGGGGTTTGGAGATTTCAAAGGCTGAGTCCCCTATCACGTGATCAATCACGTGGTCTCCCCTAGCACTCTGGGAGATGAAGTCCCGCTCCTTCACAGAATGCATGACATATTGCTTCTCTGAGGCTTCAGTGTGAGTTACAACCATGTGATGAACGAGTTCAGTCAAAATAACTTAATCGGATTCACTTTACTTCAACATACAAGGAATTGTCTTGTTGAGTGCAGAGATGTATGATGTATTTGTAGTGACACTTCAGAGGAAGGAAACAAGCAACCACAGATCTTACCAGCAAAAGGCCCCTAAGGCACAAAAGAACCACTAGACTGGTCTGTTTAATGTTCTGTTGGTGTACAACACACATTCTTGACCATATGACTTTTTACTTTTTCAAGCTTTTTAAGTAGTGCTATGAAAAAGTATTTTTATCTTTTTTGTGTGTGTGTGTGTCTGTCACATTTAAATGTTTCAGATCATCCAACTAATTTTAAATATAAAATAACTGCCCAGTCTTGCCACAGCATCTCCATGGAATTTAAGTCAGGACTTTTACTCAGCCTTAATTTTCTTTCTTTTGAACTATTTGGAGATAGACTTGCTTGTGCATTTCCGATCATTGTCCTGCTGCACTCAAGCTTTAGGGCACAACCTGATGGGCATTCTCCCTCAGGATTTTCTATTAGAGAACAAGATTCAAGCTTCCATTACTTATGACAATTCATCCAACTTGTGCAGAAGCCAAGCAGCCTCAGACCATCACACTACCATCACCATGTTTGACTGATATGATGATGTTCTTATAGTGTGGTGTTAGCTTTACCACCTATATCTTCCAAAAAGCTTTACCATTGACTCATCAGTCCACAGAATACTATCCCAAACATCTTGGGGATATTTAGATGTTTTTTGTTAATTGTGAGATGAGCCTTTTGTGTTCATTTTGGTCAGCAGTGGTTTGTACCTTGCATTTGTCCAATGATAGCCATTTTTGCCCAGTGTCTTTCTTATTGTGGAATCATGTATATTGACCTTAACTGAGGGAAATGAGGCCTGAAGCACTTTAGATATTCATTGGGGGACTTTTCTGACCTCCTGGATGAGTCATTGATGTGCTCTTGGTAAAATTTTGGTAGGCCGACCACTCCTGACAGTGCTCACCACTATTCAAACTTTTCTCCATTTGTGCATAATGGTACTCATTATCCCAGAGCCTTAGCAGTGGTTTTGTAACCCTTTCTAGACTGGTGGATTTTCATGTACGAATCAGAAAATGACTAAAAGAAAGTAGCTAAAGAGTTGAAGATGCCAATTTAGATTTTTTACTTCAATTAAGAGGTTTGATTTTTGTCAATATTTGAATGATAATCAAAAATATGCCAGCTGTCTGAAAATAAAAACTAAAGGCATGTGAGCCTGTCTCATGTAAATATGTTTTAACAGTAGATGAAATTGAACAAAAATGAAGCACAATTAGCTAAGGTTTATTATGCAAGCTAAGAGATGTGTCTGCATCTGTTATTTTACTCTTAAATTCAGATTTACACAAGACTAAAATATCATATGTGCATTTACATGGGACTGCACCTCATTCAACCTCGTTAAAGCAGTGGACTTGCGTACCTGCTGTGTTAACTTGTAATGCAGAGGAGGGATGATGAGGCGAATGCATACGCTGAGAGAAGCAAGATTTATTAGGGGCAAATTCATAATCAGGGTCTAAACATTCCAGGGTCAGAGAGCCAGCACAGAGAGATCAAGGGACAGACATTACGTAAAGGAACACAGACTAGACACACAACAGAGGCCAGAAAAAACAACACCATACAAAGACTAGTAACTATCAAGGGGAAACACAGGGATTAAATATAAGAACAATGAGGGTAAACAAGACACAGGTGAGAACAATCAAGGGCGCAGAACAGGGAAGAATCAAAACAAGGAAGCACATGGACAAGACTAGACAAACAAACAAAATCAAATGGAGGACTGGTAGGGGCCAATCCTGACACAACTGCAGCATGGCAAACTGTTAGCAAGCATGATTCCAGTAACAAACACTATGCACCTACTCTGTATAAGTGAATCAACCTTTTAAAAGAAAGAGGATGGATGAACACTTATTACATCACACATCACGGCTGCTGCTGAAAACTTTCAGTAAGCAGCTCGAGACCTCACTAAGATAAACTGGAGCTTAGTTATTGCTATAGAGGGTCAACAGGAAATTAAGATTTTAATGAACCTGGGCATTTTAGTGAGCAGCTTAAAGTTAAACATGCAAATTGTATCCAGTTTAACACTTTGATCTCTGCTCTCATAATTTACCATTTGGATATTGGTGATGTGTTTAATTACTGAACAGATAATGTTGTTTTTTAAAACACACACACATATATATATATATATATATATATATATATATATATATATATATATATATATATATATATTAATCTATCCATTCATCCATCCATTATCTTCCGTTTTTTCCGGGGTTCGGGTTGCGGGGGCAGCATCCTATGCAATGACGCCCAGACCTCCCTTTCCTCAGCCACTTCCACTAGCTCCCCGGGGGGGATTCTGAGGCGCTCCCAGGCCAGCTGGGCAATATAAACATGCCAGCATGTCCTGGGTCTTCCCCGAGGGTCTCCTCCCAAGTGGACTTGCCTGTGACACCTCCCAAGGGAGGCGTCCAGGAGGCATCCTAACAAGATGCCCGAACCACCTGACTCCTCTCGACATGGAGAAGCAGCGGCTCTACTCCGAGCCCCCCGCTGGTGACCAAACTTCTCACCCTATCTCTAAGGGAGAGTCCAGACACCGTATGGAAGAAACTCATTTCAGCCGCTTGTATTCGCGATCTCATTCTTTCAGTCATTACCCAAAGCTCATGATCATAGGTGAGGGTGGGAACATAGATTGACCGTTAAATCGAGAGCCTTGCCTTATGGTTCAGCTCTTTCTTTACCACAACAGACTGGTAAAGAGCCCACATCACTGCTGACCCAGCACCAATCCGCCTGTCAATCTCCCGCTCCCTTGTACCATCACTCGTGAACAAGACCCCGAGATACTTAAACTCCACTTGAGGCAAGAGCTTATCCCCGACTCAGAGAGAGCTCTCCACCCTTTTCTGCCACCATGGTCTCGGATTTAGAGGTACTGATTCTCATCCCAGCCGCTTCACACTCGGTTGCAAACCGATCCAGCAAAAGCTGAAGTTCATGGCCTGATGTCCCCAATAGGACCACATCATTGGCAAACAGCAGCGATGTGACCCTGAGGTCACCAAACTGGACACCCTCCATCCCCTGACTGCGCCTAGAAATTCTATCCATAAAAATTATGAATAGAATCGGTGACAAAGGGCAGCCCTGACGGAGTCCAACTCTCAATGGGAACGAGTCTGACTTACTGCCGGCCATGCGAACCAAACTCCTGCTTTGCTTGAACAGGACCTGGATGGCTCGTAGCAAAGAGCCGTGTACCCTGTACTCCTGAAGCACCTCCCACAGGATACCCCGGGGAACACAGTCGAATGCCTTCTCCAAAAACAACAAATCACCTGTGGACTGGTTGGGCAAACTCCCATGCACCCTCCAGAATACGGTGGGATTGAGAAGGTCCTCAAAGTATTCCTTCCACTGCCCAATGACATCTTCAGTCGAAATCAGCAGCACACCATCTCCACTGTATACAGTGCTAGTGGCATACTGCTTCCCCCTTCTGAGTCATCTGACGGTTTGCCAGAATCTTTTCAGAGGCAACTTAAAGTCACTTTCCAAGGCCTCACCAAACTCCTCCCACACACGGGTTTTTGCCTTGGTGACGACTGAAGCCACAGATCGCTTGGCCTGTCGATACCTGTCTGCTGCCTCTGGTGTCCTACAGGCCAACCATGCTCGGTAGGACTCCTTCTTCAGCTTGACGGCATCTCTCACCTGGGGTGTCCATCACCGGGTTCGAGGATTACCTCCCCGACAGGCACCAACTACCTTGCGACCACAACTACAGTCAGCCGCTTCAACAATGGAGGAGCGGAACATGGCCCATTCTGAGTCAATGTCCCTCACCTCCCCCGATATCTGGTCAAAGTTCTGATGGAGTTGTGATGGTGGTGAGTTGGATCAGGTGGTGAGGGAAGATGCCAGTCAGACCAGGCAAACCCAAACATATAGTGAGGGTTTGCTGGGAACGTCTGGTAGAAGAACCTGTCAGATTGATCAGTTGACAGCTCAGCTCCTCTCTTTACCCGAGTGTCCAAAACACATGACCGCAAATCCGATGACACAACTACAAAGTCAATCATTGAACTGTGGCCTAGGATGTCCTGGTGCCATGTGCACTTATGGACATCCTTGTGTTCAAACATGGTGTTCGTGATGGACAAATGTGGTTTGCACAGAAGTCCAAAAACTGAACACCACTCAGGTTCAGATCAGAGAGGCCATTCCTCCCAATCACACCCCTCCAGGTCTCACTGTCATTGCCCACGTGAGCGTTGAAATCCCCCAGTAGGACAATAGAGTCTCCAGGAGGAGCACTTTCAAGCACCCTTCCCAAGAACTCTAAGAAGGCTGGGTACTCTGAACTGCTGTTCGGTGCATAAGCACAGACAGTCAGAACCCATTCCCCAACCCGAAGGCGTAGGGAAGCTACCCTCTCATCCACCAGAGAAAACCCCAACATAGAGGCGCAGAGTCGAGGGGCTATGAGAAAGCCCACACCTTGGCACCTCTCTGCCTTGGGCAACTCCAGAAAAGAATAAAGTCCAGCCCCTCTAAAGGAGATTGGACCCAGAGCCCAAGCTGTGTGTTTAGGTGAGCCCGACTATATCTAGCAGGTATCTCTCAACCCCGCGCACCAACTCAGGCTCCTTCCCCGCCAGTGAGGTAACGTTCCAAGTTCCAAAAGCCAGTTTCAGCAACTGAGGATCAGAACGCCAAGGCCCACGCCTTCAGACACTGCCCGATCCACAAAGCACCGAACCCCTACTACTGCCCCTCCCGTCGGTGGTGGGTCGATGGGAGAATATATATATATATATATATATATATATATATATATATATATATATATATATATATATATATATATATATATATACATATATGTTTCAAGTGCTGCCCAGGATTTACTTATCCATTCAGTTGATATTGCAGGCATTGATGTGATGACATCTCTCAGAATGGCTCTTCTGATCTTCCTGCTCATGATTGTGGGTGAGTTGTCAGATCCTACTGTAAAATATCCTCACTAGAGCAGTTGGAGTTGGAGAGGAGAGAAGTGAAGCTATTCTTATGGGCTCCAGTCTCTGTAATCAGCTCTTTCATGCATCATATTTTTCAGGAGCTTTTGGAACAGAGTGGAGTGTGAAGTTCAACCAACAGGAAATCTGTGCTTTAAAAGGATCCACAGTGTTTATGAACGGAACTTTTACTCACCCAGAAAATCTCACAGTGAAGGAGACTTTTTGGGTTATAGACCCAGCCCAGAAGCTGGACCTGTCTAAAGACCCAGATTACTCAGGCAGAGTCGAGTTTTTCACTGATGAACAGAAACACTTCTCCTTCAAACTGAGTGATGTGATGAAGAAGGATGAACGAACGTACTACTTCAGAATCATAACATATGTAGACAAGGAAAAATGGGTAGATAAACCTGGAGTAAGTCTCAGAGTTACAGGTAAGATAGATTTTTCCATCTATGAGACAGACTATCATCTCAGTAATCATTATCTACCTCATTACCATGTGCTTTGATTTGTTTATACTGCTTTATATCAAATTTAAACGTTAAAAATATTCATTCATTTTAGAGATTTACCTTGTTTTGTTTGCAAGATAAGCAGGTTCCACAGCACTGGATCTGACAATAATGAAACAATAAGAATAGAACATAATTTTAGAAACCAGCAGCAGCTTCTCTATCCCGATTTGATGGTCCTCTTATCGTCTTAGAGCTCCATGTAGAAGCTCCTGAAGAAGTGACCGAGGGAGAAACAGCAGATCTGACATGTAAGACCACCTGCAGTCTGACTGACCCAACATTCATCTGGTACAAAAATGGACGTCCTTTAACCACAAAGACCATCAAGAACAACCAGCTCCACCTGCAGACGGTCAGCAGTGAGGATGCAGGCAGTTATAGCTGTGCTGTAGGAGGATCTCAACACCTCCGCTCTACTGCTCACAGCCTCAGAGTCAGATGTGAGTTTAACTCATATGTTTTACTACATGCCAGAGATGTGCACAGTTGCTTCATTTCAGTCTCAAGTATTTAGAAGAAATTTTCAGCCTTATTATTGTTTGATACAGCTGCAACTAAAAAGCCTGTCTTTACAGAAAAAAACAAAAACTTTTAGACTGAAGAGCAGAACTGAAGCTCTACACCCAAGAAATATGAATTGTGCTTAACTTAAAATAGTTGATTAGACTGTATTTTATAAGTGTGCTAGCACAATAGCTAATCCAGCTGAAAAAGGAATATGTTTTAAAGGAATGTGATTTGTAACTTATTAAGACTTTTGCAAGATAAGCTGACTAAAGCTAAACTTGCCACGATTGGCCCCTCCCAGTCCTGTCCATGTGTTCATGTTTTGGTTTAGCCCCATTTCATGACTATACCCCTGATTGTCTCCACCTGTTTTCCCTGTCCCTCGTTTTCCATGTGCGTTTAAGCCCTGTGTTTACCCCTTGTCTGTGCAGATCTTTGTTGTTTGATTTGTTGATGTGTTGTTTGGACCGTTTGAACCTGTTTATTGTTTGTCATAATGTCTAACTATTGTTCTATCTCATTGACCCTGGACCCTCTTGACCGTAACCCTGGATTTGCCCATAATAAATCTCGCTTATCTCAGCACGTGCATCTGCCTCCTCGCTCCATGTTACAAAACTAGCTGTTGCCTTTTTCTTTTGAATGCAACATTTGTTCATGTGCTTCATTCTGTCTTTCTGACTGAATGTTTTGCTATAAAGGCCTGTACATTTGAAACTGTGCTTAACCTGATGCTGCTACAAGCTGCAAACTAGTTACTGCTGTTTCCCTTATCTGACTTCTGTCTCCAGGCTGTGTGTCAACACAACAACTTGGCGTTGTTATTGCAAAAATTTGTTCACGAAAACAAATAGTGTCAAAGAGAGGAATAAAACATTTGCATCATAGCAGTTGCCAAAGTAACAATTTGCACAAAATAGTAAATTAAAAGTAAATTTGCTACAATGTGCATAAGGCAATGCCCTCAAACTCCAACTACCCATGGAACCTTAGTGAAACTGAAAGGTAAAATCACTCACATAAGACTAATTATATGATGTTTTGATTTGTTGCTGCATAAAAAAAAATATTTCTAATTCAGTTCATTTTGTTCATGCCTTTTTTATCTTCCTGAAATTTTTCAACTTTTAAGTCTCGAGTCCATCTTGACTTAGAAGTCAGTGCACGTACTCAAGTGAGTTAAATATGCAAGACTCAAGTCACAAGTTAATTGCATGTCTGATTTGAGTCGCAAGTGAGTGAAGTTCCCATTTCTGCTATTTGCTGCAAACAACAGCAAACATGCCAATAAATGTCTACGTAAAAAGCAAAAACAAAAAATGTCCCAATCTTTAGATCCTCCGAAGAGGGTCTCAGTGTCCATCAGACCCTCTGGTGAAACAGTGGAGGGCAGTTCAGTGACTCTGACCTGCAGCAGTGATGGAAACCCACCTGTGAAGATCTACACCTGGTTTAAAGGATCAACATCAGTAGGAGAAGGAAAAACCTACAGCATTCCCAACATCAGATCTGAGGACAGTGGAGAATACACATGCCAGAGTCGGAATGATCATGGAGAGAGAAGATCCACTGCTGTGAAGATTAATGTTCTTTGTAAGCTTCTTGTGATTGTTTTATGCTGTATTAGATGATTTGAGGAAGCCCAGAAATCACAAAGATCATAATCATTTTTATTTTGTCTGTTTCAGATCCTCCAAAGAGGGTCTCAGTGTCCATCAGACCCTCTGGTGAAACAGTGGAGGGCAGTTCAGTGACTCTGACCTGCAGCAGTGATGGAAACCCACCTGTGAAGATCTACACCTGGTTTAAAGGATCAACATCAGTAGGAGAAGGAAAAACCTACAGCATTCCCAACATCAGATCTGAGGACAGTGGAGAATACACATGCCAGAGTCGGAATGATCATGGAGAGAGAAGATCCACTGCTGTGAAGATTAATGTTCTTTGTAAGCTTCTTGTGATTGTTTTATGCTATATTAGATGATTTGAGGAAGCCCAGAAATCACAAAGATCACAATCATTTTTATTTTGTCTGTTTCAGATCCTCCAAAGAGGGTCTCAGTGTCCATCAGACCCTCTGGTGAAACAGTGGAGGGCAGTTCAGTGAATCTGACCTGCAGCAGTGATGGAAACCCACCTGTGAAGAACTACAACTGGTTTAAGGGATCAACACGAGTAAGAGGAGGAAAAACCTACAGGATTCCCAACATCAGACCTGAGGACAGCGGAGAATACATATGCCAGAGTCAGAATGATCGTGGAGAGAGAAAATCCACTGTTGTGAAGATTAATGTTTTATGTGAGTTCATGTTGAAGTATTAAGATAATTTCAGCTGTATTAAGATCATGTCAGGAAACACAAATATTATTTTTTTTTTCATCTCTTGTCTGCTGTAGATCCTCCAAAGAATGTTTCAATGTCCATCAGCTCCTCTGCACACACACTGGTGGGCTTTTCAGTGAATCTGACCTGCAGCAGTGATGGAAACCCACCTGTGCAGAACTACACCTGGTTTAAAGAAGGTGGAACCTCACCTGTAGGATCTGGACACAGTTACAGTCCTCTACAGAGTGGATCTTACTACTGCGAGGCTCAGAATGAACATGGATCTCTGAAATCAGCTCCAGTGCCAGTCAGTTTAAATGGTGAGGTGCACAACTACATGTATTTGTATTTGTTCCAGTTTTTTTTCACATGATTAGTGTTTAATTATTTAAATCATTCATTGATTGTGTTTTGAAACTTTATGCAACTGGTTGTGAATGCGTTTGTTAGAACATTGTTGTTTTTATCAGGCTATTCAGTGATTCTGTATGGAGTTGCTGGAGTTGGAATTTGTGGAGTTGCTATTTTTCTTGCTGTATTTTTCTGGAGAAGGTAAGAATAATTATGCAAGGATAATTATGTTAAATATAGCTGTTAACATTATCTAAAAAAAACATTCTATTGTTTGTGAGGGCAGAAAGAAGAGGAAAACCAGAAATATGAATGCATCAGACTATCTGGTGAGCTCCTACAGAATTGTTGATATCAGTCAGTCAGTGGTGGGTCCATTAACCCTCCTGTTGAAATGACTCATTCCTAACCTGTTCTCTGACTCTATTCTGCAGAACACAGGCCTCAGTGCCCCACCTCCTAATGATGACTCGTCCAGTGTTCAAGACTATGAGACTATGACAGTGAGTCCTAAACATTTGTCTTTTAACACTGTTATAACACATTCCAGCATTTTCGAGAATTCAAGAAACTTTAAAGTAAGTAATTACACAGATCTAAGTACTTTATTCTAAGATATGTACTAATCATTCTTTTACAGTGGCACTGCTGGAAATTGTAGAGATCAATCATTTACATGTACATTTACAGCATTTAGCAGTTGCTCTTATCCAGAGCGACTTACAAGAAGTGCTTTGTCAATCTAGAGAAAGCTTCTTTGCTAGTTACCAGTAGGTTAGAGAGAAAGACGGTCCTGAGCTCAGGTACTGTTAGAAACACAGAGTCACTGTAGATACTGAGAGAAAAGGAAGATTTGAACACAGAACTCTGTGCCATTCAATGTAATACAATAAAATCCAAGATGGCGGCGCGCAGTAGCGCAGCGGCTTCTCACGCTCCGAGCGTACACCCTGTTTTGAGCTGTTTTTACGTCGGTTCTGAGCCCAACTTCACACGCCCCACGCGTGTGAGTTATAGCAGAACCGAACTTTTGAGGATTAAGGACGGTTTGGCCAGAAAAACAGCAAAAAGAGACAATAATATCAGAGCTACGCTGGGCAGGCTGAAGCTCCTACGAGTGCCGGCGTGGGGGAGCAGAGCGCCGCAGACAAAGAGCAGGAGGAGGCGGTGCAGCAGACGGCAGAAGAGGGGGAAACGCGCGGGCGTGCTAGCTAGGCTAAAGGCTAATGCTAACCGACCCCCAATTCCGTCGCTTTTCCTGTCTAACGTCCGCTCTCTGGATAACAAGCTGGACCTGCTGCGGCTGAGGATGAATGTTTCTGAGGAGATGAGGAACTGTGCTGTGATTTGTCTCACGGAAACCTGGCTGAACCACACCATGCCGGACTCAGCCTTCCAGCTCGCCGGCCGGCAGCTCTTCCGAGCGGACCGCAACCGGCTATCCAGAAAAGCCCGGGGGGGCGGCTTGTGCGTCTACATAAACAAAGGTTGGTGCACAAACTGCGTGTTGGTAAACAGCCACTGCTCCGAGGCGACAGAACAGCTGACTGTGAAGTGTCGGCCTCACTATCTGCCTCGTGTGTATTCGGCGGTGTTTTTGATTGCTGTTTACATAGCACCGGATGCTAATGCTAACAACGCGCTGAAGGAGCTTTATGACAACATCAGCTCGCTTCAGAACAAGCATCCGGAGGCGTTCTACGTGGTAGCGGGGGATTTTAACCACGTAGAACTGAAGAACACCCTGCCGAGGTTTTACCAACACGTCAACATCCCAACGCGAGGTAATAACACGCTGGACCGTGTTTACACCAACGTGAGGGACGCGTACAGAGCCTTCCCCCGTCCCCACCTCGGGCTCTCCGACCACATCTCAATCATGCTGGCCCCTGCATACCACCCCCCACTGCGTCGCTCCAAACCCACACAGAAGACCATCACTGTGTGGCCCAGTGACGGCGACGCTGTGCTGCAGGACTGCTTCGGCTGCACAGACTGGCAGGTCTTCAGGGAGGCTGCTGAGTGTGAGGGGGAGCTGGACCTGGAGGAGTACACATCTGCTGTTCTCGGGTACATCAGCAAGTGCTCGGAGGATGTCACCACCACCAAGACTGTGACTTGCTACCCGAACCAGAAGCCCTGGCTGAACGCAGAGGTGCGTTCTCTGCTGAAAGCCAGGGATGCTGCCTTCAGGTCTGGGGACTCAGGTGAACTCAGGAGGGCAAGAAGAGAGCTGACTGTTGGAGTCAAGAGGGCAAAAGCAGCATATGCTCTGAAAATCCAGGGACACTTTTCCTCCCAGGATCCACAGAGTATGTGGAGGGGCATCAAGTGCATCACGGACTACAGATCCAACGTTGCACAAAGCTCCAAAGACCCATCCCTGCCTGAGGCCCTCAACAAGTTCTACGCCCGCTTTGAGAATCCTGACACCCCCCCCAGCACCAAACACACACTCACCAGGAGAGGAGCCCCTCAGCGTGACACCAGCAGAAGTAAGGAGGACGCTGAGGAGGATCAACCCCCGGAAAGCTGCTGGCCCGGACAACATCCCCGGAAGGGTGCTAAGAGACTGCGCCGACCAGCTCTCGGACGTCCTGGCGGACATCTTTAACGCCTCCCTCATCCAGGCAGCAGTCCCCTCTTGCATGAAGACTGCCACCATCATCCCGGTCCCCAAGAGCTCTGCAGTGACGGGTCTAAATGACTACCGGCCAGTGGCCCTCACGCCGATCGTAACAAAGTGCTTTGAAAGACTGGTTCAGACCCACATCAAAGCCACCATCAACGTCACTGTGGATCCACACCAGTATGCGTACAGGAGGAATCGATCCACAGAGGATGCCATCTCCTCTGTGGTCCACACTGCCCTCACCCACCTGGAGCAGAAGGATTCCTATGTTCGTATGCTCTTTGTGGACTTCACATCTGCTTTCAACACCATGATTCCTCAGACCCTGATAACAAAACTCTCCTCACTTGGACTGAGCTCTTCCATGTGCAACTGGGTCCTAGACTTCCTGACCAACAGGCCGCAGTCTGTGAGGATCCACAACATCTCCTCCCCCACCATAATCCTCAGCACTGGCTCCCCTCAGGGCTGTGTGTTGAGCCCCCTCCTGTTTACACTGCTTACATATGACTGCTCACCTATCCATCCAGGCTGTCATATTGTGAAGTTTGCGGACGACACAGCAGTGGTTGGATGCATCACAGACAGAGATGAGTCCAACTACAGGCAGGAGGTGGAACACCTGGAGGGTTGGTGCAGAGAAAACAACCTCTGCATCAACGTAAAGAAGATGAAGGAGATGATTGTGGACTTCAGAAGGGGCCATCATGACCACCTCCCTCTGCACATTGGAGGTTCTGAGGTGGAAGTGGTCGACAGCTACAGGTACTTGGGTGTGCACCTGAGCAGCAACCTCACCTGGAGCAACAACACTTCCACTCTGGTCAGGAAGGCACATCAGCGGCTCTACTTCCTCAGGAGGCTGAGACGAGCTGGACTCGGGAGGGCAGTCCTCACCTCCTTCTACAGATGTGTGGTGGAGAGCGTCGTGTGCTCCAGCATCAACGTGTGGCATGGAAGCTGCTCTGCTGCAGATAGGAAAGCTCTGCAGAGGGTGGTGAAGGCTGCACAGAGGATTGTTGGAGTCAGCCTCCCCAGCACCACAGACACTTACACCTCCAGATGCAGGAAAAGGGCTACGTGCATCAGGAAGGATCCCACCCACCCAGCACATGCACTTTTTGTCCCGCTCCCCTCAGGCAGGAGGCTGCGGAGCATCAAGTGCAAAACAACCAGACTCAGAAACAACTTCATACCAGAAGCTGTAAGGCTCCTAAATTCCAACTGACACTTACAAGAACAAGTAATGTTACAGGCACTGTCACTTTAAACCGCACTGAGACACTTTATCTAGACACTTTATCCACTGCTCTAAGTCAATATCATGCTGCTATAGCAAACTTGCACTCTGGACTTCATATTGCTGCTAACTTCCTACTCTCCTACTCTCCCTCTCTTGTGTACTTTCTATTTATTTATCTATTTTAATAACAGCTCTTGGGTGTAAACTGGACCATGAGATCTTAATTTCGTTCCACCTCATGTACCATGTGATGCGAATGACAATAAAATCTCCTTGAATCCTTGAATCCTTGAAAATATAAGTGCAGCTTATAAGTCAATGCTCCTATAATAAATAAAAAATTATCATTGACCCTGAGTGTTTTATTGCATTTATAGTCTACTTTTTTTTCCATTCTTGCTATTTTTTATAAATTTTGATGTATAATAAATTGATTTTGTGTCAGTTTGAGATTTTTTTACACTGCATGAAGAAAAATAGCTCTGGTTTAGCACGACTACAATTAAAGCCTACTACATAAAGAAAAGTACTTTAGTGGATGAGTTTCTCTGTTTTGGGCTAATTTGTCTGTGCTTTGACCAAATAACTGGAGGACATAAGGTGAAGCCTCAGTGCAATAGAGGTTAAAAATGTCCCTTTCCTGATCAGTTCTCTAACTCTGTGTTCTTGCAGAAAGTTGGCCTTAGAGCGCCGCCTCCTGATGGCGACTCATCCAGCGCTCATGACTATGAGAATATCACTGTGAGTTCCAACAATCCTTGAGTTTTGTAGCATTTATAACTATGCCAATAAAGAAGTGAATTGCAAGCAAAAAACACTTATTACATCTTTATTACAGCAAATCCCAGCACATTTCATAGACCTGAGAAACTTGAAAGCAAGTATTGACACAGATATTGGGTACTTTAAGATGAAGCGAATGATTTATCTACTCATAATTCTTTCACTGGTCACTGGAAATTGTAAGGATTAATTATTAATCCTGAGGGTTTTTGCGATTATACCACAATTTTATTCTTGATGCATGGTGGATTTTTAGCCAATCATGACACTAATATGGACTAACAATAGTTCATTCACATTGCATATAAAAATAGCTGATCTCAGGCTAGTGGCAAAATGTAAACAGTTATAAACTGTTCAGCCAAAAAGCTTGAGAGACCTAGCTATGCGTTAATTTAACCTTAAAACCCAGGTTTATTGCATACAAAAGCTTATTATTAACTTAGTATTATTAACAAAAGCTTATTATACATTAACGACAGAGACTTCACTGCAAACTAATGGAGGTATTCTGAGGTTATAGAAGAGTCTAATAAAACGTTGGCTTGTCAAGGACTTAAGGCATGGCAGATTAATAAAAAATTATACAACCAACTCAAACTTCCAGCAAGCTAGTAATGTGCTTATAAACATTAGAAGAAGGGAAGTAAGCCACCAGCTCACTTCAATCCACCTCAAGGATTAGATTCGCATCAGTTTTTGGCCTGTTTATCTGAGTTTTGCAAAAAGGTGCCAGGCTTTACTGCAATATTAAAAGTGGAAGATCAATACAGTTCATGTCCTGTTGCCATTGGCTAATGACTAATGACTAATTCCTGACTGTTTCGCAGAAGGCAGGTCTCAGAGTCCCGCCTCCTGATGACCACTCATCCAGTACTCACGACTATGTGAACATGACGGTGAGTTCCAGATATTAATGTATTTTTATATAATAATTACACCAAAATCCAACTACATTTTAAAGAATGGAAACTTGAAAGCAAGTAATGATGCAGATTTTAGGATTTTAAGATGAAGTGAATGATTTATCAACTTGTCATTCTTTCACTGTCCACTGGAAATGGCAAAGATTATTCACTAATTTTAAATAACACTATTACACTATTACACATGAATGTAAAAGCCTCCAGCTGAGCAAGCCAGGGGCGATGGTGGCAAGGAGAACCTCCCTCAGAGCTGAGGAAGAAGTAATATTAGTAGTAGTAGTAGTATTCCCTGAAGTAAAATAGCTGACCTCATGCTAGTGGCCTACCTATAAAAGTTATCAAAGCTATCATTCATTGTGTCAATACTGAGAACATATTCATGAAGAAATGCTAAATTATTTAGCCAAAAGACTTGAAGTAGCTACACATTTTATATGTGTGACACATTTTAAAATACTCTAGATTTAAAAACTGCTACTACTATCTGATGTTTAGCAATGTCCTCGTAAACATTCAATGAAAAGCCATGCAACTCACTATTCTCCACCTCACGGGTTCTTTTTCTTTGGCCGTGTTTTGACAAAAGACAGCTTTACTGCAGTATTTAAGGTATAACCTCAGTACAATCCATGTCCTGTTGCCATTGGCTAAAATGCTGAGCTTAATTCCTGACCTGTTCTCTAACTCTCTGTTCAGCAGAAGGCAGGCTTCAGAGTCCCGTCTCCTGATGACGACTCAGCCAGTGTTCATGACTATGTCAACGTCCCAGTGAGGTCCGAACATTCAAGTCTTGTTACCCTGTTATTACAAGCAAATCTAAATAAAGTTTTAGGGAATGTGAAAGTAAACACTCTGTTTACTGTTCATTTGTAACCTGACCCTGTAAATTTGTAATGGAAAATATAGCACAGACCTGACACTACTGAGAGCACTACCAAATGAAGACTTACCTTGTGAAGGTTAAGCTTATAGACATTCATTTCAAGTGTCATTATTATTAAATGTTGACACTCATACAATGCTTCACAGTGAGACATCTGAACTAACTGTGGTCTACTATCTAATAATTGTACAATTGTGTATGTTGGTTAGCCAAAAGAATTTATGTATTCATTACGAACTGAATGTGTGTGTGTGTGTGTGTGTGTGTGTGTGTGATCCACTTTAAAACAATGTTTTGTATCATCTCATAGACTTTGAGGAAGCCTCACTGAGACCATCACCATTGATATCAACTAAGAGTGCACCAACAATCCAATGGGAAACCACAGCCCAGTGAGTGAGCGAGCGAGAGAGAGAGAGAAAGAGAGAGAAATATGATTAGTTTTTACATACAAGCCATAATTTTTTTAATAAAAAAGACTTTTAAACCCAAAATATCAACATATGAACATACTTGTATGATTTACTGAAGAGCCTGTTGTCTACAGAGCTGAAAACACTCTGGTATAAATCTTGTATAACAGCTCTCATATCCAGCGTGTATTTCCTCCACATTTCTTCACATTTCACTAAGAAAATGTAAAAAAGGCAAACGTATATAATCATTTTCATCTGTGAACCGATTTGTCCAGTGGGACTAAATCATAGCTTTACTATTCAGTATATCTCACGGCTTATCTGAGGGGTTCTTTTTGTTCAACGGAGTGGTCAGAACAGTTTTTGAGGTGTGGAGACTGGTTGTTATGACACTGTCAGGGTAAAGAGGATATGGTGGAATTATAATATAACATCATATCATTTGCTCATCAATATTACTCATTAACATATCTCTTGGTACTCTTACAAATGCCAAATATAAAAGTAATCCCTGTATGTTTTATTTTACTTTTAATTTGACTTATGTGCAGTCTATAAATAAATGAAACTTACATACATTAAATGCACACTTCTTAAACTGCTTGTTACTGTTATTATTTATATTATTTTTATTACAATGTGGACAAATGCATGTGCCAATTATCCAGTTTTTCAGCACAGAGAAACAGCGCCCTCCTCTTGTCAGTTCAAAACTGCAGACAGACACAAGTGATGACATCAAACCCAACAGCCACTTAAAGTTACTATACAGAACCATATCTCTGCATAAGACTAATACAAATGTTAAAGAAATATGAGGTAAATAACTATTAAAAAAAAAAATAGATCTATACTTTTCACTGGATGGCATTTAATGGAATGGTGTTCATATGTGCAAATCCAAAGACTAAATCATGTTGCAGGGATTTATTTTGTAGCTAGAGAAGAAGCAACATCAAATATAGTGAGCAAGCATCTAAAATGAGGCCATATTCCAAAATCAGAATGTAAGTTTGAAAATGTGCTCATCTGCTTTGAGAACATGTTCATTCATTTAGACTGCAATCTAACAGTTATCTTTTTTGGTCTTATTGGGGTGAAAAAAGCATTTAGTGTAGTAAGTCAGACTTAATTTTGTTAATTTTGTTAAAAAAAATACTTGCCCCAGGGCATGAACAAGGGCCTTAATACATTGCTTCAAATACAAACAGAAAAAAATCAGTGGTGCTTTAAAAAAAAAAAAAAAAAAAAAAAAAAAAAAAAAATATATATATATATATATATATATATATATATATATATATATATATATATATATATATATTTTTTTTTTTTTTTTTAAAGAGACATGCCTTCCTGGTGGAGGTCACTGAGTTGTGGGACTGTCATGGCTGACTCACCTCTGCAATGTCATAGGGACGTTTTGAACAATACCCTTGGACTGGGTAGTGGTCCCTATTTTCTAAAGGGGAAGAAAAGAGTGTATGCCAATTACTGGGGCCTCACACTTCTCAGCTTCCCTGGGAAAGTTTATACCAAGGTGCTGTAAAGGCGACTCCAACCGACAGTCAAGCCTTGGATTCAAGAGGAACAATGCAGATTCCATCCTGGCTGTGGAACAATGCACCAGCATTTCATCCTCATGCAGATTGTAGAGGTGGCATGGGAGTTCGTCATCTCAGTGTGTTTTGTAGACTTGGAGAAGGCTTGTGACCGTGTTCTCAGAGATATCCTGTAGAAGTTCTTCCAGGAGTATGGAGTGCCCAGGCCGCTACTCCGGGCCATTCGGTCTTTGTACTTTCGGAGTGAGAGTTATGTCTATGTCCTCAGCATTAAATCAGACTTGTTCATTGTGAATGTTGGACTGCTAAGGTTGTACCTTGTCTCTACTCTTGTTCATAAATCAAACAGTAATCAGATTTCTGCTTTGCAACCAACTAAAATGTAAAGAGATGAACATAATATAAAACTGAAACATCATGTAGGTTTTATTTTCTTTATCTGAAATTATGAAGATAAATAATTTGAAAATAAATATTTAAATCCCTCTTCATGCATGCAGTTGATTTCAACTGTTTTGTTACCAACTAGCTGGCACTGCTTTAAATGTTGCTTGCTTATCCAGCTCTCTTTATTGGATTTCTTAATTAGATTTCTAGACCATTGTCCAGAATGTGCTGTTTACATGACCAATTAAATAATCAGATAACTGCAAAAATCCAATTATGATTAGATTATTAAGTCCATGTAAATCCACTCACTGATGAACAGAATCACCTCTGCCTCAAACTGAGTAAGGTAATGAAAAAGGGTGCATATGGATACTGCTTCAGAATTGGCTGGGTTAAGTCTTTAGGTTGATGTTTTTAACTGCTCAGCTATGTCCTGCTGTGCTAAAGCATGAGAAACAATCACATGTTCAGGGCTGATTTACCTCCGTGATGTAGCTCAGAATAATACCACAGAGAAACAATGTCAAACAAGTGCAGGAGTACTTGCCTGACTAGCTGCAGTTTTTCTTTCTTAATTTGATGGTTTGCTCACTGTCCCAAATCTCCACGTGGAAGCTCCTGAAGAAGTGGCAGAGGGAGAAACAGCAGCATGAACAATAAACAGCAGGATAAATTAGCCACTAATGTCCTGCCATTGAAAATTTGACCATTTGTCGTTAGATACCACTGTCAGTCTTTCATGTTGGTTTGAAGAATCAATCTTTTGTTGTTGTTTTTAGACTCTTTATAAAACATCATCTGGAGAAGCACCTGGACAAAGAAACTGACCATCATTACAATAAAATTATACAGAACACTGAACCGAGTAATGCCAAGAGAACTAGATAGCCTTGCCTATGAGATTGAGAATGTCTAGGGGTAATGCAATGGCCTTTAGTTGATAATGGAATTCATGTGGGGAGGGAGCCCTGTTTAAATCCCTGCTGCATTGTTTAGAAAAACAGTTTATTTATTGTGTGTACTTTTTGACAATGTGCTAAAATCACAATGTATAAGCCCAAATTTGGTCCATTTGCTAAAGCACACCCCCCCCCCCCCCCCCCCCCCCCCCCCCCTGCCCCCCCCCCCCCCCCCCCCCCCAAACACTATCATAGTCTGGCAACACTTCACTGAACAATGAAGTAGTCAAAAGTTGCCCTCTGGTGTTCATGAAGAAGAACTGGAGAAAAGCAGCTCATTTGGCAATTGTGAAATAATCTAGTGCGATGCTACAAATAGTTTTATGTAGACAGTTTGTTTAAACGGTTAAACTTTAAACTTTGAGTTTTTAATATTTATGTTTTTAATTTTCCTAATTGATTTCAATAGTGCAGCCTTTTTTGAGTTTATTCACTAAATGTGTCCTTATTATTCTTATGTGGTGTTCTCTAACAGTTGGGATCATGTGCTAATGTATATATAGACTTAATATTAATAATAACCATGATGTAAAATAACCAGATTCATGTGATCTACGGTATTACTCATCAGCATGAGGGTCACTTACTCATTCCTTGTGTATGTGAACATGCAGCATGCTAACTTCTGCTTTTCTCTAGCATTCCAACCACAATCACATTGATGCTGAGTGTTAGAAATGAGTAAGGTTCAAAGCAAACAAGTGGAGCCATATATATATGTGTGTGTGTGTGTGTGTATGTGTGTGTGTGTGTGTGTGTGTGTGTGTGTGCCAAAACCAAATACTAAGCAGTTTTTAAAATAAACAGTAAACATGTTATAAGCAGGCATAAGATGTCACAGTACTATATGTGACTATAAGAGCATTTGATTTAACAACAGCCTACAGTAAGTTAGTGAGGACATAAAGTCTCTACTCTAACTTCAAGGATGGCTGGCATGGCCTGTTGTTGCAAATGATAAGAATTAGTAAACAAAAAGGCAGAAGAGAAAGACCACAAGGAAAAAAATAATCTTTTTCTGCACTCTTCATTTGCTGATTCAGAACAGTGAATTAAGAATTGCTCATTTGGTGTGTTTGTTGAATATCTCCTGGAACTTTTTCTAAGGTGCTGACACAACTTTAGACCCATGACTCACAGAGTGAGCCAATCCACTAATGGAACTCAGTTAAATAGCAAAGCAGCAAATATAGTGGGTAACAAAATATTTAACCCTGTGAAAAATCTATATGACAAAAAAAAAGTCTTTACATCTTTTTACAAAAAGTAATTTTATTCAGAACAATACATTTTCAATTGTCCTTCAAATATAAGTAAAAACAAAACTATTTCCTGCTAGTATTTTATTGAAAATTATAAACTGACAAAAAAGTATTCAAGCTTATCGTAAATTTTCAGAATAAAATATCTGAAAATGTGTTCTATAAAGCTGACTGAAGCAGGTGGTAAGTAAACAGTGAAAACAGGATTATTCCTTCTATCACCCGATGATTTTGGCAGTTGTTCCCAACAGAGCAAAGCATCTATGAAAACAATATGTGACATGTGAAACCTCACGCGTGAGAAAGATACACTCCGTTGCCAGGCATATTCACTCACCCATCCAAATCATTGAATTCAGGTGTTCCAATCACTTCCATGGCCACAGGTGTATAAAGCCGAGCCCCTAGGCCTGCAGACTGCTTCTACAGACATTAGTGAAAGAATGGGTCGCTCTCAGGAGCTCAGTGAATTCCAACGTGGTGCCGTGATCGGACGCCACCTGTGCAGCAAGTCCAGTCGTGAAATTTCCTCACTACTAATTATTCCACAGTCAACTGTCAGTGGGATTATAACATTTTAATTAATTTTCAGTCCTTCTCTTCATCAAGCTTTTCAGCTCTTGAGTCATTTGCTGCTGCTGCTGCTGCCCGTCCCTCTCTCTCTCTCTGGGTCGAACGTGAGGTGTAGTGAAACGGCCTTGCTGCGTAAAAGGGGGCGGGGCCTGGGCAGTGCAGCTCGGGACTTGCTCCTTCTTCTTGTGCCTCTCGTAGCCGGCACCAACGTCCTCATCCTTCTCCTCCCGCAATCACTCCCATGACTCGCGTCCGTCCGGGGAGCTTGGGCTTTGCGTTCCGCCCCCTCCACCGTTGCGGCTCTCTCCATGGTGCCTTCAAACTGGGTGTTCATTTACACTGGGTGTTTTGGCCCTGCCTTCCTGCCAGCTCTCGTGGCCATTGTCAGGGCCCGGGGCTTGGGCACATGCCAGACAGCAACTCAGCCATGAAGTGGTAGGCCACGTAAAATGACAGAGCAGGGTTTGGCGATTACCAGGAGAACAGTACTTGTCTGACTGCATTGTGCCAAGTGTAAAGTTTGGTGAAAGGAACTCTTAAAGCTTCAGCACCAAGAGATTTTGGACAACTTCATGCTCCCAACTTTTACATGACTGCGCACCAGTGCACAAAGCAGGTCCATAAAGGATGAATGAGTTTGGTGTGGAAAAACTTGACTGGCCTGTACAGAGTCCTGAGCTCAACCCGATAGAACCCCTTTGGGATGAATTAGAGTGGAGACTGTGAACCAGGCCTTCTTGTCCAACATCAGTGTCTGACCTCACAAATGTGCTTCTGGAAGAACGGTCAAACATTCCCAAAAACACACTCCTAACACTTGTGGAAAGCCTTCCCAGAAGAGTTGAAGCTGTTTTAGCTGCAAATGGTGGGCTGATATCATATTAAACTCTATGGATTAAGAGCTTAGTGTTGAGTTCTTGGTGCCATGTGCCTGACTATCTACTGAGCCTGTAAATGGTAATTTATCAGGTCTCAAGTTTTTGTTAAACTCCCCCAGTTGTTTTCCTTGTGCAAGTTTAAAACTGTTTCAATGTCAATTTAAAAGCAAATCAGTGATTTATGCAACAAGGTAGGACAAGTGACAACTGAGCAGCTTGATAAGATTCATTGGGCTACAGTTCATTAGTGTTGGGATTAAGATTCTGGTAGACGGAATCTGACTGGTTGCTCTTGGTATTCATGATCTGGTAGACAGAATCAGACTTGGTGGTGTTGGGGTCTTCACTTTGAAGGACTGAATCTGATTGGTTGGTTTTAGGATTCATGATCTGGTAGACTGAATCAGACTTGGTAGTGTTGGGGTCTTGGCTTCGATCGACTGAATCTGATTGGTTGGTTTTGGGATTCATGATCTGGTAGACTGAATCAGACTTGGTAGTGTTGGGGTCTTGGCTTCGATCGACTGAATCTGATTGGTTGGTTTTGGGATTCATGATCTGGTAGACTGAATCAGACTTGGTGGTGTTGGGGTCTGGGCTTTGATTGACTGAATCTGATTGGTTGGTTTTGGGATTCATGATCTGGTAGACTGAATCAGACTTGGTGGTGTTGGGGTCTTGGCTTCGATTGACTGAATCTGATTGGTTGGTTTTGGGATTCATGATCTGGTAGACTGAATCAGACTGGGTGGTGTTGGGGTCTTGGTTTGGATTGACTGAATCTGATTGGTTGGTTTTGGGATTCATGATCTGGTAGACTGAATCAGACTGGGTGGTGTTGGGGTCTTGGTTTGGATGGACTGAATCTGATTGGTTGGTTTTGGGGTTCATGATCTGGTAGACAGAATCAGACTGGGCGGCTTTTGGGTCTTGGCTTTGAAGGACTGAATCTGATTGGTTTATGTTCATGATCTGGTAGACTGAATCTGATTGGCTGGTATCTCTTATGTTCTGGTAGAGTGAGTCTGGTTGGCTGGTGTTGGGATGTACATTCAGCTTGGCTAATTTGGACTTTTTTGTGTTAGGGTTTATACTCTGGTACACTGGATCTGATTGGTTTGTTCTGGGCGTTACACTCGTATAGAGTACATCAGATTGTTGGATACTGATGTTAACATTCTGAAAGTCTGCCTGGCTGGTATCAGGGTTCCCTCTCTGATAGACTGAGTCTGAATGGCTGGTTTCGGGGTTCTCCCTCTGGTAGACTGGATTGATTATGATGGAGTGGTGATTTTCATATGGATAGTTCTCATTGTTGGTTCTGTCCTATACAGATAAACAAAACATAAAAATCAGAGCAGTGATGCCAGGATCCTAAAAAAAAAATAAGAGTCATAAACAGTGAATGTCACTCACTTACCTCATGTCTTCTGGAATCCCTCTGTGATATTATTGAGCTAAGGGAACCTGCAAGTAAAACATTGTTTTTGTTAATTGTTATTGGTTATGTTTAATAATCTTGCCGTGTGTATATGTAAATGTATATATGTGACCTGATAATGTATTTAATTTCTTCCGTCGTGTGGAGAACAGCACTAGAACGCCGAGACAGATTCCAGAGACCAGCAGTGAAACACACACGTACAGAATAATGGAACCTGGAATCAATGATTCAAATCAATTAAATATTAATCACCTCTGCAGGGCACTTCACAGTCATGCTTAAAAACAAAGATGAAAAATATAAAATATTTGGAAATTAAGAAGACATTTAAAGTACTTCAGTATCCTGTCACACAAATCCTTGTATCTCTATGGTTTGTCATTTTCCTTATTTTTGCATAATGTAAAAATTTCCAATTTCCAAACCACAACAATTTGCAATATTGCAGAAAAAAATTAAAATAAAACTAGAAGTAACATGTCTGCTATCTCTTTTTCCTCCAGTGCTGAAACACAATTCTACAAGAAGCAGTGACCCCCTTTTTTGAGGTTAGTCAAGGTTTAGTACCAACATTTATTTATTTATAATCAAAATATGTTGCATTAAAAAAATACAACACTTCAGAATGTCATAGAAATTTGGAGCATATTTGTTCTTTAGAATTAAAATTAAGTTAAAATAGGGAATAATTCAGTCTAGAAGAAGTGTTCCTACTGGACATAAACTGGTAAAAACTCAAATATCTCATCACCATCATCATCATCTCATCACAGAGGCTAAGGAATCACAAACATGCATTTCTTGGTTCAAAGGCTTTGAACACCAGCTAGTAAACTCACAAAGTAGATGAGACAGAAAAAGTAAGAGTAGTGTTTGTTATCTGAAGCTTCATGTACCTGAAGAAGTAAGCAGTTGTGTGGCCTTAACAGAGAATGTTGGAGTAGACTGGGAGACATTACTGTCATCAGATGTTCCTGAATGATGGAAAACAAAGAACTTCAATTAATTCTACTTTCAGACTAAATAAAAGAATCTAGTGTTCAAGCGGTTTCTGGAGCTGTTTTTGTATTCAGGCCAGGTGGTAGACCTTTCAAAGCTCCCAGAGCTAAGTGGGGAAACACACTGCCATCAAACTCATATGGGTCCAGAGTAGTACTGTCAAAAATACTTATATATAAATACAATGTTCATGTGAATATAGAAACATTTACTCTCTGTATGCATTCATTTCAGTGAGATTGTGTCTGTAACTACCATGAGGCCACAGAGGTCAAGCCCTCTGTAGTTGTGGTTTTGGAATGGTTTACAATGTCATAAAACCACCAAACCAGAGGGGCTAATTGTCAGCTGACCTCAGATCACATGTGGCTTTGCCATAAGACTTACCTGACCACTATATTTATCTCATTAGAAAGACACAACACTACATAAAATTGACTTTGACTTGAGTGCAACTCGTATGATAGGCCAACTTTGAATTGATGGTAATTCAAAGTTGTTGAATTGTCACCAACTTAACGAGCATTAGAAAGATCTGCGTTAAGTAGTATAATTAAGAAATGAGCACATATATTAGGCTGTATTACGTGTCATTAAATGTAGGCTATGTTCCTGTTAGCTGGAGTTTGGGAAAAATGTGTTTTAGAATGTTTCAGATATATTTTGATGTATGCATTTGCAGTTATTACCGAATTTTCATTCTTCCTAAAGAATGTCCGCAAAGTTCATAGTGGTCTTATTCAAAACCAAAGCCATGCAGTCAGTTGTTACAATATTTAAATGGTAATTTTAATATGAGCAAATTGTACAGGTTCTGTACAGGTACATTTTTCTTTCATCACAGTACAAACAGTGTAAATGTTCCCTCAAATGTACAGCAGTGGTTTTAAGGTCCAGTTGTGAACCTTAAATACGGTTTTCCAGGTGAAAAGTTCGTATTTGTATGTTTTTCATAATCAAATGTTTTCAAACAGAACAATAAAAGTCCTGGAGGTGAGACGGTGTCTGGAGTCAGTACAAAATATAATTTCTGTGGATTATGGTGCAGTTATGTTCCCTGACCCTTGAGGGTTCCACCCCGAGACGAGAGAGGTACTGCCTCAGTGACGTGTCTTTATTTCTGAGAGTGTAGGAGTAATGAATTTTGAAGAATAAACGGTCATGTGACACAGGAAAAAGAGATTACCTTTCTGTATTGTTTTGTACATCCCTCCCTCAAAACTCACCATAAAAATATTACAAAAAATTACACTCAAAATTCTGTACTTTATACTGCTCCATCACACTAATTATAGTATATATATATATATATATATATATATATATATATATATGCATAACATGATGAAAAATGACTAAAACATAAACAAAAAACTTTTAGTAAAAAATTACTAAAACTTTTAAAAAGTATGATCATCCTATTGGTTTTAATAAGGGATAGAACAAAGTAAACATCGACCTATTTTTGTTATAAATGGACTAAAAATAAGAATATATCACTTAAAAGTTGTGGGACACCATTTGCAATTGCAATCCAGCCTTTTTTGTGACGTATCATTTATTTGGGTGAATTTATTTTGACAGCTAGATGGAGATCTGGCTATAGACAGATGTCCAGGAGACCAGCGTTTCACAACCCTAGTCCTGTAGGCCCCACTGCACTGCACGTTTTAATGTCTTCCCTGCTGCCAACACACCTGATCCAACTAATCAGCTTATTACCAGCCCATTATTGAGTTAAAGTGTCTGTGTCAAACCAGGGAATGTGCTACTCCCATAAGTGAATGCTTTTTGCTGATGGTTTTGGGCTGGTCAGAATCCTGATTTACACCCTTAAGAGAGTATTTGGTCTCATAATAAACATCAACTAACTTGGCAATGTTTTTCAGCTGTTTGAAGCCACCAGTGCTGAGTGGAATAATGCTGACTCTTCTTTCTGTAAAAGACTGTCTGCAAATTTACAGACAAGACTTCAACATGTAAAGACATCAAAGGGAAAAGCTCTCCCACACTATCTTGCTACATTTTTTGCCTATTTTGTTTTCCAGAAGCGCAGGGTGCCCAGCTTGACCTTCAGATCTGTGCTGGCACAGCATTTTACCCAAATAACTGGACTAAAGAAACATTTGTCTTATTTTCCACTTCCTTTTTTTCCCCCATGCCCTTACATTTCTGTCTGCGTTGCATTTTCTTCACCACAGAGGGTAAATATTTCCACTGTTTTTCAAAAATTGGTTCATTTCTTAGAAGTTTATTTTATTTTTTTATTCAATACACTCCCATTGCATATAGAGCGCCTTCCACAAGTAGTGGCACCCCTGGTAATCATGAGCAAATGCATTTTTTATTGGTCTCGTTTTATACTTGATTGAATAACTCTGTAATGACATGTCCACAACATATAAAACAGCTACTGATAGTTTAGTCAGTGTTACAGATGGATGACAGAACTACAGCCTATGTAATTACATGTGTATCAACTTCAGTTTTACCTCATGTAATTACACAAGTGTGTCTGCATAGGTGAAAATGCCTATTCTGCATAATGTAATTGCAGAAGGGTAATAACATAAAAGTAGTTATGTTTGTAATCAGATTGAAACAGGACTTTTTCAGTTATTTTTTCCCCAGTAGTAAAAGAACATAAGTAATAACTGACATTAAAGCATTATTTACACTGTATCTGCCAGCTTTCCTGACATTTAGCTGGTGTTTATGTTGTTAGTGCTGTGACACTGTAACCAGTTTCAGATTTAAACCAGTCTGTAATGAGTCAGAACAGCAGACGCCCTTTATATTAACATGTAGCTTCATAACATTCATTAAATGTGTTGCATTTCCCCCAAATCAACATCTACATTACCACTGCATTATTACACAGTAACTACATAGTAATTACACAGGAACTGTCCACTTCAACACTGCACTACAGGAAAGCTCCTGTGTAGTTGTTACAAAGGTACCATGTAATTAAAGAATGGTGTTAATGAATGTGATTAGGTCACCTTGTTAGAACAGTTATTCCACAGTAATTCTGTAAGACAACTGTAATGTTATGTAAAACATACTTCATTTAACTCTTGGAAAAGCCTGCTTATCTGTAGTGCATCAAAAATATACACTCGTGTAATTACATGAGGCAAAAATGAATCTGACATAAGTGTTATTACATAGGCTGTACTTCTGTGACCCATCAGTAACACTGACTAAATACAACAGCTAGTGGTTTTGCAGATGTTATTCCTGCGTAACTACATTATTATAGACGCTTAAGATGAAGTGGGACCTAAAGCTAGCCTGTATATAAAAGTATGATTGAAAGGAAAACATTTCATTCTAATCACTATACTTCAAATATTGTGTACATTATTCATATTTTGAATTAATGTTTCTACAGCCTGTTTCGCTGATGTTTATCAGGCCAGGGCTGCTAATACTTAAAGTATTAAAGTATTAAAATACTTAGTGTAAAGTACTGTATCTACTAGACTTTTGCACATGTATTCTCTTTTGAGTTATGCATATTTCAGCAGAAACAAACATCAGATTTTTTTACATCTTAACCTGAATACTTTGTTTCAAAGCTCTTGTTGGCAGTTACTTTATCGAATTTTATAGTGTGAAGTAATAAACTTTTTTTACAGCGTTGTGGTTCAGTTTGGGTTGATTCCACTTCCATTGCCCAAAGTTACAAAGATCCCTCTGTTAGACTTCAATTGCAAATCTTCAAAATGCATCAGTCAGCAGTTTGGCTATAGAGGATTGCTGAGTCAGTCTTGTTCTTTAAACCTATCTTTGTTCATGCGTATGGATATTTTTAAGTACAGAGTCAAGAGATGTGTTTAAATTGAAGCGGATGTATGTACAACAAACAACACAGACAAAAGCCTCAATATTTTCTCGCTATATACAAATGAACATGCTATGCTTTCCTTTTAGTTAAAGGATTCACAATAATGTCCTATTGTTCCACGGTTCAATGAGTAAGAATGTATACTGAAACAATTCTGGCATATAAACAGATTTCTGACGTATAAATACAATTAAGGAACATCCTTTACGAGTCTTTAGTGTTTACATTCACAGCTACACAATAGCACGTAAAATGAACTATTTTCTCATTTGCAACATCCTAAAGAGGAATCAAACTTGACTTCACTTGGCTGACTTAAATTTGCCTTTGTTTAATTAAGCACCGATTATCTGGAATCCTCAATACCTCAAATGTATGTACAGACTGAGATAATGAACACATACCTGTAGTTGGGAGAAGAGGAAGATGTGTGGTCTGGGAGATAGCAGAAGGTTTTGTGGGATCTGAACAACAGAAGTAGATACCGTGTAAAATTATTTTGCTTATTTTTATATTTTTTTCTCACTGGAGACACAATAAGACTCAACACCAGTTATTTTGTTCTCAGCATTTCTGCTTTGAGAGTGTAGAAGTGTTGAAATCACTCACCCAGTTTTACCAGTAAAAGGATCTCTGTGTAAAGGTCAGGAAGTGGTTTAGGCCTCTTTACCCCACACCAGTATCTTCCTTCATCCTCTGGTCTCAGGTCAGTGATGGTGATGGTGAAGACTCTGGCTGCTGTGTCGTCATCCAGAGAGAATCTCTGATCTTCAGCAGATCCAGATTGAACAGGAATGTCTTTAGTTCCCCACACAGAACATTCTCCTCTGCAGAGATACTTCGTGTTGGTCTCATATCCAGAATCATAGGGGCATCTAATCTGGACTGACTGTCCCATGTGTCCAGTTACAGTAGTTACAGCGCTGACTCCAGCTGTAAAAAAGTACATGTTCATGATTAATGAACATATGAGGTCTGAGACTTCACTCAGCCGATAAAGAGATACAAGATGTAAAGTAAGTGGAGATCATCCCTGAAAACCATGACAAATCTTTGTACAAGCTGTTGGTTTAAAAAGCCTGAGATTATGATTGACTACAAAAGCTACAGAGAAACATCTTACTGAGATAATAACAGCAGTGATGAAGACAAACAAGGGAAGCAGAAAATGTTCATCTGCTTCTCTGGCATGGAAACAAACCAATGCTGTATGTTACTGAGTCTCTATTAAATCATCTGAAATTTAACACAATAACTGAAAGATACAACTCACCAGGAGTGAGGATGACCATGATGATGATCGAGATGATGGCCATGTTTAAACTGGAATTAAACTCTCGTACAGGTCAGGTCACACATGACGAACTGTCCTTACAACTGAAACTAAAGTGCAAGCTTGTCTTAAGAGCTTTCAGCACTTCTCCATTTCATAGAAACTTGAAAAAGGGAAATTCCAGCGATTCGTTGATATTTCTGAAGTAATCATTAAGACGCCAGTACGGTCATCCAGCATGGCCTGACGTGAAAATGTCTAGTTATTCCGTGAAATGGTGATAATTCAGTTCCTGATGCCCGAGACTAGTTTTCATTTGAGTTCATGCGTGGTGGAGATGTACATACAAGGCAAAACCGTCTCCAAGGAACTTTCATTTTCAGGTTTATCGCTATTTTACCATCATCAATGACGTGTAGGTTCATCTAGGGACACTTGTGGTTTTGTATAGTAAATAAAATGGGTTCCACTTTATATTAAGTGTCTCTAATAACTGTGAGCAACATATGCAACAACCATGTAACTACTAATGGTTTAATCAATGTTACTGATGGGTTACAGAAGTATCCCTTATGTAATTACACATGTGTATCAACTTGTTTTGCCTCATGTAATTACACAAGTATATCTCAGTAGTTTTAGCAGTCAATTCTCTCTCATGTAATTATACAAGGGTGATAACACAAATGTAATTGACTAAATCAGCAGTAGATATATTGTTGTTGTAGTTAAACATGAATAACAAATGCAAAGTTATTAGAGACACTTAACATAAAGTGGGACCATAAAATCTTTGTGTTGTAGCCCTGGTGACCTCTGGTTCCTATCACCACCACTGTAAAGACAGCTGAGTCTCCTCAAGTCAAACCACTCTGAATGACTTAATTTAGTTCTCAGCCTCTGAATTATAAATAAATTCTCAAAGACTGATAAATTCCCCTTTTATGAACCAACCATCTCTCTCTCTATCTCTCTCTCTCTCTCTCTCTGTGTCCAGTCAACTTCCACTTTAACGCTTACTGAGCAGATGACAGTCTGAGATCAGTGTCGTAATAGTCAATGTAGTCATTAGAGTGTAAAACACCGATTCTGAATCTGGACACAAATCTTTTACCGATCTTTCTGTCACCACTGGCAACGAAGTCTGGACACCAGTGGAAATCACTTTTCTGACCTGCTATTGGTCTACCTGGGGATAAGACTACCTGTCTTAACATCCTTCTGTGTGCCCTCTTGTATGTCACATTATATGCAGGTTCATGAATGACCACACAGGGTTGCTCTCTAAGAGGTTATAAGAGGTTGCCAAGACACCACCTGGGGAGATGCTCAAGGCTCTTTCACCTCTTACCTGGTGGCCTGGAAGTACACCTGTCCAGACCAGCCCAGCTCAGCTTCGCTTCTCTTATTCACGTCATGAAAGCTTTATTAGATTTTATAAGACTTTTTTATTTTCGCTTTATTTTCTGCTGTCATTAGTTTTAAGGTTGTTTGTAGTTTTGTTTTCCCCAAAGCCTTTAAGACATTGAAACCTTAAAAAAAATGCAAATAAACCTGAGCTGTTTTCCTGTTTAGGTGGGGTGTGGTGTTTGGTGTGGTGACAGGTCTCGGGAAACAGCCCACTTTCATTTTATATCACAGCCTGGTCCTTTTAGATGAAACAAACACTCAACAGACTCTCAGTAATGTTAAAAACATGTGAGGGTTCGGATTAGGTTTTGGGTTGAGGTTAAGGTTAGGGTTGGTTTAGGGCCAGGGTGAGGGTTAGGATTAGGTTTTGGGTTGACGGTAAGGTTAGGGTTGGTTTAGGGCCAGGGTGAGGGTTAGGATTAGGTTTTGGGTTGACGGTAAGGTTAGGGTTGGTTTAGGGCCAGGGTGAGGGTTAGGATTAGGTTTTGGGTTGACGGTAAGGTTAGGGTTGGTTTAGGGCCAGGTGTTGGGTAAGGTTGGTAAGATTGGATTCTGTGTAATGGAAGTAACATATTAACAAAACATCTCCTTAATGTAAGTAATGCATCAACATACCAGCTACAAGACATTTACCTTAAGGTATTCAGATGCTTCACTACTGCTACTTCTCTGAATTGTTGTTGAGGTGTTACTGATAATCTGTTAAGAGTTTAGAGTCATCTACAAAAGGCCACTCCAAATTACATGCTAGAAATAAAAAGATGGCCTGTCAATGAATATCTGGTGGAGCCGATGTAGAACACTTATCCTTTTTTTCTCCATCAGTCAGACATGATTAACCATACAGATGAATATGAGCTTACTACTTTAAATGTTATCACTCTTTTGTACAATATGCAATAACTATGCAGCCCTTAGACTCAGAACAGTAGAGGCTACACCACCGTGGATTCAGAGAAATAAACAGACCATCAGAATTGACTGTTTAATAACTGTGTTATTATCAGTCTACTAACATTAAGTAAATCATCTATATCAGCATAAACATAAGCATTGTCAAAAGTTCAGGTAATGGCCTATGAAGGTCAGCAGAGGGAGCCTTGCAGCTGTACTGCTTGACCTCAGACCACAGCCAATGTCTTTTCTGGCTCCAAACTGAAACATCAACCTGAATTAGGGTATGCTGCATGCAAATGATATGTAAATGAGGTACAGGTAGGCTGGGGCTTTCTGTGTTTGTGTTCATGTTGTATGAAAGTTTAATGAAGTAGGCACAGAGCATTTTGGATGTTAAAGATAAATCTGCACTCTTGTTTTACACAATGAATAAGGGCAGGTTAGGTTGATGGGTTGAGGTTAATGTTCATGTTCGAATTAGGGCCAAATTGACGGGTAGGGTTAGGTTTTTGGGTTGAGGTTAAGGTTGGTTTAGGGCCAGGTGTTGGGTAAGGTTGGTAAGATTGGATTCTGTGTAATGGAAGTAACATATTAACAAAACATCTCCTTAATGTAAGTAATGCATCAACAAACCAGCTACACGCATTTAAAGTCAATTCTGACTGCTGGCAATAGAAGCACTCTGTCACAATATTAAACATGCCAACTCTTTACTTTCATATAGTTTTATAGTCCCACATATTTGGACTTCAGAGGTAAAGGGGACATAACAGCACAAAAAAAGTGGGTGTCTTGCTTTATAGATTTATAAGAGAAAGAACTTCGGTTCTGTTTAGACAGCTCTGTCTCATCATTTCCATTCAATCCCTGCAGTTACTGTAGCATATGTTTATTTTCTACTAACAGCCTTAAAGGTATTTATTTGGGCTCCTCTCTCTTCATGGTCATCAGATTCATCCTAATCCCCCACCCTCATCCCCTCTCCCCTTTACAGCCCTTCTGCCTGGCAGCCATAGTAGTCTCCTGTATTCTGAGTCTTCAGCCTGGGTACAGAGAATGCCTCATGGGTTCTGTTTGATAGTTGAATACGATTAAGAGACCCTTATTAGTCCCACAACAAGGAAATTTCACCTCCACATTTAACCCATCTGTGCAGTGAACCATCACATACACACTACTGAACACACACACACACACACTTGCCCGGAGCGGTGGACAAGTCCCCAACTCCTGCACAGTATTGCTTTAAATCTCATGTAGATAAATTGCAAAAAAACAGTCAATGTGTGAAAAGATTAGATAGATGTTTGTCTGTTTTCACAGAACACTCTTACCCAAACTGACTCAGTCATCAAAATACACAAAAATTCCAAAATGCATCAACATTAGATGTATAAACTATAAACAACAAACACACAACACTGGACAAAATCAAATCTGTCCATGTTCATTTATCAGCATAACTAAAAGCATCAATTATACCTTCCCCACAATACGAGTGACTTTCTTTTCTCTTTGTTCGGGAATAATACACTATAATGCTTTCCTCAGAAAAGTAACTGAAACTCACATGAAAAGATGCCCAGGACAGAAAAAGAAAAGGAAATCTTTACTAATCCTACTTCAAACGACTTCAGTATCAAATCTAGTGACTTTACAGTGACCAACGAATAGTGACCAGCATGACAAAAGATAACCCACTAAAGCTGCTCATTAAAAACCTTGACGGAATAAAATCTTTACTACAAAATAAGTGAAATGTCGCTCGCTTTCAGTCTTAAGACCTCCAGATTCTTACTTTGATTCATTAAAATTTTCCTCAGCCCTCCAAACACTGCTTAGGAACCGCTGCTAGCCATTTTTTAGCATGTGTGTTTATTTCAGTCAAGAGGTGGGCCTGAGCGTCTTTAAACACAGCCCTTACAGTGACCAGGCAGGGCAGTGGTTTCCGCCCAACTCCACAGCCACAAATTAATTTTCAAAATGTCAGCTTTTTGGGTTTGTTCGTGTGGTAAATCTGTGTGGTTTCCACACCTATTGCCCTCTGTTTGCAGGTCATTTCATTTCCATTACACTCGTAGTTGGTAATATGACCTAGCTTGACTAACTGACAAGCTGATGCGGTGTGGACTGTGGCTGAGATCAACTTCAGTAAGTCATTATTTCAGCCAGGCTCTCTCAGTAAGTTAGTTACACCCTTAAACAGCCAGGGCCCACCAGCAGGCCCAAAGCTGTATTATACACTCCTGTAACCTAAGGATGACTCAGCCAGATTGCATTGAAGTCTCTGTAGTTACTAAATAATAAGCCTTAGTATCTAATAAGCCTGGGATTTTAGGGGTAAACTTAGACGAAGAAGAGAAAACTGCTGTGTGCAGCATCATTTGGACAAATGTCTTTCGTTTGGCTGCTACTAATGCGTAGAATGGAGGAATCCAAGGTGATCGCAAATGTCCAGGCAGTTGTGCCAGTGGGTATGTCCTTCTGAAGTGGCCATGTAGTGTTTTCGTATGTGGTACATAACAGAGACAGTCCTGCCCATGTACTTGACTATTTGTTATTGTTTGTTCAAATATATATTATATATATATATATCTGAACATCATCCAGGTAACTTTGGCATACTGGGGAACTTGGTCATATACTGAATAGTGCTTATGACGTTTGGGCCCAGAGAGTATGTAAGCAGTATGTAGTAGACTATATCAAACACAGCTTTGGGCCTGCTTTTCTCAAGCTGGCTCAGTCTGAAACCGCCCTCTACAGGATTTTACATGAACTGCAACTACTCTGAAGTCAGTGCACTCACTTTAGGTGAGTCACATCAGCAAACTCAGTTTAATCATCACTGGACACTCATATTCCTTTAAGACTGTAGGCCCCTTTCGCACACTTGTGGTCCCAATCGTGCATGTCTTTCACACAGAAACGGCCTCATAAACGAGGGCGACATGCCTTTGCTACTTACACAGCAGCTGTAGGCTCACCAACTGAACTCTCCAGTGGCATAAATATTAGAGGGGAATAACAACATTAAGGATTTCATGAACTAATAAACATGTACTGTTTAAGTATGCCATGCTTTATGAAAGTAAATGTGTGTCTGCATCTTCCTGTGGTCTGTTTGCAGCGCCAAGCTTGGCTGCTGCCGCTGGCTGTTAATCTTGGTTACAGAGGAAATGACATCATTTTCAGCCACACATAAGCGTGTCACTTTAGACTCGCCCGGGTGCAGCTGAAGTCATTTTCTCTGCAGCGATGAGAAAACCCAGAAGCAGAAACAACAGCAGCACGATCTGGATTCTACTTTTAGAATTGAGATCATGGTGACTGCAGTGCGATGGGTTCACTTTGACTGGCCTCATATATACCGGCCTCCAAATGGGATCTGATCTTTACAGTCTGTGCGATTAGCTGGAAAAATCGCAGGATTCCTTCAAGAAAGATGGTCAAATTACATAGAAACTGCTATGTGAATAGAAGGAATCCCATTTATTTACTTATTTATTTCACTCCTTAGAGTATCACTAGAAATTCATCGTCCAGATCTCACGTTTATTGCATCAGCTGGGTAACATTGGGTAACACGCTGCTGCTTCTACTGAGGTGGAAGTGGATATATCCTGGAGCAGCCAGTGCTCCCCAGGAGACACAGCCCAAAGAACTTTAACATTAGACATTTAAAACAGTGTAATATTGGAGAAAATCATGCAGATGGCACTGGAGAACTTAAAAGTGCAGCTCATTTCTTGCTGCAGCTAATAAGGTCACATGTATCCTGTCAGAGGAAGGAGCACAGGTTCACAGGCCTGGGTATTTTTATTGTGCATGAGACCTTACTCTTAGGTGGTGGCCACATCTAAATGAACACGTTAGTGCTGTGTTCTCACCATTTGTCATTTAGACGCTGATGATGAGCCTCAACACTGGACGGTAAGATCGTTCCTTTAGCTTGGAACAGCTTTCCTTCACCATTAGAATCATAGAGTAATATATATATATATATATTAGAAATGTATATTCAGTAGTAGTATGTGGTTTTAGATTCAAAGCCACTTCAGTCAGGGCAGTTTATTCTTAGCTACAAAGTTTAGGAACGGCCTGATCCATTGACAAGGTCAAATATTTCTTTGACATGAAACTTATGTAATATAGTCTAGGCTGACTGGCAATGTTACAGGGAGCCAGTTCATTTTTGGTGAGTACATAATGTGGCTTACATTGTTTTTTTCCTTTGTTACAGTGTGATAAATGTGGCGTCTAATGGCATGCTGCTCAGTAAACAGGCTTGATGTGTAGTAGCTGTACGCTCACATTTGTAGGCCTTTATTTGACAGAAGTGGGCGACTTGAAACACAATTAAATTGGTTCTTTTCAATGATACATTTGAATCAGTTCAAAAGTCCACCTGAATTGGTTTATGTACAACGTGACAACAAACTAAAGGAAAAAAACAACATAAAGTTCCTTAGTAAGGTGTTACACCACCATGAGCCACCAGAACACCTTCACAGATTCTTCAAGCTTCTAGACTGTACTAGTGGAGCCCCATTCTTCTTAAATATAGTCCTTTATTTGGGATTTTGAGGATGGTGGTAGAGAGCTCTGTCTAACATTTTGGTCCAAAATCTCCTATTGGTATTCAATTGCATTGAGATTTGGTAACGGTGAAGGTCACAGCATATGATTTACACGTTTCATACTCATTGCAGGACAAAGGTCAAAATAACATTTTAATGATTTGTTTACAGTGGACAGAAATCATGCCAGCAAAGGGCACCCAGGGGTATAATAGGACCACTAGGCCTCAACACTGTTAAGCACAGTTGGGAGGGCTACCTCTAAAAATGTATTCCATTACAGGTTAATGTTACCTGTTATGATGCAATCGTAAGTAAGGAATAACTATATGTAAACTGAACATAATGTCACCTTATTACTTTACATTATGTTTGGGTTACTTGTTCTTTCACATAATTAAATAAAGTCAAGGAAAAAATGTTTTTCTTAAAACAAGCCAACCAGGACAACACAGTGATAAACTATAAGTGATTTAAGTGAATATGCTTTGTGTAAGCACGTTTAAAAATGAGCTATTCAAATAGATGCAGTGTAGGACTGCAGAGAAGGCCGGACACAGGCTGGACATCTCTTGCTTAGCAACCTGGCCAAATCTAAGTGCATCAAAATATGGGATGTTTCAAACATAAAGAAGACAAACATGCACTGTGTTAAACTGTAGAATGATGCAGCTTATTGAGTTAAACAATGTTACAATGCAATATCATTAAAACTACACAATATTTCCAAAAGTATTCAGTCACCCATCCAAATCATTGAATTCAGGTGCTCCAATCACTTCCATGGCCACAGGTGTATAAAGCCGAGCCCCTAGGCCTGCAGACTGCTTCTACAGACATTAGTGAAAGAATGGGTCGCTCTCAGGAGCTCAGTGAATTCCAGCGTGGTGCCGTGATCGGATGCCACCTGTGCAGCAAGTCCAGTCGTGAAATTTCCTCACTACTAAATATTCCACAGTCAACTGTCATGCAATGGTGTAAGGTGCCGCCACTGGACTCTAGAGCACTGGATGGGCGTTCTCTGGGGTGACCACAGTTCTCCGTCTGGTAATCCGTGGACGAGTCTGGGTTTGATGGTTGCCAGGAGACGGTACTTGGCTGATTGCATTGTGCCGAGTGTAAAGTTTGGTGGAGGGGGGATTATGGTGTGGGGTTGTTTTTCAGGAGTTGGGCTCGGACCCTTAGATAGATAGATAGATAGATAGATAGATAGATAGATAGATAGATAGATAGATAGATAGATAGATACTTTATTGATCCCGAAGGAAATTTAGGCATCCAGCAGCAACAACACAATACAGCAGGAAACATATTCAACATCTATCAAACACAGAACAATAGAAAATATAGCTTCAGTGAAAGGAACTCTTAAAGCTTCAGCACCAAGAGATTTTGGACAATTTCATGCTCCCAACTTTGTGGGAACAGTTTGGGAATGGCCCCTTCCTGTTCCAACATCACTGCGCACCAGTGCACAAAGCCGGTCCATAAAGACATGGATGAGCCAGTTTGGTGTGGAAGAACTTGACTGGCCTGCACAGAGTCCTGACCTCAACCCCATAGAACACCTTTGGGATGAATTAGAGTGGAGACTGTGAGCCAGGCCTTCTCGTCCAACATCAGTGTCTGACCTCATAAATGCTCTTCTGGAAGAACGGTCAAAAATTCCCATAAACACACTCCTAACTCTTGTGGAAAGCCTTCCCAGAAGAGTTGAAGCTGTTATAGCTGCAAAGGGTGGGCCAACATATTAAACCCTATGGATTAAGAACGGGATGTCACTCATGTTCATATACGTGTGAAGCTTTTGGCAATATAATGTGTATTGCGTTCCTAGGATTTGGTCGTAAAATCTTATTTTTAGACCCAACCCCTCCCCATTTCATCAGAAATGAAATGAACTTTTGCTTGTCATCATTTGTGTGTCATCATCTGTCAGTGAAAGGCCAGTTGTTCAGGCTGCATACTGGTGCAGTGTCCTTAGACTTCAATGATGGCTGTTTGTGATGTAACTTGTAGACACTCCCTCAGGTCTTTACGGCTTCAACAGTCAACATCAATGGCTATTTTTTTAAGGTATTTTCCATGTCGCACACAATTAGAGGCTGTCTGATTTTCTTACAAATAATGTTAATTTACAAATATTAACATTTTGTACCCATCACATGAGAAAAAAAATGAAGAAAAAAGCCATTTTTGTGAAAGTGAAACTAACTGCACCGTTCACGAGACTGAGCTTTATTTTCACACTTTAAAATTGTTTTTAATGTTACTCATGCATTAAAATCTAAAATCTCAAAACATTTTACTTCCAGCTTGCTGCTGCAAAACCTGACCCGTAATCGGATTACTGTCATTTTTGCAGAGGTGGACGAAGTACACAAATCATGTACTTGAGTTAAAGTAGAGATACCCAAGGTAAAATATCACTCCAGTAAAAGTAGAAGTTCCTCCATTTAGACCTCCACTTGAGTAAAAGTACTTAAGTATTTACCTTCAAATGTACTTAAATATAAAGTAAAAGTACTAAAAGAGTAATTCTGGCTCTGATGTCCTGTTATCATTTTTATAACCACCATATATCCTCCAGCGTCTCTCTTGGTAAACCAGTCTTTTAATAGAACGTCATTAATTAGTGACGCTGACGTCTATTAAAATGATCAGAAGCACAAAACACTGAAGGTAAACGTTTTCTAAAATAGAAAAACTTAAGTACAGATACAGAAAAAAATAACTACTTAAGTACAGAAACGAATTAAATTTACTTAGTTCCTGTCCACCAGTGAAGGTAGGGTTACATCAGGGATCAGCTTTGAGCCCCTTCTTGTTTGCAATGGTGATGGACAGGTTGACAGATGAGGTCAGGCAGGAGGCCCCATGGACCATGATGTTTGCAGATGACATTGTAATCTGTGGTGAGAGTAGAGAGCAGGTGGAAGAGAATCTGGAGAGGTGGAGGTTTGCACTGGAGAGGTGAGGAATGAAGGTCAGTAGAGACAAGACGGAATACATGTGTGTGAATGAGAGGGAGGCAGGTGTAGGTGAAGATGCAAGGAGTAGAGGTCGTAAAGGTGGATGACTTCAAATATCTTGGGTCAACCATCCAGAGCAATGGACAGTGTAGAAAAGAGGTGAAGAAGAGGGTGCAGGCAGGATGGAGTGGTTGGAGACGGGTGTCAGGGCTGATGTGTGACAGAAGGATAGCAGCAAGAGTGAAAGGGAAGGTTTACAAGACAGCAGTGCGTCCTGCTATGATGTATGGTTTGGAGACTGGCTCTGTCCAAAAGACAGGAGGCTGAGCTGGAGGTGGCGGAGATGAAGATGCTGAGATTTTTGTTGGGAGTGACAAGGATGGACAAGATTAGAAATGAGCAGATCAGAGGGACAGTGAAGGTGGAGCAGTTTGGAGATAAAGCCAGAGAGGCCAGGTTGAGATGGTTTGGACATGTGTTGAGGAGGAATAGTGGATATATTGGGCAAAGAATGTTGGAGATGGAGCTGCCGGGTAGAAGGAGAAGAGGTAGATAGGCAGTGGATAGGGCAAGATGGAGGCAGATGATCCACTGTGGCGACCCCTAAAGGGAGCAGCCAAAAGAAGAAGTTCCTGTCCACCACTGCATTTTGTAACTGTAACGTAACACAGTAACTGTTATCGTGTCACGATTATGCAGTGCTGTTACAGGTATACTGTTACTTCTCAACCCTGCTGTCAGGGTCAGGCATACAGGCCAGCTTAACGTTCATTTGGTGTACAATGCCCATACATTCCTCTGGTGCGAAAGAAAATGAAATAAAAAATGGGCCAAACATAAAATGGCAAAAATGTAATCTCATCATTAGTCAATAACTTAAGAAGAGCAGATTTGGTCAGTTAGCACGGGAGAACTTTTCTCTTTGATTATCTGTACTTTTTTTTTTCTTTTACAGAGAGAAGAAATTCTAGTCCAGTAGTGTCAGGTTTCTTTCTTCGTAAAGAAAAAAGATGGGGGTCTTCGTACAAAACAAATTAAGCAAATTAACAATTAAAGCTCCTATTTGTAAGGGAATCATATGCATGAAGAATTTCAGTCTGGTTTTAGGCCACATCACAGCACAGAGACAGCACTAGTACATTTTTCAGTCTTTTACAGAGAGAAGAATCTGTTTTGCTCACTCAGCTGAAAAACATGGCCAAGCCAGCTTGTTTTTAATGCGAGACCAAATATTTTCTATAGGGTTTAAATCTGTACCATCAGTAAAATCAAATACACTTTGGACCAAATTCTTTATTTCTTTATTTTTTTTTTTCTGCATATTTTGTACATGTGCCTGTGGGTGGAGAAAATGGGGAAGGATGACTCAACTGACCATATCACTTTTTTACATTTCTCTGTAGACCAACGTCATCTAAACATACTCTCACTTAGTCATAAAAGGCTAAATGACATTGTCCACTTAAAGTTTAAGATAAATTTATTCTTAAATCTATAGTTTTTTCATTACACTGCCTGGACAGAATGTTTGGGATCTCCTTCCAGTCAGAAAACCAGCACAATGATACACAGTGACCTCTAAAAATACTGGAACCCATAGTAAACAGAAGAAAACTGAGGTATAAAAAAAACACACTTTATTGGTATCATTTAGATTTTGTATACAGAATATTCACAAAAATCTAACCTTCATGTGAAGTTCACAGACAAAATAAAAACATCTTATTGTTTTTTTCTCTCACATATATGTAACCCTCAATTGTTGGCACTCCAAGAAATGATCATGAGAAAAACCTAATTCAAGAATACTCCTGTTAAAATCCGATGTTTGAAAGTTCACCCGAACGATTAGAGACACTTAAGTGATGACACATGCGAGTAGCTGGGGGTCTCTGGAAATGAAAACGTGTAGCGTGTGAGGCTCATCTCATGTAAACACCCTGACCCTGAAATACCCGATGTTCACTAATGACATACAGCTTAACTCTCTGTTTTCACAATGCAACAACTTATGACCGGGGGCAGTCGTGGGCTGGAGGTTAGGGAACTGGCCCTGTGACCAGAAGGTCTCTGGTTCGATCCCCTTGGCTGAGAGTCCATGTCTGAAGTGCCCTTGAACAAGGCACCTAACCCCCAATTGCTCCTTGGGTGCTGTGGACATCACTGCCCCCTAGTGTGTGTGTTCACTAGTGTGTAGGTGCGTGTTCCACTGCACGGATGGGTTAAATGCAGAGGTCTAATGTCACAGTGTGCAAGCACAGTGACAAAGGGTTGTAAATTCTATTCTGATGTTAGTGATGAGTTGAATTACTGAAAAGATGACGCTGCTTTTTTATGGTGTGCAGAGTTTCAGTGCAGCACTGGACAGAATAGAGCGGCTTTATACTGTTGGAATTGTGTTTTGAGCGCTGACAGATGTTTGTCAAAACGTCATTGTAAGAGAACTCAACTGAATCAAGACCTGCCAAGAATAAACTTCTGTTTCCCTCATATTTCAGGCATTAAAGTCATCAGACAGAATGGCTCTTCTGATCGCTCTGCTCATGATAGTGGGTGAGTCAGATTCTACTGTAACTTCATGAATGGAACAGCCTGTGATTTCTGTTTCAGTCTCTGACGTACAAACATGCGTACTGAACATGAATTAGTTTATGGCTGGAGCTTCATGTCACAGTAGTGCTTCTCTCCAGCTCCCTCCCTCACTCTGCTGCAACACTCACTCTGTGTGTAATCTCTCAGAATCAGCTCAGTGGTGTAGAGTAGCTGCTGGAGTTGAAGAGGAGAGAAGTGAAGCTGTAAGCTACAGTAACTCTGACTGTCTTATGGGCTCCAGACTCTGTAATCAGCTCTTTCATGCATCATATGTTTCAGGAGTGTTTGGAACAGAGTGGAGTGTGAAGTACAACCAACAGGAAATCTGTGCTTTAAAAGGATCCACAGTGTTTATGAACGGAACTTTTACTCACCCAGAAAATCTCACAGTGAATGAGACTTTCTGGGGTAAACATCCAGCTCCAGGGGTGGAGCCGGCTGATCTGAGTAAAGACCCAGATTATTCAGGCAGAGTCGAGTTTTTCACTGATAAACAGAAACACTTCTCCCTCAAACTGAGTGATGTGATGAAGAAGGATGAACATCTGTTCTGCTTCAGAATCAAAACAAATGAAGAAAATATAACATGTACAGGTGTTCCTGGAGTTCAGCTCAGAGTTACAGGTAAGATAAACGTTTCTATGTACGAGACACAGCCGATCATCTCATGTTAACCAGACTAGATTCAGATTGTTACCTGATTGCTGAGTGCTTTTATTTGTTTATGCAGCTTTACATAAAGAAATGTGAATCAACTAAATCTTAATTATTTCATATTTATGCTGGTCTAACATTAAACTGTATAAAAAAAGAAAGTTGTACAAAATCCTTAGCGCTGGTTCTGACAGCACTGACATAAAAATAGAGTATAATTATGGAAATAGGGCCAATCAGCTGCAGCTTTACTCTCCTGATCTGATGTTCCTCTTATTGTCTTAGAGCTCCTTGTAGAAGCTCCTGAAGAAGTGACAGAAAGACAAACAGCAGCTCTGACCTGTAACACCACCTGCAGTCTGACTGACCCAACATTCATCTGGTACAAAAATGGACGTCCTTTAACCACAAAGACCATCAAGAACAACCAGCTCCACCTGCAGACGGTCAGCAGTGAGGATGCAGGCAGTTATAGCTGTGCTGTAGGAGGATCTCAACACCTCAACTCTACTGCTCACAGCCTCAGAGTCAGATGTGAGTATAGATCATATTGTTCACTACACACCAGAGATGTTCACAAGTTTCTTCATTTGAGTCTCAAGTCAAGTTTGAAATGGTTGTTCAGTCTGTATTTGGGAGTCTTCTTGGTGGTTAGTATCAGCTGCATTGTCAGTATTTGTAAAGGGTGAGACAATCAACTGTATGGATTTGTATTTAAATATAAATAATTAATATAAAAACAATTAATAATTATTTGTATAAGTAATTTGTTCATTATGCTTTATAAACTACGACACCTTTGTGTTGATTCTGGTTATATTTGACTATTGTTTTCATCAGACTACTCTAAGACTCTTTATGGAGTTGTTGGAGTAGGACTTTGTGGGGTCGCAGTTTTTCTGGCTGTATTTTTCTGGAAGAGGTGAGCATATGAAGAATATGAAGAAGAAATTAAGTTACAGTCTATTACAGTTCCTAACATTATATCAATAACATTATTTTGCTGTTCCTTCATTTGAGAGCAGAACCAGAAATAAGGATGAACCAGACTATGTGGTGAGATCTTACGGCATTCTATGTAGTCAGTGGTGGGTTGTTTAACACTATGGTTGCCCTAACAAATGACCAATTCCTGACCTTTTCTTTAACTCTCTGTTCTGCAGAACTCAGGGGTCAGCGCCACACTATCTCACATTGATTCATCCAGTGTTGATGACTATGTGAATATAACGGTGAGGCTTAACCTTCAAGATTTATTACTCTCTATTTACACCACAACCCAAACCTTTTTCTAAGAATTGTCAGCTGACAGGCAGAGAAAAACTAGCTACACATTTATATGTAATGCATTTGAAATCAATAGTAGGTTAAAATCATGGTATGACTGATTAAAACTTCCAGCAAGCGAGCAATGTCCTTACACAGCTCACTGTTGTCCACCTCATGGACTACTTTATCCTCATCTATTTGGGCCACTCTGCCTGTGTAGAGTAAAGACAGCAGGCCATAATACAGTGTTTAAGTTTGAACATTAGTACAGTGCAAGCTGTTACCCTTTGTTCTGCAGAACAGAGGCCTCAGAGCGCCGCCTCCCGATGACGACTCATCCAGCACTCAAGACTACGTGAATATGACCGTGAGTTCCAGATATTTAAGTCTTTTTAGACTGTAATTGCAACACAATCCAACTACGTTTAAGAGAATTAAGTAACTTCAAAGCAAGTAATGACACAATCATGATCTTTGATTCAGTTTATTCATTGTTTTCTTTAAACCCTGATCACGATCAATAAATCAAATGCTTTGACAAACTGAATAAATTCCCTGTGGAGGCCACAGGACTTTCATCCTCATCTAATCATTTCATTTGGACCAAATGAAAGGACTGGATGGCCTACCTGCCATCACACACACACACAACTGAAAGGAGGCCAGTAAAGTTGACCAAAAAAAACTGCTAAAGAAAAAAAAGAAGACAAATAGAAAAGGCTTCAAAGAAAAAAGGGTTGGATAAAGCACGAGGTCAAACCAGAGTGAAGATTGGTATGGCTTTCCAACTGTGGCAAAACCTGAAGGAGTTGAAAGGCCTGGAAAGCGACACCAAGGTTCCTGTTTTTTTTTTAAGCAGATAATTAAATGTTTTTTGTTTGTGAGGAACTTGGTAGCTAATTTACATTTACCGGCCACTTTATTAGTGAAAGGTTGGACTCCCGTTTGCCTTCAGAACTGCCTTAATTCTTTGTGGCAGACTTTCAACAAGGTGTTGGAAACATTCCTCAGAGATTTTGGTCCATACTGACATGATAGCATCACGCAGTTGCTGCAGATTTGTCGGCTGCACATCTGTGATGCGAATCTCCCGTTCCACCACATCCCAAAGGTACTCTACTGGATTGAGATCTGGTGACTGTGGAGGCCACTGGAGTCCAGTGAACTCATTGTCATGTTCAGGAAACCAGTTTGAGATGATATGAGCTTTGTGACATGGTGCATTATCCTGCTGGAAGTAGCCATCAGAAGATGGGTACACTGTGGTCATTAAGGGATGGACATGGTCAGCAACAATACTCAGGTAGGCTGCGGCATTTAAACAATGCTCAGTTGGTACTAAGGGGCCCAAAGTGTGCCAAGAAAATGTCTCCCTCACCATCACACCACCACCACCAGCCTGAACCGTTGATACAACGCAGGATGGATCCATGCTTTCATGTTGTTTACGCCAAATTCAGACCCGACCATCCGAATGTCGCAGCTGAAATGGAGACTCGTCAGACCAAACAACACTTTTCCAGTCTTCTATTGTCCAATTTCGGTGAGCCCGTGCGAATTGCAGTCTCAGTTTCCTGTTCTTAGCTGACAGGACCTGCACCCGGTATGGTCTTCTGCTGCTGTAGCCCACCTTCTTCAAGGTTGGACGTTTTGTGTGTTCAGAGATGGTGTTCTGCATTCCTTGGTTGTATCAAGTGGTTATTTGAGTTATTGTTGCCTTTCCATTATCTTGAACCAGTTTGCCCATTCTCCTGAAAGCGCACATCAACAAGGCATTTCTGTCCACACAACTGACCACTCTGGATATTTCCTCTTTTTCAGACCGTTCTCTGTAAACCCTTTGCATTAACTTTTCTAGGCAAGCTAAGCAGTGATACCCTGGCAGTTGAAACATGCCTTCTTGGTGTTGGGAGTTAAAATCATGAACAGCAGCCTTTGTTTTCTTCAGTCATTCCCAGCACACCCTTACTATTTTCTTGGACCCACTGGGTCTGATCACCAGGCTTCCCTGCTATCTGATCCAACTCACCACCACATGGTGATCAGTTCACAGCTCAGCACAGATCCCTGCAGCGGAAACCCTGATATTCATAAAGATGAAAATGGAAACAATCTAAAAACTTACTAGATTACAACTTAGACGGGATACACACTTTGCATGTGTGCTACACATTTAAAGCAGTATCTGTAGTTCACAGCAGATTAAAAACAACGCAGTATTTAGGGTGGAACATCAATGCAAACTGTTGCCCTGGACTAAAAATGTCCCATTGCTGACCTGTTCTCCAAATCTCTCTTCTGCAGAAAGCAGGTCTCAGAGTCCCGTCTCCTGATGACGACTCATCCAGTGCCCATGACTACGAGAATATGACAGTGAGTCCTGATCATTAAAGTCTTATTATACTGTTTTTACACCAACTTCCACTACATTTTAAAGGAAGAAACTTGAAATCAACAATGACAGATCTTAGTACTTGAAAATTAAAGGTAGAGTAGGTCATAAAAAATAATTATTTGTGGAGGCCACAGGACTATAAACATCCTTTAATTTGGACAGAATTAAGTCATTTGATGACCTACCTGCCTGTCTACCTACCTACCTCATGACCTGCTCAGAAGCACATGCTCTGCACGTGTACTTATTTGTGTGTCCAAAGTCTGACTCTAAACACACCAGGCTGAAAGGTAGTGAGTTACATAGCTACCTAAAAAAGCTTGCACTGCTAAAAAAGGAAAGACAGAAAGAAGTAGAAAAGGCTTCAAAGAAAAAGAGATTGGATAAAGCAGGAATTATGGATAAAGGCCTGGAAAGCGACTCCAAGGTTCCTGTTTTTCTGTTTGACAGGTAATTATCTGGTTTGCTTTGTTTATGGGGAACATTTTATTTTCCTGAATCATGTAGCCAATATAGATAACTATTTATGTAGCATTCGTAACTAGAAATGGTAAAGATTAAGAGTGTTTTGTTGTGATTACACAACAGTTTCATTCTTAATTTTTCATTATATATATAAACTTAGATAGAAACATTGAATTTGACACACAGGAGGGTTCAGGGACCCCAGAGGATTAAGGTGGAATGTAAGTACAATGAAAGCTTTTGCTAAAAATGACCAATTGCTGACCTGTTCCCTAATTCTCTGTTCTGCAGAAAGCGGACTCCGGGGTCAAGACCCCTATTGGCTCATTCAGCAGTCATGACTATGAGAATGTCCCAGTGAGTTCCAAACGTTTGTCTTCATACACTGTGATTTACACCAAAAGCCAACAGCTTTTTTAGAGAATGGAGAAGCAAGTAAAGACAAAAAATTTTAGTCAAAAAAGACTTTATGATTCAAATATAGATTTTTTTAATACTACCTCTGTATTACTATACAACAATGGTTGCTTTAATTATATGAGAAGGACTGTTACATGGGCACTTTTGTGCCGAAGGCTGAGCAGACCAGCATGTCAGTGCCAATACTTCACTATAGAGCATAGACTCAAGTGTATTAGAATAATTATACCACACATTATACCACCGATTTAATTCTTACTTTGAAGGCAATGGCCTTAAACACAACATTAAAAGGTAAGAAACCGAGCTATTGTTGTCACGAACTACATTAAAGGCAAATAAGCATGACACCTTAAAGGTATTCATTCACAGTGCAGTTATCAGGATACACTGGCATTCATGCAGTGATTCACTTTGCGAGGCTGGAAAGGACTGCGATCTAATCATTCTGCTAAACCAATGAAATGCATGTAATTGTCATGAATGGGATGTGGGTTCGTGCTCTGCTCTAAAACAATACATATTGCCATCTTCCCATAGACTTGATGGAAGCAGCACTGCGACCATCTTCGTTGAGATCATCAGCTATCCAAAGGAAAACCACAGCTAAGAGAGAGATCGATAGGCAGAGAGTGGAAACGTTCCTCAGAGATTCTGGTTGGTTATTTGAGTTCCTGTTGCCTTTCTATCATCTGGAACCAGTATGCCCATTCTCCTCTGACCTCTCACATCAACAAGGCATTTTCGTCCACACAACTGACCGCTCTCTGGATATTTCCTCTTTTTTGGACCGTTCTCTGCAAACCCTAGAGATGGTTGTGCGTGAAAATCCCAGAAGATCAGCAGCTTCTGAAATACTCAGACCAGCCCGTCTGGCACCAACAACCACGCCACGTACAAAGTCCCTTAAATCCCCTTTCTTCCCTGTTCTGATGCTCGGTCTGCACTTCAGCAAGTTGTCTTGACCACCTCTACACGCCTCAATGCACTGAGTTGCTGCCATATGATCGGCTGATTAGCTGTTTGTATTAACAAGCAACTGAACTGTACCTAATAAAGTGGCCGGTAAGTGTGCATTTTACTTTGAACACATCAGCGACTCTCACTAATGTACATCCATCTTAAAACTAACCTGATAACTTTTCCTCATCAGTGTCACTCACTAACAGATCACCAAGCTTTATCCAGGACCCCTTTTTTGTTTTTATATTTTAGTTATTTTACTGTTATTTTACTATTATTCAGTCTTGAGCTTCTCTCTCTTCTTTAAAGTTGCATTATTACCATTTAATGCTATGCACCTTTTATTATTTTAAAATTGTAATAGGATATGGGGTCATGATAAAAACTATATACCTTGAATGTACCACTTCATTGTCTTCTTATTATTCTTCATTTATTATTATTATATTTGAATGCATGCGTCCCAAAAATCCAGTTTCTCTGAGCAGAGAAACAGCACCATCTTCAGGTCAATTCAGAAACTGCAGACAGACACAGTCCCACCGGTGATGACATCAAATATCAAACATCATAGTCACTTAAGGTGACAGCACAGACAGTAGTCATACCTCTGCATAGGACTAATGGAAAATAATAAAGAAAAATCACTTAATAAATGCCAGGTTTGGGAAGGAAGATTTATTCATATATATATATATATATATATATATATATATATATATATATATATATACATACAGTGGTGTGAAAAAGTGTTTGCCCCCTTCCTCATTTCCTGTTTTTTTGCATGTTTGTCACACTTAAGCGTTTCGGAACATCAAACCAATTTAAACAATAGTCAAGGACAACACAAGTAAACACAAAATGCAATTTGTAAATGAAGGTGTTTATTATTAAAGGAGAAAAAAAATCCAAACCATCATGGCCCTGTGTGAAAAAGTGATTGCCCCCCTCGTTAAAACATACTATAACTGTGGTTTTTAACACCTGAGTTCAATTTCTCTAGCCACACCCAGGCCTGATTATTGCCACACCTGTTCTCAATCAAGACATCACTTAAATAGGAGCTGCCTGACACAGTAAAGTCCACCAAAAGATCCTTAAAAGCTACACATCATGCCGAGATCCAAAGAAATTCAGGAACAATTGAGAAAGAAAGTAATTGAGATCTATCAGTCTGGAAAGGTTATAAAGCCATTTCCAAAGCTTTGGGAATCCAGCGAACCACAGTGAGAGCCATTATCCACAAATGGCGAAGACATGGAACAGTGGTGAACCTTCCATGAGGAAGGGGGCAAACACTTTTTCACACCACTGTATATATATATCCCTGCGATGGACTGGCGACCTGTCCAGGGTGTATTCTGCCTTCCGCCCGAAGACTGCTGGGATAGGCTCCAGCATCCCCCCGCGACCCTGACGGAGAAGTGGCTTTGAAAATGGATGGATGGATGGCTATATATATACACACACACACACACACTTTCCTGTGGATCACATACAATGAGCTGTAATTTAAATAAATTTTAATTATTATAGCTTCAGAAGAAGTAGCATCATGTGCTACCAATTAAATAATATATAAAAGACCATATTCCAAATCTTAGCTGTTTACTTGCTGACAGTTATCTTTGTCTACTTGAGAAGGAAAATGATGCATCCACTGTAGCAAGTCTGTGTTATCAAATAGACTTTTCCTGTTTATCTGGTTACTCCCAGAAACTTATTAAGCCATGTCTGAAATGGAGGTAAAGGTCTGGTGCTGGCTTAGTAGATCTTTGAAGCTCTCCACAGTTTGACAGATGGATCCTTACAGGTGCAGACATTTGTGTAGTGGGAGAAGAGCAATGGTGACCAGTGACTCACTGTCTGTAAAACAGTAATGACTTACTCTAGCCACACCTGCTCTTTCCTGTTTAATAGGAAGCTGGTGTAACGTTTGGACAGAGTACCAGATGCTCACAGATGTGAAGATAAGGTGGTTTAATTAATGATAAACAACAGAATCCAAAAAGGAGCAAAACACAAACTGAAGTCAAAGTCCAGGCCAAAAAGTCAAAACACAGGTCAATGCAAGCAGGCAAAACTACACAGGGGTGAGACAGGAATTGGAAACACGGTAAACACAGTAAAGGGTCAAAATACACGGAAGGCAAACAGAACAGGATGAAAACTCTCAGTAGTTTCAATGAAACAATACCTTGCAAAGTGTCTATCTAAAGCCTGGGCTTATGTACTCTACATGTACATCTACTCTCTTGGGGCCATCGTGGGCTTGGAGGAACTGGCCCTGCGACCGGAAGGTTGCCGGTTCAATCCCCAGGGCCAACAGTCCATGACTGAGGTGTCCTTGAGCAAGACACCTAACCCCCAATTGCTCCCCGGGCGCCATGGGTAGGGCTGCCCACTGCTTTGGGCAAGTGTGCTCACTGCCCCCTAGTGTGTGTGTCTTCACTAGTGTGTATGTGGTGTTTCACTGCATGGATGGGTTAAATGTGGAGGTGGAATTTCCCCGTTTGTGGGATTTAAAAAGTATCACTTACTTACTTACACAGAGTCATATGGTCTGATGAGCACCAGTGCAGATTGTCAATAGTCTGGAGATTGTGAATGCTGATAGGAGCGTTGCGAAGTCATGTGATCCGCCACTGAATCCTGGGTGTTTGAGTCCTTTCCTAAGATGGAGTCTGAGTGTGCATGATCTATCACAGCATTCTGGGAGATGAAGTCTGTCTCTCCATCAGACACAGCCCAATGCATGACCACTGGTGATCCACTAATGGCCAGAGATTTTATAAATCCATATTTGATTCAATGTGGGCATGTTATACATCGTTCAAACCGTCTGGCTCTCAGTTTTACTGTACGACGTAGGGTTTCCGAATTAGAGCCAAAAGAGTGTGGCGTTTCAAACAGGAGATTTTTTTTTGCGAAACCTCAGCAGCCGTGCGTAACGACCCCTGCCGGTCGGAGGAACACATTACACGGAAAACGCCCACGTCATCGCTTACCTCTCCTTCTTGGCTTCAAAATGACACCACACCCGTGTATTTCCGGTAACGCGTTCGGTAGTAATCCGCTTTTTTGTGCAAAGAGTGCTTGAAAAAAACAGAAGGCAAAAATCTTTTATGTCTAATTTAAACCCAAATTAAAATATGATCTACTTGTCCTATCGATTTCAAACAAACGCGGTCGTAAAGCTGAGATTCTCCCCTTTCCAACGACACGTCACTCAAACCTGTCGACCAACCAGGTGCCACGTTAGGCGGACGCGCAACAGGGGAGGCAGGATATAATCTGGAAGATTAGCGTCAAGTGCGTTTTATTGGGCTTTTATAATACAGTTAAAATTGTTGTTATAACAAAATTTTGTCAAATAATGTAAAGAAATACACCATAGGATGTTGCCATCAAGAGTAGGTAATACATAAACACTTTTTTTCCTGCAAAAATGGTTAGAAAATTCGTTTTTTTTCAATTTGGAGAGGTTGTGGTCCTTTGGAGATTTCCAAAGGGACACTTGGAGAAATGTACACAGACATGTATGTACACTATCTACTCTAGACTGAATAACTTCTGATCAGTGAAGGTAATCAGTTTAAAATTTTACATGGTAAAAATTTGACCCCAAGGGGCAAAATATGGAACTGCAAAAACATTTCATGGACATGACCTCTTCAGTTTATGGTCTCTAAAATCTAAAACAAAAAAAGAAATTTTGAAAAGCGCCTTGTTTTTTTTCCTATTTTTACCATATTTTGGCCATTATAGTTTAATTTCAATAATTTCAAGTGTTTTCAATTAATTTTGTAAAGGGTTTTGAGTAATAATACTTCTTAAAATTGCCTCTGGATTATATAATATTGGAGTAAAAAGCATTAATATTTGGGTATGTCATTTCAGGCGAAAATTGGCAAAAATAGGCTTGGAGTTTAAGAGGTTAATAAAACATACATTATAATGATAGAATTCTATATATTAAATGCCATAATTCTATTACTACCACTACTACTACTACTACCACTAACACCACTACAACAACAACATGTGAATGTATGTGTTGATTTGCACAAGAAACCTCCCCAGCTGGTCAAAGCAGAGAAACAGCACCCTCCTTCTGTCAATTCACAAACTGCAGAAAGAAACCGTCACACCAGTGATGACGTCAAACCTCAGGGCCACTTGAAGTGATGGTGCAGGCACTAACTTGACCTCTGCACAGGACTAATAGAAAATATTGAAGAAATATCAAGTTGTAGCACGCGTATACGTAAGGCAGTAACTACATTAGCTAATTCACTGTCTTTGTGTAACAGTATATCACAATGGCTCTCACTATGGGGAAATGAAACCCATAGATTTTCTGAGTGTTAAATCTCAGGGGTTGGACCAGTATAAATCTTGTTCTAGGTACGCTAAGAGGAGGGCTTGGACAGAAACTGCAATAAAACACAAAGTATTGAGGTAAAGATACAATTATAAATTTATTAACAAATGATTTGGTGTGTGTAAGAGTAAGTGCGGGGGTATAAAATGAGGAGGAACAAACAATTCAACAGAACCCAACAGTTTCTCTTCTTTCTTTCTTTAAAAGTCAATGTTCTGTTTCTTAGTCTTCGTTTCCTTTCTTTTGTATGTAAAATTGTCCCAACGCGTCAGTTGCATGTGTTTTTATCTTCACTACCTGGGTAGGCTGGTGTGTTTTTCTCTTCACTACCCGGGTAGGCTGGTGTGTTTTTCTCTTCACTACCCGGGTAGGCTGGTGTGTTTTTCTCTTCACTACCCGGGTAGGCTGGTGTGTTTTTAGCTTCACTACCCGGGTAGGCTGGTGTGTTTTTAGCTTCACTACCCGGGTAGGCTGGTGTGTTTTTAGCTTCACTACCCGGGTAGGCTGGTGTGTGTTTATCTTCACTACCCGGGTAGGCTGGTGTGTTTTTAGCTTCACTACCCGGGTAGGCTGGTGTGTTTTGATCTTCACTACCCGGGTAGGCTGGTGTGTTTTGATCTTCACTACCCGGGCAGGCTGGTGTGTTTTGATCTTCACTACCCGGGTAGGCTGGTGTGTTTTTAGCTTCACTACCCGGGTAGGCTGGTGTGTTTTTAGCTTCACTACCCGGGTAGGCTGGTGTGTTTTGATCTTCACTACCCGGGTAGGCTGGTGTGTTTTTAGCTTCACTACACTCTAAAAAATATTTCAAGGACCCTGTAAAAATGACAAAAAAATGTAATTGTGCATGCTTAATAAAAATGATGAATATTATGATTTAAAATATTTGATTTGACTACATCAGTTTTCATTAGTGGAACTCAATAAGGAATATTTGTGTTAAACATAAATACTTATATTAAGTGTAATTCTTTAAAATAAATGAATAATTCACTGACAGACATAATAGCCTAAATACTACTAAAGATGTCTGTATTTTCAAACAATTTTATTTTAGAAAACATTACAAAAAGCAAACACTTTAAATAAGTAAAATTATTATGGAGATAAACACAATTTTATTTGAGACTTAGCTTAAAAACTTAAAATAATCAAGTAAACGGAAATTGACCACGTGACGTCATTACTCTGTGACCGAGCGGAAAACTTTGGGCGGTTTTCTTGGCGGATTTGGCGGTTACTGTGTGCACAGCTGGGGAAGCTTCAGTCTGATGTGAGGTAAGGAATTCGGGAAAAAATATATTTCTCATAAGCCTCTTTATTGAAAGAAGTAAGACGTAAGCATGGAATGTCAGTTTCTATCAGTATTCAGGGTTCGAACTGTTGGATTCTGGTGGGCCCCGTCAGATAAGGCGCGCTGCCTCATTTCATGGTATTTTTCACTTCGTGATTTGTAGCCAGTTTTTAGTGCACTTGAATTTGACTGTTGTAAATGCTGACCATCCAAAATGTGAATAAATGCACGGATTCTTCGAGCCAGTGCAGACTCGGCGGGCAATATGGCCTGAAGACCGAGCCATTGCGGTTATTTCTTTTCAAAACTCGCGAATACGCATTTTGCGCGGCCATGACAGAAGTTCGCCAAAAAGCTCTCGTGGCCACAGGCGCAGACAGTGATGTCGGTGACGACCGTTTCGGCTCTAAGAGATGGCTCTTTTAAGTGAATGACAGGAGCTGGCTCTTCTGCTTTTCCACCGCTGAGGTGCCGGGGGTTGTGCTGTTCCTAAAGAACCAGCGAAAAGCTTAAGAACGAGCCTGCGTTTCCACCGCACTCTGCTCCTTTACGTATGAGTGCGGGCGGGTCATTGTGTGAACACGGAAGCCGAAGAGCACAAACGTGGGAGAATAGGCTCCCCTTTTTTGTGCTGTGCACACTCCTAACAAACTACTGCAGCATCTGTGTGCAGCACAGAGGGAAACACAGACAGCGATTATGAGCTGGACGACAAGTATGCACTTTGTGTCCTTTTATCTGTGATATGAACTGATACAAAGCAGCGAGTTCAGCCTTAGAGCCCAACTTAATTAACAGCCGTGAAAATCACATCGCTTTTTTCATGTAATACACACCAGACAGCCACTGAAATAGCTGTCTGTGTTTCCCTCTGTGCTGCACACAGATGCTGCAGTAGTTTGTTAGGAGTGTGCACAGCACAAAAAAGGGGAGCCTATTCTCCCACGTTTGTGCTCATCGGCTTCTGTGTCCAGATAAGGACCCTCCCACACCCACGCCGGCGAGTGTGTTCTAATGCTTGGTGTTTAGTGTGCGTGCACAGAATACGTGTTCAGAAGTTTTGAAACTAAATAAAATGACGGTTTTTGTATTCTATGTGCTTTATATCCATGCATGGACTGTCTTTTCATGGGGGGGCTCTGAATATTTTTTTTGATAACGACTGAAATAAAACATGCATAGTGACTAAGTTTTAACTCATGAATGTAATTTATTTTCCTAATTTACGTTTCAGCTTGTTAAACTGATCAAGAAAAGAGTGGTAAGTTAATATTTAATATTAGAAATGAATGCCCTATAATTTTTCAAAATTTATTATGAGAATATTACTAATTTTTGTGCTTTTTTTTTTTATAAACATGTGGTTTAGAAAAGGATAAAGGTATTAGTGTATGGAATGGCGCTGTAAACTCTGCGCATTTGGAACATCATCAAACAAGGGACTTCTTAAGCATTATCGGCTTAAACATAGACATTTTGGTCATGAACATTTTCTTCCCTGCATTTATTTGAACTGTTCATGTTCTTTTAAAACATGGGGTGGCTTGCGTACACACCTATGCAGAGCTCATAAATCAGAGCAATCTGAAAATAAAGGAGACAGTGACAGTTTTCAAATGTAAAATTTGTAACACATGCTTTCCCAACACAAAAGATTACTTCCAACACATTAATTCTCATCTCAAAAGACTGGAAACCATTGTTTGTGTGTTTGATGGTTGTGATTTCAAGACAAACATATATGCTACTTATGCTACTCACAAAAGTCGAAAGCACCAGTTTTACTCATGTGATGATTTTAAAGCTGATGTGATTGTAAAACATCCTACTGCTACCAGTTTTCAACATATTCAAAGCCATTCTTCATCACTGGAATCAAATGATGATGTTGAGTTTGATACTGTAGATTTGGATTGTGAGGGCAATGTAAGTGCATTTTTGGAAGTAATTGGTTCTCTCTTGTTGAAGTTGGAAAGTATTTATAATGTCACTGGTAAATGTTTAGATGACTTGGTGGAACAGCTCCAGTTTATTTGCACATTATCATCTCAACACATTCCAAATTTGGTGAGAAGTATTTTGACACAGAATAACTGCACTGTTGATGAAAATGTGATCTGTGAGTTAGTTGAAAAATTACAGCATTGCAATCCTTTAAGTAAAGCTTTTGGTCCTGAAAGTCCTTTTCATTCGAAATATAAGAGGGGGAAATACTTCAAAGAAAACTTCAATTTCATTGAGCCAGTTGAATATATATTGGATCCACTGTACAGTAGTTCCTTTCAATATGTACCCATCCTACACTCCTTAAAGCAACAGTTAAAAGATAAAGACATAGTGAGTACGATACTGACAAGACATGCAAGCAATGCATCACAGCTGTCCTCCTTTCGGGATGGCAAATATTTTAGGTTAAATGAGTTTAACACAGATGGGGATCTCAGAATTTCACTCATACTTTATGTGGATGATTTTGAAATTTGCAATCCACTTGGAACCTCACGGAAAAAACAAAGTGACAGCCGTGTATTGGGTACTTGCAGATGTGCCGTCAGAATTAAGATCCCACTTAACATCAATTAATCTGGCACTTCTTTGCAAAGCAAATGACGTTAAGAAATTTGGATATGAAGCTGTCCTGGAGCCTCTGTTGAAAGACCTTATTGCATTGGAGGAAGAGGGCATTTTTTTCCCTGCCATTGGCAAACCTATCAGAGGTTCAGTCTTTTGTGTTTCAGCAGATAATCTTGGTGCTCATTCTTTGAGTGGCTTGGTGGAAAGTTTTACTGGGCATTATATATGTAGATTTTGTATTGGTAATCATTCTGACTACCAGCAAAAAGAGGTGCATTCTGGGTCTTTTCCATCAAGGACAAAGGAAAATTATGCTTTACATGTTCAGTCTGTAAAGGAAAACCCTGATCTTTTACATTGTTATGGTGTAAAGAAGGTTTGTCCCTTAACAGAAAAATTGAAGCATTTCCATTTTGTGACAGGGTACCCACCAGATGTGCTCCACGACCTCTTGGAAGGAATAATACCATTAGAGTTGGCACGGTGTTTTAACGTGTTTGTGAAAAAGAAATATTTTACTGTTTTACAACTGAATCAGTTAATTACTGAGTTCCCGTATAATTGGACAGATAAAACTAACTGCCCTCAACCCATCCCACTAAATCTTTTTTCTCGAAGATCTATTGGTGGAAACGCACATGAGAATTGGACACTACTGAGGTTATTACCATTTATAATTGGTGCAAAGGTACCAGTCAGTGAGCCCACATGGCAAGTTCTTATGACATTAAAAGACATTACTGAACTTGTGGTTTCCCCTGTTCATTCCAAGGACAGCATTAGTTTCCTTGATACATTGATATCTGAACATCGCCACAGACTTTTAGAAGTTTTCCCTGACTTTAAGTTAACACCTAAGCACCATTTCCTGGAACATTATCCAGAACTGATAAAATGCTTTGGACCTTTGGTTTGTGTCTGGACTATGCGCTTTGAGGCAAAGCATGATTTTTTCAAGCGTGTTGTTAGACATGCAAGCAGTTTCAAGAACATTTTACTCTCCCTCACCACAAAGCACCAAATGATGATGGCATATCATTTTCATGCTGATGCTTTGAAACCTGCATTATGTGTAAGTAAAGTGACTAGTATTCCATTGGCATTGCTGCATGAAGAAATACAGGAATCTTTAAAAAAAATATATCCAACACAGACCACAGTGGAGCTTACAAATGCACTGTCATATCATGGAACCAGATATGTAGTTGGGATGATTTTGCCTCATGGATCTACTGGTGGCCTACCTGATTTTGTTGAGATTTCACAGATCGTTATTGTAGACGGTGATCTTAATTTCATTGTTAAGTTGCTTAACAGCTGGTATTATGAACACTATAGGGGGTTTGCTTTGGAGCACTCTGGGAAGGTTACTCTGCTCAACATACAGCAACTTAGTGATACATACCCTTTGACACCGTACTGTGTGGGAGGAAAATGCATGGTCAGTTTAAAACGGCACATTATTGTCCAACATTAGATGGAAAAAACTGAACTCACTAACTGCAGCACTCGTCTCTGATTTTAAGTTGGGATTTGTTTTTATACAGATGGACCCTGTTGTTGTGAAGGTAATTATAGATCATCGTAGTGAGAAGCTCACATTGTCATCAGGGATGCCAGAGACAGTAGAACAGTTACATAAGACTGTGAAGGACACTTTCCAGATTCATGAGGAATTCATACTTCATTACTTCGACGAAAACTTTGGGGATTTCTTCACAATTCATTCAACTAGTGATGTCAAACACAAAGGGTCAATCAAGGTGGTCATTATTCCATCTGTAGTGCTAACATTAGCAATACCAGAGAATGACAGTGTGACAGATGCAGATAATGTGAGGGACACCCCTAGTGTGACTTCACAAATGTCTTCAGAGCCATCTACTTCTGAAGACTCCCAGCCAGATGGAACATCATCAGCGTCATCACAAGACACCATCTTATTAAGCCCACAAAAGGAATTGTGGCCTAAAGAAATCAAAATCCCACTTTTTACAGTTGCAACAGAAGCTGTGCTGAGAAGTGCGAATGAACAGTTCTTGAAAGATGGAACTGTCCTCAACAACACCAGGGTCAGGTCTGAAATAATGGAAAAGCTGGCAGATTACATGTACAGTTACACTGCCTATCCCACTGGCCTTCAGGTTGGTGAGGTTGCAGAAGCCTTAGTTAAAAAACATCCATGTCTAACAGAACCTGGAAGTCGCAACGGATGGATAGGATGGATGTACAGTTTGAAATACAAAATGGGGAATTACAGGTCCAAGCTAAGAAATCTTGGATTTCCTGAAGTTGCATGCAATTCTCTCAACAACAAGCGACCTGGTGAGAGGAAACCAGCCCAAAATGTTAAAAAAGCAAGAAAAGGGGAAGTGAAGTATCTCCCACATTATCCTTCAGGGGAAAACGGAGAACACCAAGAGCAACAGCGGCTCAAAATTCTGTCTGAAATAAAGAAGAGAGAGAGGACGACCATCAATCAACTGATGTCCAAGACATTTGCTCATAGAAGACAGGATGTTGTCACTCTTCAACTCAGCGTCAAAGAAATCAAGGATAGGTGGCCTGCCTTGCTTGATGTGTCACAGGTGAGGAAAACTAATTTCTGCAGCACAGCCTAAAGCCAATAACACCACACATGTGAAACTCAAGGCAGTGTGGCCAAATCTGACCTGCCTTTAATTTTTACGTGGCTCTCTAGACTCTAGAGGGCCATGTAAATAGAACTTGCAAGATAATAGTTGTGTTCTTAAATATCAAATGAATCAAAGCAGTTTGTATTTGTATACTGCCAAATTACATCAATATGAAAAGATGTTCAATAGCATTTAATTTCAAGAAGTACTCATCAAATGCAGACAGCTATTTATTAATATCAAGTTTGTTAATGGGTAGCAATACACCATTGGCACAAGGGAAACTGCCCCCGCCCCCAGTTTGTAAATTAAACCCTATCCCTTTTTTTTCTTGCTCTTCATCGGATAACCACTGTAAATCTTGAGTCAAAATTCATGTTCATGCTGGACCACTACACACCTAAACTGCTTGCCATGCTCCAAGAAAAGAAAGGTGCTGTTGGAGAAAGACATCGCACAGAAATGAACATTTTACTCCAGGTATTTCAGCTTTTTTCCCTCTCTATTTAGATCCTCTCACTTGACTTCTCATCACTCTTATCTAAGCCTATTTACCTTCTCTTATAACTGACTCCTCTGTACTCTTGCATTCACCACAAGATCATATACCTTATACAGCCATTTTTATTCCACCAGTGTTTCTCAATCTTCTTTAATATTTATTTATACTTTAATGTATCATACACTTTCTACATTCCTTCCTTTACCAGTCTTCCCAGCATAATCTTTTCTTTCATTGCTTTTTCCACTGATTCAGTGTTGGGTATATTCTTAGTGGACCTCTAAAAATATGGAATGGCAAATATGACTTCAAGATTGTTGTAATCAATGAAGAAAAGTGCAGAACTATGTAAAGACTTTAAATATAAATAGCATTGTTTTACCAATTCTCAAGTTTTGGTTTCTGTATAACCAAAACTATTATATTAATTAAATTTAAAAGGCTAAAATGCACTGAGTGACTGCTATAGCTTGTCAGTTGTTACAAAACCTTTACTTTATTTAACAGAGTGGAACTACTGAAAAAACCAGAGAAGTTGTCATCCGATGTCTCATTGATCACCTGGGTGAAGATGTAGGTGCCTTAATCAAGGAGTTTGAAGTGAGTGCAAAGAAACTTGTATTAATGGTCTACTTTTTGCTCTAAGTCCCACCTAGTGGTCAAACACAAAGCTACAGTATGGTTCAAACACATATAGCTAAGGACAGCTGCAGTGTTCGTGAAAACTTCTGAGCTACACTTGTAGACAAGAATTTTATGCATACAATAAATTTCAGCTGCTTTTGTTATGGTTAGTTTCTAAAGCGGACAGTGATATGCCTGACAGTAATGATTCTGATGGTGATGATGATTGTGAGAAGTTTGATAAACAGGACTTTGAGACCACCTGTGGGAAATGTATTTGAATGTTGGAGGAGAAGCAGGCTGGTCAGCATGTCAGAAGATTTCAAGTTTTTTGTGAGGCTATATACAGTACGTCGGTAATGCCGACGTGTTTTCACAAACACTGCAGTTGACTTCATTATCATACAATGTCTGTATGGAAATAAGCGTGTACATTGTCCTTAGATGTCAAGTTATTATTACAATTATTGTCATAGTTATAAAACTAATTTATGGTTAGTTGGATAATTGTCTTTCGATGATACCCTACCTACTAATGTTTTCTTTTACAGAATTTTGAAGATACAAACCATCGAGCCATCAATGTGGAAGAAGAACTGGCAGCAGAGACAATGGCTGTGTTCCTTGTGCGTGATGAAAGTGGACAAGTCGGGAATGTGGGAATTGTCATTGAGGGCTCCATTGTACTCGACCACCTCGGGGATCTCAGCAGGGGCTGCTGCTACTTGCTTGGACTAACTTATGCATTGGACCTGAAATACCCCAAAACTCTAAAATACATATTTGAGGTATTTCAAAAGATACTTCTTGAAGTGGATCCTGGAAAGCTGTCAACAAAGGTCCTAAGACTGAAAAACAATTTAATGACTTAGTTGACTCTTATCTGCACTTATGAGCACTTATGAGCACTCTCACCCTGTCATCAGTGAGGCTCTTCTGCAAGTAACCACAATCTATGGTTTCATTTTTGCCAGTTCATCCCAAACTGTTTGACTGATTGTGTGACCTCATGTTGTTCTGGCTGCACATTTATATTTTGCATTGATATGCATTTTGTTCTTTGTTTGATCATTCCAGTGAGGTATGATGCATTCCGTTTTGAAGTTAAACTTTTAAGACAGTTCACACAGTTACTTAACTGTTCAACTTTCCAAGGACAAAGTTTTCATTGTAATATGTCATTGTTAGAAATTCCAATGTTTTGATTGGAGATTGTTCTCTAATAACTACATGTTAAAGATGCAGTAGGCAACTTTTTAAAGAAATCACAATGTCGTGACCGTATAATATGAGACAGATAATCTGTGGAAAAAACTGAGGGTAATTGCCAGTGCTAAGACCTTCCTCCTGGCTGTTATTGGTTGGTATTTTTCTGCAGATGGCAGTAGGACCACAGGGAGAAGACAGGAGCTCAGTTTTTTTCACAGATTAACTGTCTCATGTTATACTGTCACAACACAGTGACAGTTTTATTAAATATGTAAAAAACATATTAGTTACCTGTTGCAGCTTTAAGCCATATATGCTGTATTGCTTTTTGCCCTTTAACTACTTCAAATGTGCTGCTGTAACTTAGTGAACGTAGGCTAAGTGTTTTTTTTTTGGGGGGGGGGGCACCTTTTGGTTATGTGCAATATGTACCAGAAAGATACTGCTGGTAGTTCAAGATAAGTGACAAAGAATTGTAATTGTAAAATGTAACTAATTTTTAAATAAAAGTTTTCATGCTCTGTGAGATATTACTCGTTAATTTTTTAAATAATTTTAAATTTAGTAAATTAAGTAATAAAAAAATCAGTAGTTACAACACATTTAATTTAAGTAAATTATAGGTAAATTAGTGGTTATATATCCTACAGTTGTTTTGAATAATATTTACTTATTTCCTGTAATACCTTCTACTCAGGTTTTCAATGTAGTTCACATTGTATTTTTTAGTTACATTTACTCAATTTGTTTAGTTTATTTTTTTATTTAGTTCATTCAGATGTAATTGAAAATATCACTTATATGTACTTATTATTCCTACGTTGTTATGACCAATTTGATAGCATTCAAATAAACTCATTATTTTTAAGTGTAAAAATAAATTAAGTAATATGCTGAATTATTTTTACCAGTGTACCCGGGTAGGCTGGTGTGTTTTGATCTTCACTACCCGGGTAGGCTGGTGTGTTTTGATCTTGACTACCCGGGTAGGCTGGTGTGTTTTGATCTTGACTACCCGGGTAGGCTGGTGTGTTTTGATCTTCACTACCCGGGTAGGCTGGTGTGTTTTGATCTTCACTACCCGGGTAGGCTGGTGTGTTTTGATCTTCACTACCCGGGTAGGCTGGTGTGTTTTGATCTTGACTACCCGGGTAGGCTGGTGTGTTTTGATCTTCACTACCCGGGTAGGCTGGTGTGTTTTGATCTTCACTACCCGGGTAGGCTGGTGTGTTTTGATCTTCACTACCCGGGTAGGCTGGTGTGTGTTTATCTTCACTACCCGGGTAGGCTGGTGTGTTTTGATCTTCACTACCCGGGTAGGCTGGTGTGTTTTTATCTTCACTACCCGGCTAGGCTGGTGTGTTTTGATCTTCACTACCCGGGTAGGCTGGTGTTTTTTATGTGCGTGCGTGTGTCAAAGGTTTGCTCCTCTTATCTGGGGTCTGTCACTCTCTCTCTCAGCGCTGCTGCTTGTGTGCTCACGCAGCTGACGTCACTCGCACAGTATTCTGGGACATGTAGTCTCGGCGTGGTTCGCCATCTGGGACTCAGAGTTCGCGCGTTTTTCCCAGCAATAAAAAACAACCTGTCCGACACAGTACTAACTTCAGTAAAACTGTATGGAAACCACATGAATCTTAACTCGACTCTGACTCAATAAACAGCAGTATTTTACACTTTATATCGTATATTTACACATCTAAACCAATCGCTAATGCTAATCGCCAGTCGCTAATGCTAATCGCTACTAGCCTCTGCCTGTTAGCCTGCAACTCAGTTAAACGAACTCCTTAACATCTTATAACTCACACATCTGATACTCCGATTGTTTTAATAACCTCTTAACTCTCTTATCAACATTTTAAACATTTTATAACACAAAAATACACACTTTATCACTCCTAATCTCTCTTTATCTGGCACTATCAGAACTCACCGGAGTTTCTCTTCACAATAGAGCAGCACAGACGAGAGTTTATCCGACTCACGGCTCATATACACTGGAAAACACTGAAATAAGGGCTCTTTATGTCCCTTTTGGAAGGTTTAACAGCATTTTTAACTTTTAATCGGCTCTAGAAAACGGCCACTCTGCACGAGCTCAGAACACACACTCACTCTGGAAGAGTGCAAGGTGGGGAGTGAGAGGGGGGCGGGGAGAGGGAAATGTGGGAGGAGTCAATGCACAGGCTCTACAGAATGGCTCAGCAGAAGATGCTTATTTCTACAGGGTTACAACGTAATCAACTGAAATCTAGGATAAATATTTATCAACAATTACTGGATCGCGTTTAATGGCTTTAACTCTGTATATGCATGTTTCACTGCTTTATTCAAAAGATCAGCTTTTGTTGCTGGCCATCATTTTATAGATACAGAGGAAATTACATCATTTATAGCCAGTCAACATCTTAACTGTGGTCATCTTCCAAAACAAGAATCTAAGTTTGTTTATCTGCTGACTTGCCTTTGAAACTTAGATCATTCTGAATGGAATGTACCAGTTATCTTTGTCTGTTTACTTGAGGAGGAAAAAGAGCTTTCATTACAGCGTCTTCAGTTTCAGCCATCAGAACTAGCACTACTTGCTCCCAGAAACCAGAAATATATCCCAGAAAATATCTGAATGGAGATACTCTTGAGATACTGGCTTGGTAGGTTGGTAGGTCTTGGAGGTTCTTGTAAGAGAGCAGAACGTCTTGATATTTTAACCGATAGTGAATTATAATGGTCAGTGTGATACTGGGTACAAGGGCATTGAGTTCCATGTGTTGTGCCTTAGTTTCACGAGAACAACTGGTGTGTATAAAGCGTGAAGTCCAAGCTGTTTTTCAGAGGAGTTCCATATTTGGCTTCGAACCCTCTCTCAGGCATTCCATGGTGCAAGACGGTGTCAGCAGAGATTCCTTCATCATCTTCACATCATTGCTATTTGATAAACAACAAGAATTTGGCATCACGAATTGCAGACAAGTTGGGGCTTGCATCGTCCCTGACAACTTCAGCACACCTACTCCTGCTCCAACCCAGCAAACACGGTGAATTTTTCCTCACAAGTTTTGGCCCTGGTTCCTTCATTGAGGTGTGTTGCTGGCTGGTCACACCATAAGGAATCCTTTATGTAGGCATGCCATGCAGTGTTGATGTTTGGAGTGACACTCCATTCTAAATTTGGCTTTATTGTGAACACCGCAATAGGGGGGAGTAGATAGAGAAGATAAAAGTGAAGAGAAACAAGAGAAGATAAAGAAAAGAGAGGAGAAAAGAGGAAAAGTAAAGAGATAAAGGGGAAATAAAGAGAAATGAGAACACATGAGTGAAGAATAAAAGAGAAACGGGAATAAAGAAAAAGAGAGAATAAGAGTTAAATAGAAAGAAGACACAGATTTGGACAAAAGCCCTCTGGGAGAGGAAAATCACTGGGGGAATTTCGGGTCAGTTCTAAGGAACTGGAGATGTGGAATGGAAAAATTCAATTGTAAGTTCCCGCTCGAACACTATTGAACAGTGTCTGAAGATGCTTTTCATTGAATAATCTACACCTCAGCAGGTAGCATGAATTTAGAAGAAGAAAAAAAAAGGAGCGATGAAAAAGCATGCTATAGGAAAAGTTTGAATGAGTCAACTTTGAGGATTTAGGATTGAATGCTGTTTGTGATGTTGAATTTGTTGTGAGTTTTGGGAAGTTTGCTTTGTGTCTTTGCTTGTTGTTAGACTGCTCTCACTCTGTGTGTGTGTGTGTGTGTGTGTGTGTGTGTGTGTGTGTGTGTGTGTGTGTGTCAGACTATCTCAGCTGCAGCCCCCTGTGTGTGGAAGGCTGCTTCGGGGTAGTTTATGTGATATATTATATGCCTATAAAACCTAAGTTGTGGTTGAGAACAGGAGATTTAGTAATTCATAAGGAAAGATCTTTTATCTTTTACTGTTAAAACCTATGAGCCTCTTCAAGAGGACATTTGCGAATTTGTTAAAACCATATGAGCCTCAGAACAGAGGACTTTATAAAGTTTTATTCAAATTATGAGACTTCGAAGGAGACTTTGATAAAATCATATGAGCCTCTTTCGAGAGGACGTTTTTTGGTTAACATGTATGAGCCCTAAGAAGGACATTTATGATTCTGAAGATCTATGAGCCCCACAAGGTGGACGTTTATAGCTTTAAGCAGTTATAGTCTTAGTAATTAGTCTTAATTTACAAGCAGGGGACCCAAAGAAAACATTACAATGTTGAAAAAGGACACTAAATTAATTACTCCTGCTGATGTAGTACAGAAGAATAATCTTTTAGTTAAAGGCATTGCAAAGATATCAGAGAAATGGCATAAGCGCTGGCCTGAAATTGACCAACCACGGCCAGTAGACGGGACCCTTAACCAAGATGTAATTAAAACAATGCAAGTGCTTGTGTCCACGTACAAAAGCGGATCAAAGGAAGGGTAAAAAGGGAGAAAAACCTGAAGAAAAGACAAGTAGGCCCAGCAATGCCTTCGCTTCCCTCCAACCAACTTCTACAGGTCCACTGTGGAGAGCTTTCTGACCAGATGCATCATGACCTAGTTGGCAGCACCACTGCTGCTGAATCTAAGGCCCTGGAGAGGGTGGTAAAACTGCCCAGCACATCACTGCAGCTCCACTCCCACCCATAGATCTCTGAGGAAAGCTAGCAACATTCCCTCTGACCCCAATCCATGTTTAAGCCACTGCCATCTGGGAAAAGGTACCAGAACAACCAAACCAGATCCAGTAGATTCAAGAACATTTACTACCTGCGAGCTGTAAAACTGGTCCCACCAGCAACACCAACCAGAACATGCATAGACATAATATGGACTGTTTCTGATCTAAACCCTGATACCACCAGTTTACTCAGCAGATCTAAACACTGAGCTCCACCAGCTCATGGGACTGTATGAACATTGTACTTTTAACTGGAACTCTGTAAATTTGAACATTTAAGCTCTAAACTCTCTATACTTGAATGTTTATGCAGTGTTGAACGTTATGCAGTTATACAGTTTTTCATTAAGCTGTACAAACCGGTATTGGTGTAATGACACAGTTGAATGGAATTGAATGTGTGAGGCACAGAGCCACCATAAGGCACCATAAGGGGCCATTGCCATCACCTGGACCTCTCATACTTAAGGGAAGCTAACCCTGACCTCTGCGCTCAGACTTGGGTTCTCTTTTCAGAGTGTTATATGAGTCTTAGTCAGTAATTTGGTAAGGCCCTTTGAGTTTACTCCTGGGCCTTTCTTTGCTGGACTATACCTAACCCCGTTTGAGCATTCCTAGGGTAAAAATAAGAAAGTAGGTAATGAATCAAAGGGGAGTTCTCAATTCTCTGCTATACCACTTTCTTCCAGTCCCAGGGATTGTTTCTTGGTGTCTTTGCTTTCATAAATTCCTTCTTTCCCACCTTTTACTTAGTTTAGGAAACTTGTTTTTGCTTTTTTCATGTGCTTTGTTCTTGAGCCTGCCAGTCTTCCCCTGTCAGCCTTTTGTTCCTTCTACTTTTGCCTTCACTTTTCTTTCCAGTGGTGTAGCGATTGATGTTGGCATTATTTTATGATAGTACTATCCATCTTGGGGCTTTCCTCAGTCCATTGTCTTTCTCCATTCCCCTTTTTCAGCAGTCATCCTACTTTCCACAGTCCTTATTAGTATGTGATTGGGTTTGTTTTTCATCTATTATGTGTACACTCTCCTTTTCCCCATAGTTTCAGTTGGTAGCTCTCTTGGTTTACATTGGACCCTTATACCAAGGGCTCAAGGTTCAAACCCACAGAGGAGTTTTTTTTTATTTATTTAATGGAGAAACAACCTACAATGCTCTTACTGCATCTGTTGGAAGGCACCATTATCCAGAATGACTTACTCTACTCACATTATAGAAATAACTAATGCTATATTAGGATTCTTGGTTCTGTCAAAGCAGAGGATAAAAACAAGGAGTGTTGAGTGAAGGGCAGCAGTGTTACCCACTACACTATTCCCAATGTTGGCTGAAGACAAGCTATATGTGACAAAAGCATCCCCATCATCTTTTGCTTGCAATCTGTATAGCACAGCAGGTAATGCACCTGTCCTCTACTGGGCAGACTGAGGTTTGATTCCCTGCTCAGGCAAGCAAGTCATCCTTTACCAATAAACATCTCTGAAAAAGCACTTAACACTATATTAGCTTACCTCTCCAACATAATCAGACTGGAAGCCATTCTGGGTAAGAGTGTCTGCCAAACGCTGTGATTTTGGCCTTTTTTCCTAAAGGTTTTTGTATTTTATTGTCAGTCTGAACAACGTTGAACAAACATCTAAATGCAATCTCTTTTCCAAAAAGGTTGGGACAGGGGCCTGTTTACCATTGGTGTTAAAAGAAGAGGTGATGAAACTCAATCTGTAAGCATTTGCAAATTGTGATGGAGACCATAATGTGCAAAGTGTTTTCAGTGGTGACCGGTCTGGACTGCAGGCAGGTCAGTTCAGCACCTGGACTCTTAATATGGAGCAATGCTGTTGTAACACATGCAGAATGTGGTTAGATATTGTCTTGCTGAAATAATCAAGGCCTTCCCTGAAAAATACTTCACCTGGATGGCAGCGTATGTTTTCAGAAGTATTTGAGCCCATGCAGTGATTTGCACTACAAATGTCATGTTTGTTTTTAATGCAGTGCACTGCTCCTCTGTAAGACTGAGTTTTGAGATCTTCAATTATGAGTCCTTGTTTGAAAGACTAACAGAATGGGGCAGATTTAATGGTCCAGGAACTTCACAAAATGACTTGTGGCAGAGGTGAAATTGTATAACAGTGTTTAAAGTCACTGGGATACTAACTGCCAGTTTGTCAATGGAGATGAAACACTTGAACTCCTAAAGAGGTGTCCACAAACATTTGGCCATATTCAGTGGCAGATATGGTTAGTGTCTGTACTGTCGCTTTAATTAGCCATGAGGTTTGACTACATCACTGATGAGACTGTCTCTGTCTGCAGTTCATGAATGGAACGGCAGAGGGCGCCATTTCTCTGCTCTGAGAAACTGGGAATCTTTCTTGTGGAAATGAACCCAATACATTCACATGTAGACACAATAAGAAAATGAATAACAAAAAATGAGGTATACATTTAAATGTATGAGAAAATTTAATCGTTTGACCCAAGATCACACTGCAGTTGTAAACTGATAAAAGAGACGACGAGTACAAATACAATGTAATGTTTTTGTAATGTAATAAAACAAGAGGAAGGCTTAAAACAGTAAAATGTGAATAACAGTAAAATAACAGGATAAAATGAAAGAGAGTGTTTGATTTAGAAGGACTGGATATCACATGATTAAATGATACACTCTGTCTCTGTCTGCAGTTCGTGAATGGGAAGGCAGAGGGCGCTGTTTCTCTGCTCTGAGAAACTGGGAATCTTTCTTGTGGAAATGAACCCAATACATTCACATGTAGTCACAATAAGAAAATGAAGAACAAAAAATGAAGTATACATTTAAATGTATGAGAAAATTTAATCATGGTATGAAATCCTCTCTCTCTCTCTCTCTCTCTCTCTCTCTCTCTCTCTCTCTCTCTCTCTCTCTGGTGTAGTTGTCCAGTGGATTGTTGGTACAGTTGTGGTTGGTATTGAAGGTGATGGTCTCAGTGATGCTACAGGTGATACAGAACACAGTGTGTTCACTGGCCAAACAGAAATGACAAGACACTAATCAATGACATGAAGAACAGTGAGCTTATAATTATCTAATGTTTATAAGGACGTTTCTAGCCTGCTGGAAGTTTTAGTCAGTGCTGCCGTGTTTTAATCAGCCGGGAGCTCCAGCTACTGCTCTAAAATCCATAACACACATGGTAAATATGTCTTCATCTAGAATTATTAATATACAGCAGCTCTAAATAAGAGCCGTTTCTGGGTAAAGTGTAAATAGATGTTATTATTAATCTGTTTTCATGTCATAATTGCCTGAAATCCTTGTAATAAAAATGAAGAATGAAACTGCTATAATCTGTGGTGTAATCACAGCAGTGCACTCGAGACCAGGCTGTACTGGGAGATTTTGGGACCGCTGTGCTGATCTAAACACCGGCCTGTGGCCTCAGGCCTACGACTGCAGCTCAACAGTGCTGGCGTCTCACAGCACCACACTGCCTCTTGTGTGCTGTTGCATAATTATAGCAAGCGTAGCTACATAGTCATATTAATGTAGATGCAGTGTTAGAATCTGTTTCAATCGTTTCGATTCCCAATGACCAGTTAATAAACGAGGAGTGGATGAAACATTCACTTCATATTAAAGTACTGAGATCATTACTCGCTTCTGTCAAAGCTGGAGAGATCTGGTCCGACTGCTGTGTAATAACAGTGTAATAAGATTCTGATGTTTGGAACTCACTGGGATGTTCTCATAGTCATCAACACTGGAAGAGTCGTCATCCGGAGGCAGAGCACTGAGGCCTGAGCCCTGAGGATGGAGAGAAGGGTCATGTTTTATCTAGCCTGCTGTATTTAAAGGGAACACAGAAGACCTGGTTTAAAACAGATGAGGAGAAACTAATCCATGAGGTGGAGAACACTGGGTGGTATGACTCTTCCTCTAATGTTTATAAGGACATTACTCACCGGCCGTGCTTTAAAATGTGACACACAGAGTAACTAGTTGTCTCGAGCTTTTTGCTGACACATTTGTAGTTTTATATTTTGTCTTCATGAATGTTCCCAAATGTAAATATCTTGAATGGTTTGCATTACAGAAATGTATTAAGCAGCTTGTGCTATATGCACAACAAGACCCTGAAGGTCGAATCCCCACCACTTCCAGTAACCATTGAAAAAAACGACTAATAGAAAAATCATTCACTTCATCTTAAATGACTAAAATCTGTTATTTGCGTTCAAGTTTCTCCCTTCTATAAAATGTAGATAGACTGGTGTAATAACAGTGTAATAACACTAATGTTTGGGACTCACTTGTATATTCTCATAGTCATCAGCAGGTGGAGTGCTGGGGCCTGTGTCCTGCAGAACAGAGAGTTGGAGAACAGGTCAGGAGGTATTTTTTACCAAAGTAAACAGCTTGAATTGCTGTGATGTTCCACTTCACGCTGTTGGTTTCTTATTTTTTGTCTGATGAACAAGTTTCCAGTGTAGAAATCCTGAATATTGTGTTATGATTCAGTAGTGTTTGTATCCAGCAGTTGCAAATTTACTAGACTGCAACTTTGTTTCTTTACAAAGTGCAAATGTACCTCACTGCTAATCCATGTTTTTTTTTTTGTTTTGTTTTTGTTTTTTTTTGTCTCAGTCATCATAAAATCCATCAATAAAATCCGGTCAAATCTGGTGAAATCCCAGTAAAAGACTCTGGATGGATGGATGATTAATCTTGCTCATTTCTAGTGACCATTCAAAGACTGTGTAATGTAACGAAATCAGTCAGATGCTCGCAGTAAAAACAAGTATGAGGCTTTCTTGGCAAAACCCAAAGTTGAAAAACAGGCAGTGGTCAAATCCAGAAAGATCAAAAGACAAAAAGGACAAAATGAAACCAGGCAACACATTTTAAAGGCCAGAGACAAAGAACAGTCAAAAACCCCTGGCAGGTCAACAATCACAAAAGGGCATTCAGAAGAAAATTAGTCAAATGTTTGGAACTTACCATTACATTCACATAGTCTTGAGCACTGGATGAGTCGTCATCAGGAGACGGGGCTCTGAGATCAGCTTTCTGCAGAACAGATCAGATACAAATCATTATTTCAGCCAAGGTCAACGGCTTGTGTTCCACCTTAAATGCGGCTCCAAACACAGGAAAACCGATCAACAACTGATGAGGAGGAACTAATCAATGAGTTGGAGAACAGGGAGCTGTAGGACTTTTCTTCTGTTTATAAGGACGATACTAACCTGTTGGAAGGTTTAGTCAGTAGTAGTGTGTTTTTAATCCACTGAGCTTCTGGTATTGCTCTAAAATGTGTAACATATCTAGTTCCCTCAAGCTGTCAGCTGAAGTTCATAGTTTGTTCACATTATTTTTGATGTTTCCAGTGTAGTGTGTACTGAGCTTTGTGTTGTAATATTTATTTTAATAGCCTTTGTGCATTAGAACAGATATTTTCATGCAGTGTAAATAAACTTTTGCTAATCCATTTTTATTATAACTGTTTTAATTTGATATAAGAATCAAGCATGAAACTGTAGTATAACAGCAGTGAGACATTCGAGGTTGAGGATTAGTCATTACTTACAACGCACAGTACAGCACTCCATCTCATAAGCAAAGTACTAGTAGTTAGACTAATGTTTAAGTAGTGTTGGGAGATGACTGTATTTCCAGTTGCCAGTAAAATAACAGCAAATAGATCAACCATTCATTTAACGTTTAAAGGTCCTAAAATCTGCACCAGCTCTTGGTTTCAGGTGTCTCCCTTCTGTCAAATGTAGTTGGAGTGTGGTGTAAAAAAGTGTAATACGTTTTATTGTTTGCAACTCACGGTTATATTCTCATAGTCATCAACACTGCAAGTATCATCATCAGGAGGCGGGGCACTGAGGCCTGCTTTCTACAGAGAACAGGTCAGAAACAAATATATGTAATGGTTTTTTCTTCATGCAGTGTAAATAAACATTTGCTAAACCGTCTTTTGTGTCAAAATTGTTTTAATTTAGTTCTAAGAATCAAGCATGAAACTGTAGTATAACCGCAAGAAGGCACTTGAGGTTGAGGATTAGTCATTACTCATATCTGACAGTAGAGCAATCCATCCCACATAATCATAGCAAGCGGAGACTTAGTAGTTAGACTAATGTATAAGTAGTGTTGGGAAATGTCTGTATTTACAATGGCCAGTAAAATAACAGCAAATAGATAAACCATTAATTTAATGTTAAGGTCCTAAAATCTGCACCAGCTCTTGGTTTCAGGTTTCTCCCTTCTGTCAAATGTAGTTGGAGTGTGGTGTAAAAAAAGTGTAATACGTTTTATTGTTTGAAACTCACGGTTATATTCTCATAGTCATCAACACTGCAAGAGTCGTCATCAGGAGGCTTGGTACTGCGTCTTGTGTTCTTCAGAACAGGGAGTTAGAGAATAGATCAGAAAATGGGTAAATTTTTAACCAATTCAACAGGAGGGTTAATGGACCCACCACTGACTGGCTGATATCCAGAATACTGTAAGAACTCACCACATAGTCCGGTTCATTCATATCTCTGGTCTGCCTTTTCCTCCTGCTCACAAAAATTAAATAAATTCACTTAAAATAATATGGAGGCACTTAAGGATGTTATGTATTCTTTTTAGGCACCAATTTGGTGCGCACTAGATATTGTTATATTACTATATTATCCATGTTCCTTTAGACACTCTGTAAATAACTAAGATTACACATTTGCATTTTTTATTCATCATTTATGATAATGAAGTTCTTAAAAAAAGAAAAGACACACAAACATACCAGTAAAATAATAATAGTAACTGTATTTAAAGTATTTCATAATTCTCACCTTTTCCAGAAAAATACAGTGAGAAAAACTGCAACTCCACAAAGTCCGACTCCAGCAGCTGCAAATAGAGTCACTGAGTGACCTGCAGAGAACAAACACATTCATAATCAGAAATGTAACCATAAAACTGCAATAATTAGTAAAACATAATCAATGAATGACTTTAATAATTAATCATGACTTTAAGGAGATTATTAATCATGAGATGCAGGAATTTGACACAGAAGTTTTGTGTCTCACCGTTTAAATCGACTGGCACCAGATCTGATCTCTGAGCTCCATGCTGATTCTGAGCCTTGCAGTAGTAAGATCCACTCTGTAGAGGACTGTAACTGCGTCCAGATCCTACAGGTGAGGGTCCACCTTCTTTAAACCAGGTGTAGTTCTTCACTGGTGGGTTTCCATCACTGCTGCAGGTCAGAGTCACTGAACTGCCCTCCACTATTTCACCAGAGGGACTGATTGACACTGAGACGTTCTTTGGAGGATCTGAAACAGACAAAATAAAAATGATTATGATCTTTCTGACTTCTGGGCTAACACAGTCTTATAAACCTCATTACAGCATAAAGCAGGAGATGGTGACTTGACTGACTCGTCACGTGACCCAGACACGCATTAACTGACTCATGAGGTGTCTGACATGACTCGGATGTGTACTTAACTGCCTCGTACCGCAACTCAGACTCGCACTTGGCTGACTTAAGACTTGATTTGGATACATGCTTAACTGACTTAACTCACACACGTTTAGTTGACTTGTGATTCAACTCAGATGGGCACTTACCCAATTCAGAACTCGGCCTGGACATTCCGTCAAATTGACTTTTGACTTGACTCAAACACTTCACTGACTCCTGTCTCAACTCAGATGCCCATTTAACTGACTAATGACTCAATTTAGAATCAAGACTTAAAACGTACAAAAGTTCAGCCAGAGAAAGAGCATGAACTAAAATTCTATTAGGAACAGATATTTATGCAGCAAACAAATAAAATGTTCTCTTTCCAACTTTGTGTGAAAAGCTTGTCTTCTAATTGGTGCTTTTTCGGTGTTCATTTGTTTTATTGTTAAGTGATCTTAAGTGGTTGCAACTACAGCCTGAAGCCAGAAATCAGAAAAGGTAAACAGCAGTTATTAGTTTGCAGCGTACAGCAGCATCAGGTTCAGCACAGTTTCAGATGTAGGGGAGACCGGGTATGGTTTAACACTTTCTGCTTTAGCACCTGTAACTCACTCAGTTTTTGAGCTAGAGCTCTCAAACATTTATACAAAGTACACACATTTGTTTACTACAAACGGCACCAATTCAAACCTCTGCAAGATTATCACATACCTTGCGAGTTGATGTCAAATACACTGTGTTCCTTTGTTACAACCTACCCCACTACCGGGTAGGTAACACATGCAGGGGTAAGTTGTAACAATTAGACAAAAGAAGGAAAAACAGAGACCACATCATGCAATATGCTTCAAAAAGGTTTATTGAAATAAAATAACAATCCAGAACAACGTCTCTCTCTCTGTGACTGACCATAACTCAAATCCACTTTGTGTTTGACTCAGGAGTGTGTGTAAATTAATGTATTAGAACAAACTTCCTTAACGATATGTATGCTTAATGAAAACTCTACTACAATGTACCTGTATAAAGAACATGTAGGTCAAATAAAAAACAATGACAGTGTGTGTGTGTGTGTGTGTGTGTGTGTCTGTCTATGTGTGTATATTCTTAATGAGAGTCACAATGGTGACAAATGTTGGTAACCCTGGAGTGCAGGCTTGGTGGGCCCAGAGATTGCATAGGGCACATTTTACCCACACTCCCTTTGGCACACTCCATACAGACAACACAAAAGTTTTCATCGTCTGAGGTCTCAGAATCCTCAGTATTGGCTTTCGACATTTTCTTGGTGGGCCTTTCTTTTTTCTTTTACTTGCCTTTATTCTTTCCTAAGATTCTCTTTCTTGCATTTTTGCTTCCTCTTCTCTGTTCTTCTTCCATCAATGCTTGCTTCACTGGTGTATCGGTGAGTATTTCAGCCTGCCTCTTCTTCTTTTCCTCTTCCAGGTGAGGAAAAGAGGCACTCCCCAGGTGAGTTGGTGGAGAGTGCAGCTGGAAAGCTCCAGATGTCAATGATGTACCTGGGTATGGATGGTCGGTGACTTGTGAGCCTGCATACTCACACTCCTCAAAAATGTCAGGATTGAAGGGCCAAATACCTGTGGATTGGAAACCTGCTTGAATGTTTTTGGGTGTTGCAGCTGCAGGCAGAGCAGTCTTCACAATATGCTTGAAATATCATATATTGTCATCGTCTTCGCAGGATTCATCTTCATCCAGGCATCACTTGCGGTGTTCACCATTTTCTCGAATGGGTTGTAGACACCATTCAATTCAATTCTTCTCTGATCTCCAGTGACTATCCTGTCATATGCTTACCTCACGTGGAGTGAGTCCATAATACAGGTCTGTTGCCTGAGTCAAATAGTCAACCAACACGGTCTCCTGCACCTCAGAGAAAACTTTGTTGCTGCTCCAGTAACCTACACTGGGAAGATCACTGGATCCCTGGTCTCTCAGCTTCTGCAGTGATTTGCAGCATCTGCTCAGTGTTACATGGCAGATCCCATGTGCCTTCGCGACTGATCTGACTGACTTGCCCTTCTTTGTGACCTTATCTGATGCTTTTTTTAAAACACTTGCAGGCACTGCCTAGGCATTCTGTAAAGTTATTAAAATCAAGAAAGTTTTCTTAGTTGTACGTAACGGGATGGTTGTAACACTTCTTAAAGATGTGTTACAACCCACCCCAACCCTGTCAGCCATTGTTTAGCTAGCTGTATTAGCACAGTGGTTTGAAATTAGCAGGGGAAAAATGCATCGCATTTAGCCTGAAACTACAATTTAATGTAATAATTCATATGGTTTTATCTGCAATAGCATAAGTACTAAATAAAATATAGTCTTGGTTCAAAAATGTACTTTCTTACCTCAAAATCTGTTTTTTCTTTATAGAATCTGCATGCGCCTGTTTCCAGCCTTGACAACCACCATGTGGGACCAGGGAGGAAATGAGCTAAAACAGGAACGATCATATGATTCCTATCTTATCCGTGATTGGTGCAATTGGTGGTGTTACAACTCTCCCCATGTTATAACCATACCCGGTCTCCCCTACTTGTCATTATAACAGAACCTTCAGTCAGAAGAACAGAATGAAGATCTACATGCAATTTAGTCATGTCAAACTTCAAAAGGTGCAGCTAATAATGACATTAAAATTCTCTACTAAAGATTTGAGACTCTATTCTGACATGCGTGAAGCAACATTATTATTATACGTCTATTTATTTATATTATACGTATTATACAGATTATACGTCTCTGAACACGCGACATATAAAGAAAATGAGCTTCACTCACATCTGACTCTGAGGCTGTGAGCAGTAGAGCGGAGGTGTTGAGATCCTCCTACAGCACAGCTATAACTGCCTGCATCCTCACTGCTGACCGTCTGCAGGTGGAGCTGGTTGTTCTTGATGGTCTTTGTGGTTAAAGGACGTCCATTTTTGTACCAGATGAATGTTGGGTCAGTCAGACTGCAGGTGGTCTTACATGTCAGATCTGCTGTTTGTCCCTCGGTCACTTCTTCAGGAGCTTCTACATGGAGCTCTAAGGTAAATGGAGAAACATCACGCTGTATTACAGAAATTTCTGATCTATCTCTCTTAACTTATGATCTGACAGGTCAAGATAAGATTTTTCACAAAAAGCAAATCTGATTTTAATTCCGGAGTTTTGTCTCATTTTACAGCACCTTTTCTCCAATTAGGAACTCAGGTCTGCTAAGGAAAGATCAACTTTGTAAGGAAAATCATTAATATAATGACTGATGTAAATCAAGAGGAGGCAGAGTGTTCAATAATAAGATACACTGCTCTAACACTAAGGCTGTGTGATCATTGAGATCCTGATGATTAACTCACCTGTAACTCTGAGCTGAACTCCAGGTTTACCCCACCATCTTTCTTTACCTAGATTTGTTATGATTCTGAAGCGGAACTGATGTTCATCCTTCTTCATCACATCACTCAGTTTGAGGGAGAAGTGTTTCTGATCATCAGTTAAACACTCGACTCTGCCTGAATAATCTGGGTCTTTACTCAGATCAGTCGGCTCCAACCCTGGAACTGGGTCTATAGTCCAGAAAGTCTCATTCACTGTGAGATTTTCTGCGTGAGTAAAAGTTGCGTTCATAAACACTGTGGATCCTTTTAAAGCACAGATTTCCTGTTGGTTGTACTTCACACTCCACTCTGTTCCAAAAGCTCCTGAAACATATGATGCATGAAAGAGCTGATTACAGAGTCTGGAGCCCATAAGACAGTCAGAGTTACTGCAGCTTACAGCTTCACTTCTCTCCTCTCCAACTCCAGCAGCTACTCTACACCACTGAGCTGATTCTGAGAGAAACCACAAACCACAACAAACACTGACTCACCAGCAGTCATGAGGAGAAAGACCAGAGGAAGAGGAGGAGCCATTCTGGGTGATGTCATCACATTAATGCCTGTGGTTTGAAACGTACAACTATAATATCATGCAGTACTTGAAATATTTATGTATTTATATGTAAAATGTACTGGATTGTAATGAAGGTAGAAATTGTTTTAATAATGTAGTGAGTGACCCACTCAAACCCAGGATTCTCCTGAATTCCCCTAACGTGAACAGCGTATGGTCACCAACACAGGCTCAAAGAGACTCAAATGCAGATAAAGGAGCACGGCTCATCACATTTAACGTTTGTCCGAGGTGGAACTCGCTCACTAATGGTGTAAGGCATGTGTGCTACTGTTTATTCTCATTTGTGTAGGTGTGGAGATGGAAGCTCTGTAGACGCTATCTGGATTTAAACATTTAAACAACTTTATTCCAAAATAATGTGTTAAAGCCCTGTGAGAGTCCCGAAAGCCAAATGTAGGACCTCTAACTTTTCAAACTGCCTCTGCTTTTATGCTGAATGTACGCACATACATAACATGGTTAGAAACACACACATCCCTATGTCTCCAAAAGGAAACATCTGGAAAAGCTTATTCTAATGCAATCAGATACCCCCGACAAACACTGTTCTCATCCTATTTGCATGCTTCTTCTATACATTAGCTCCCTCTCTTGAGGGAGGGGGTGAGAGAGGCCCTCAAGAGAGCACACATGAAAAGAAGGCCTAACAACAGATACAAAAATATAAAGAAAAACATGAATATAACAATATAACAAATACAAGATGAGCGTAAAGACACCTCACTACCACTGCACCACCACAAAGGAGGTGAAAAAAGCGTGAACTTCTTTGAAGCTGAAGTGGTTGAAACATCCGTTTAAACACAAAGACCTAAATTTGCTCTGTATCTTTTTTATAAACTACTAAAATCTTCTGAAGTAAAGAAATCATCTTACCGTTCTGTAACGAGGCTCCTCTTCAACGTCCAGATGAGAAATGGTGAGAACAGAGACGGCGCTGAGATAATGAACTAGATGTGGTTAGAGATAAGTAGACAGATGAAACTCCCAGAGTTATTAATACACTCGTTCCTCTTATAGAATATATGTGGTCGTCTGAGCTGCAGCAAGAGATGAACTTTACCTTAAACTTCTGCAAGATCCAAAATGTAAGCTAGCACGTTCGTCTAGCTAGTTTGGACTTGATCTGATATTCTGCATAAATCATCATTGGGCCACCTGGACAGAAGCTGAGGAACAAGCCAGCGGGCCACCTAGACAGAACCCGAGGAACAGGCCAGTGGGCCGTCTGGACAGAAGCTGAGGAAAAAGTCAGCGGGCCGCCCAGACAGAACCCGAGGAACAGGCCAGCGGGCCGCCCAGACAGACCCCGAGGAACAGGCCAGCGGGCCGCCCGGACAGAACCCGAGGAACAGGCCAGGAGGCCACCAACCAAAAATGTCCTGTGGGCAACATCATGTGGGGACAACATCCTGTGGGCAACATCCTGTGGGCAGCGTCCTGTGACCCCTGATGAAGGACCAGAGGATGACTAACACAAACTGTGCAGCAGCAGATGAGCTGTCATCTCTGACTTTACATCTACAAGGTGGACCGACAAGGTGGGAGTGTCTAATAGAGTGGACAGTGAGTGGACACAGTGAGTAAAAACTCCAGCAGTGCTGCTGTGTCTGATCCACTCATACCAGCACAACAGACAATAACACACCACCATCAAGTCAGTGTTATTGCAGTGCTGAGAATGATGCACCACCCATATAGTATCTGCTCTGTGAGGGTCCATGGGGGTCCTGACCACTGAAGAACAGGGTAACAGTATCAGAGAAACAGATGGACTACAGTCTGTAACTGTAGAACTACAAAGTCCAGCTATACAGTAAGTGGAGCTGATAAAGTGGACAGTGAGCGGAGAAACACGGAGGTGGTCATGATGTTGTGGCTGGTCAGTGTGTATCTGTGCTTTCTGTAGTCGTGTGTCATGTGCTGCTGGTCTGTGAAGCTCCGTGTGGCCTGAAGAATAACTTTTACATTAGTAACATTAAACTAGTGGATCTGTGTATTTAAACAGTGGATGTGTGTCTGTATGTTCCTGGGGCCTGTTTGTAGTGTGAAGCTTGACCTGCAGCATTCATACATGTCATGACTTTAGCCTGGCCAGGAGCTCAGAGGCCACGTCTGAATGTGAATGATGTCATTTCCTCTGAAAGTATGAGATGAACAACAGCAGCGGTAGCTCATGTTTTCAGGCTTCTACTTTTAGAACTGAACTCATGATGATGGGAGTCTGTTATGCTGATTAACTTGATGAATCACTATTGCCTATAGTTACTGACTTTCAAAGGGGGTCTTTTTTCTGGACATAGTTTAAGTTGGTAAGTAGGAACCCAACCCTGTTCCTGGAAATCCACCACCAGTTCAGTTTAATTTCAGGGCACTTGGCTCTGACCACAAGATGCTCCTGGAGGCCTTGAATACATGGATTAGAATTTTGCTATATTGTCCTGTAATAATAATAATAATAATAATAATAATAATAATAAAATTAGTTTGGTTGTCTGAGTGGGACACAGGGAAGCTGGCTGTGGAGCCCTCCAGTGGCCTCTCACAGAAAGAGCAGCTCTGGGAACCAGCACAGTAAGAGTGGTCCTAAAAGTACTGAAAAAGGGTAGGACGCACCTCTGGGGCAGCAGCTGTTCTGAAAGCTGGCACAGGAGCTGCACAGGGAACCCCCACAGGAGAAACAGCAGCTAAAGCAGCCAGCACTTGATGAGGATAGGGAGTCGGAACAGGAGCTATGCAGTGAATCACCACTGGACAGCCAACATCTCAGGAAGCAAACAATGGATCAGGAAGGGGAGCCGCACAAGGTCCAGCACTGGAGCAACCTGGAGAACTGAAATAGGAGCTGTGTGTAAGCAGCAGGATCTGGAACCCTACATGGAGTCAGACCAGAGTCAAGCACTCGAGTGGCCCAGGATACATGAACTGAAGTGACTCAAGAAGGAGAAATGAACCAGCCTGGGAGCGGAAGGGGATCTGTCCAAGGATCAGGAACTGGAGCCAACCAGGGAGCCAAATATGAGAGTCAGCTCCAGTTGTAGTTACCACCCCAGAGGAGGCACCTAGAGCAGCCACCACAAAAGAGGAGGTTCTGGGACCCATTACAGGCATGGTAACTTGGGGTGGTAGGATGAGGGCAGATGTCTATGGACCATTGCTTTTACCCTTGATGGTTCTACCCCAGAGACAGGAGGGCCTCCACCCCAGTGACAGTTCAGTACCTTTTGAGTGTGTAGCGTATCAGGAGGAAATCATCATCTGTCTTAATAAAAACTGCGACTGCCCCTGATGATGAGCCTCGTTAAAGGAGGATAAGATTATTTCTTTATATTAATCAGATTTTATTCACTATTAGAATCATAAACATAATTTTCTTCCCACAATGACAAAAGCAGTCAGGAGGAAGTGGCTGACTGGTGACTAAGATGGTGTTAAATTCTGTGGTTTCCAAGATGGGCTAGAGAGGGTTGGGGGTGGCAAGTGAGGGGGGAAGAGAGAGAGAGAGACACAGAGAGAGAGAGAGAGAGAGAGAGAGAGAGAGAGAGAGAGAGAGAGAGAGAGAGAGGTGGTTGGGCCTCTGTCACTTCAGGAAGTCTTAAAGCTCTTGTGGTCAGCGTCATGTATAAGGACACAGCTCACTTTGTCGTGTGTAACTGACCTGTTAGGTGTTTGAATCATGACCATCATCTGGATCATCATCTTCACTCTGACGCCTGGTGAGTTGTTCCTCTCACATCTGTGTTGAGTTTAAGATGATCTTTACAGACTCAGAGACACACAGTGTGTTAGATCAGTGACTGATGAAGAACAGAATCTTCCTCTTCCTCTCACTCATATTCATCACTGTTACTGTCTTAGTGAGACGTTTCTGTGTAGAGTTTCAGTCTCTCGTGTTCTACAGGCTTTTCAGACTAAACAGTCCTGAGTGACGTCTCAGCCTCAGAGTTAGTTTATTACTCCCTTATACAACATGTTCTCTTTTACAGCTGGAGTCAGCGCTGGAACTACTGTAACTGGACACAGAGGACAGTCAGTCCAGATTAGATGCTCCTATTGGTCTCTATAAGACCTCCATAAAGTATCTCTGCAGAGGAGAATGTTCTGCTTTATGGGGAACTAAAGTCATTCCAGTACAGTCTGGATCTGCTGAAGATCAGAGATTCTCTCTGGATGACGACACAGCAGCCAGAGTCTTCACCATCACCATCACTGACCTGAGACCAGAGGATGGAGGAAGATACTGGTGTGGGGTAAAGAGGCCTAAACCACTTCCTGACCTTTACACAGAGATCCTATTACTGGTTGAACAGGGTGAGTGACCGACGGTTCAGACTGATATCAGTGTTTAATAAACGGAGAAACAGATATGACGACTTGTCCTGTGTGGTCAGTGAGATGTTTATGCTGAAAGATGAATTAATTTTATATTGTCTATTTCTTTTCTTTAGGTGACCCTCCTGCCGTCTCTCCCTCCACATATTCTCCTCCATCAGTACAGACACAATCCACACCTCTCTCCAGGTTTCCATCTACAGGTATGAGCTCTCTACTCAGTCTGTTTTTTTATATTTGCATATTCATCAGATCATCCATCACACCATTAGTGCCTGTTTATCTCTTATGTCTGCACTGTGACAATTCAAGATTTATTCATCTTCAAATATAGCTTATTAAAAAATGTCAGTTTGTGTTTAATCTCTCTAAATTGTTTCAATATAATAATCATTTTAAAAATGACGGAATATGAAATGGTTCATTATAGAGAAACTTACATACTCAAATTTCAAAACCTAACCCTTGGCCTAGTCCTAACCCTCACCCTGGCGCTACTCCTAATCCTAAGCTTTACCTCATCCCAAAACTTCAAAAATTCTTTGTTTTTTCTGTTCTTCCAGTGGCCTGGTTTTCTGTAGCAGCCGTATTAAGGGGTATAATCTGAGGGGAGTGCTTAAGTGTGGGCGATAAGTGTTTGGATTGTGTGCTGGGTTGTTGGACTTTGCTTGCCCTGGAGTTGGAGTGGGGCAAGGCCAGGGAAAGGGTAGGGCAGGGCAGAGCAGGTAAATGAGTTGGGTCATGCGCCTATTGTGTGGAAAAGGTGAGTATTGGGTATCTCCGGGATGGAGCTGGGTAGGGTATCTGTTGATGAGTCATTTGAAGTACATGGAGGATGGGGCTGGTGTCAATCAAAAGGGCAGACCAGGCTGATTTGAAAGATACCAGGTCCGTGAGGATAGGTGGCTCTGTGGCGGAGAAATAAGGTTCTAAATTTGGTGGCGAGATTTTGCTATGGGGGTCCACCGCGGACCACGCTGAGGTTGGCCTAGAAGCGCTGTAGTTGAACGAGATTGAAAAACAGCAAAAAACGTCTATGTCCATAAAATTTGCCTAGGTAGCTATTTTGGGGGGTAAAAGCAGGTAAAAATTCCTCCAGGGGGCATGACCCACTTTACCAGGCCAAAAATAATGCACTCCCATTGGTTAAAGGGAGTAGGAAAGCATCCCTTGATGATAAACAGTAATAAAATGACTATGTCTATAAAATTCACCAAGGTGGTTTCACCGAGGGTCTCTGTGCTGCTCGTGTATCCAGCTAAGGTGCACTTTTCTCAGGCAAATTCAAATCTACCCGTGGTCTGGAGCGTGTATTTGGTAAGGAAAATGCAGAGGGGTGCTGTTGGGGTTTTGAGAAACCGTGGCAGGAGGAGTTTTGGTCAGGGTCCAAGCACTTTTATGGGCTTGGTGCTTAGTCTACAGTCCACAAAGCATGTGAACAGCAGACCCTAGTGCATGTGAACCGCAGACCATGCTTTATGAGGACAAAGTCTAAAGAGACTGGTGACTCTTTTCAAACATTTTATTAAAACTTAGGAACTTAGGATTTTAAACAAAAATGCACAAATCATGAACAGACAGAGATGCAGAGCTGAGCTCCACCCAGCATGTGAATGTGGTGAGAACACAATGCAGATCACTAACAGCCTCACACTGAGCTCAACATACTGAGAATAAGAGCTGATACACAACATTTATATCAGGATGATTTCAGCTCTTAGCATTTCATACTCTACATAGAGAAAACACTCTGCACTAAATCACACAGATATGATTATATTTACAAAGTAGGAAAAGCTTTTCACATTCTAGTAGATATTTATTAAAAGTAAAAAAAAGGTTACAATATGAGGCATTAATGTAAATGTTTGGCATCATAAGGAAAAAAATCATTGTAAAAAAAAAAAACTATTTAAAAATCTACACAGAATAATGATTAAAATAGAGATGCAAAATTACATCTGTAGTTTTGAATCGGTCATGGAAATCCTGAGAGCAGAACAAATCACAGGTGTTGAATAAGTAATAGTATTTATTTAGGAAGTGAAAGTGTGACAGACCAGAGAGTGAAGAGATGAGAGTGCGCACTGAGTCGGTCACCCTTACAGAGGGCTTTATACCCTAAACTAGGTGTTGACGAGATACCAAATAAGGGGAGGTTTGACCGCTGTTGTTATGAGTCTTTAGCAGATTTCTCTTAATATGGCCATATAAGGTTATGAGGACATGCAGCATCTTCAGGTCAAGCTGTACATGCATGACCAGTGCTGCCCTGACTGATTACCTTAAAGCAGAACTTCTGGGGATGTAGGACAGGTGACCAAGGTCAATCGCTATATGAGGATACTGCTTTATGTATCTAGGCAGCTAAGCACGTTTATCAGTCAGAGGACAGGATGTTTTGAGATCATGTTTTGTAGATGAAGAACTGATACAGACTCAGACATTCAAATCCACGCTATATGGAGTTTATCACCTTCTCTGTTACTGAGGATCACAGTTTAATGTGTAGAATGCACAGCTAGAGTGTCGTACTCAGGAGACCTGGACTGAGGGTCCAGAGCTGTGTACGGGTCATCAGGAGAGCTGGATTGAACAGCCTGTGTGAGGGAAAGAGGGAATGAAGCAGAGGAGGAGAAATGAAGACTCCATTTACTTTCTGAGGTAAGAGTTCTTCAAAGATCTAGAGGGAGGATTTGTGAGGAGACACTTACTGAAAGTGTGTGGTGCACATCATCAGAGGACCTGGCTGTGGGCTGAAGAGCTGTGTACATCTCGTCCTAAGTTTTAAGGTCAGCGTTCTGGACAGAGGATGGGTAGAGAAGGTGTAGAGAGACTGAAGGAGTTTAGGAATCATCACTGCTTTAATAATTTACTGTTTGAAACAAATCATCCCCATCATGATTTACTGGCTAAAACCAAAAGGTAAGGAGCTCAGAACAGCACCTTGGACAGCACTCTCACCTTCTCACAGCTCCATCCTAAAACACTCAGTCCTACACTGCCATCTAGAGGAAGAGCTTTGGGTAGCACTTTATCTTCCAGTGACTTTTTATGAAAACAGTGCAACTCCAATGAACAAAGAGCAGTTACATGGTTCAGACTATCAATATCACTGCTGTTCTGATATGCAGTTACAGTCACATTACAAGACAAGATCAAGACGAGAGCCTCGGACAGTTTTGTTCTCATGTTTTAAAGATTACAATGTGTGGTTTTTTTATGTGCTATTCTTTATTTTACTCTATTGTACCTGTACTAAAACCGAAACACCAATGCTTTTAGGATAGTTGTATGTTTAGGTTTTAAGGTTAATTAATTTTCTTAAGTCTTAGTTCAGAATCATTTTGAAATCTTGTATTTCAATGATCTCAAATCTATATTGACCGGCCCTTCAGTCTACAGTGATACTGTTAGAAAACTCCGTAATGTATGGGGCGTGTAGGCCAGACACACATACATAGAAGCTTTAATAGGGTCAACCCAAACCTCAGTCATCACAGGCAGGAGTCAAACAACAGGCAGGCAAGCACAAGAAAGATTCACAGCAAACAACCAGCAAGCAAAGACCTTTTCAACCACAGGACTAACAAAGAAAAGAGGCTCAGCACTCAGACCACCGACACAGAGACGTTACAGTCTAACAGGGTAAACACAGGAGTTAATGAAGGGGTTGAATTATTCCTTGAAATAACTACAGGTGTGTGTAATGAAGGAGGTGTGGAGCCAGTAAGGAGCTGGAGCTGTAATGAGCCATTCCAGAGTGAAGAGGGGGAGCTGTTCTCAATAACCTCATCACAGCAGCCTGGAGGAGTTTATGAGTTAATGACATTATTAAATGAAATATTTCCAGATCTTCATCTTGCTTAAGAAGTTAAACACTTTAGTTGTTGATATGAAAACGACATCTGTATTTTATTTAATCAGTTCTTATTTTTTTCAGTAACTGTGTGGTTTGATGACCTGACTGAGGAAAAAAGCTTATTATATTATGAAGACAGCTGCATATTAAGAGAATTTACTTAAACATCTCAGAGTATTTATGACCTGCAGCTTCTAAATAAGGTGAAGTTATTGTTCAGCTACATGGAGCATCTTGGAGATCATGATGGTGCCCACCGAGGAAGACGTCTTTGTGTTCCTCCTGCAACCAATGCTGTTTATTATTTATTTAAACTTCAGTATTTATTTTTAAAAATGTACAGTATACCTACAGAACAGTTAGTACACTAGAGAGGTGCTCCTGGAGATCGGTAAAGCTCATCATGAACTTTCCTTTAGACTTTCTGACTTCAACTTTCTTTTACACTTTTCTACACCACCACCAGCCGGCAAGGTCCAGCAGCACAGAGCAGCAGAGCGGCCAAAGCAGAAGCAGGGCAAGAGAGGTGGGCTACATGCTTGGCTAAAGGCTAGGGCTACACGGTCACCTCTAGCTATCCCATTGTTAGCTAATGTTCATTTCCTTGAAAATGAGCTGAGAACCAGAATAACAACTCAGTGTGAGATCAGAGAGAGCTGTGCTCTTATTCTCACAGAAACCTGGCTCTCTGAGAGCACGGCGGACTCAGTGATCCAGTTAGAAACACACTCCGTCCACTGCAGGGACGTCACGGCAGCACCGGGGAAGAACAAAGGTGGCGGTGTCTGCATCTACATGAACAACAGGTGGAGTTCAGACGTAACGACTGTTGAAAAACACTGTTCAGCTGACTTAGAGCTGCTGATGGTGAAGTGCAGACCCTTCTATCCGAGTTAAGCGCTGTGTTTATTCTGGCTGTTTACATCCCACCACGCCCAAACCAAGGAGACCACACAGAACACGTCGCTTACACGTCGCTGTGACATCAGTGGATGTGCACTGAAACTTGGAGAATAAACCCACGGAGAGTAGCTGGCCCAGACAACATCCCCGGGCATGCACTCAGGGTTTGCCCTCATCATATGCCTCCCAAAGAAAAGCATTGCGACCTGCCTAAATGACTGTCGGCCCATTGCACTCACCCCAATCGTGATGAAGTGCTTCGAGAGCACTTTCTAACAGAGTCGGCAGCCGCACATCCAACACAAGAACAGTGAGCACAGGGGTCCCCCAGGGCTGTTTGCTGAGCAGTGTTTGCTTGTATAGCAGTGCAGATTTACTGTCCTCTGAAAAGAACTCAACACAGCCATTAATGTCTAAATAGCTGGCAACACAAGCGAGTCCACCTCACAATGAACGTGCCCAAATGAGTGTCAATATGTTGTGTGACCACCATTATTATTTAGCACTGCTTTAACCCTCTTGGGCTTGGAATCCACCACAGCTGCACAGGTTGCTACTGGAATCCTCTTCCACTCCTCCATGATGACATCACAAAGCTGGTGGATGTTCGACACCTTGCATTCCTCCACCTTCTGCTTGAGGATGTCCCACGGGTGCTCAGTTGGGTTTGGGTCTGGAGACATAATCGGCCAGTCCAGCACCTTTACCTTCAGCAAGGCAGTTGTCATCTTTGAGGTGTGTTTGGGGTCGTTATTGTGTTGGAAAACTGCCATGTGATGCAGTTTCCGAAGGAAGGGGATCATGCTCTGCTTCATGAATTCCAACATGCTCTGCATGTTGGAATTCATGTTTCCCTCAATGATTCACAGCTCCCCAGTGCTGGCAGCACTTATGGAGCCACCATGCTTGACTGTAGGCAAAAGATGTCTTGGTACTCCTCACCAGGGCGCCGCCACACATGCTCGACACCATTTGAGCCAAACAAGTTCATCATGGTCTCGTCAGACCACAGGACATGGTTCCAGTAATCCATGTTCTTGAACCACTTGTCTTCAGCAAACTTCTTGTGCATCAGTTTCAGAAGAGGCTTCGTTCTGTGACGACGGGCATGCAGACTGATTTGATGCATTGTGTGGCATATGGCCCCTTCAACAATGGAGGAACGGAACATGGCCCATTCTGAGTCAATGTCCCCCACCTCCCCCGATATCTGGTCAAACTTCTGACGGAGGTGTGAGTTGAAGATCAATCTGACAGGTTCTTCTGCCAGACGTTCCCTGCAAACCCTCACTATACGTTTGGGCTTGCCTGGTCTGACCGGCATCTTCCCCCACCACCTGATCCAATTCACCACCAGCTTTGAATGAAATTAACAAATTTCATTAAATGCCAATACCCTCTTACAGGATGGTCCTGACATACCTGACCTTCTGTAACAATAACTGAGCTCCAGTCCATCATATTGAGATGTGGGCCTGCAGCTTACTAAACTGATCAATTATTTAACTAGGAAACATACTTTTAGCCCAGTCTCCTACATGTCTATTACCAACACAACAAAACTTTTCCTGTGTTTTCCTAGTGTACAAATGCATGTAAAAAACAAACTACACAAGTATTTCCTCCTTTTTATATCATAAACAGATATTATGAAGCATATATACACTTCTGATTTACACTGCTATATCTTTAATGAACAAACAGTATAAACAATTAAGGTCATTGATAAACAATGAGCTATATAAACAATGAGCTGTAGAACATGTTACATGTATTTACATATTTTATTACACATTACGGTGGTGTGGACTTGGATTCAAGTCAGACTCAAATCAAGAATTGAAAGACTTCCAACTCGACTCAGCAAAAATCAAGAAACACTTGAGACTCGACTTTGACTTGAACACTATGACTTGGACTGTAACTCGCACTTCAGTCTTATGACTCAGAAGGACTCGAGACCCAAAGGGGAAGAAACATGGAGGTGTCTGCCTGCAGAAGGGACTACACAGCTGGTCACTATTTCATGTGAATGGATTCATTTTCTGTTGTAAATTTGTTAGACAGCAACAGTCATCATCTCTAACTATAGGCTGACGCTCAGCTCATTTTATTTTGGAAGACAAGTGAAGCATTTAGACTAAGTTCACCTCCATAAGCTAAAAACAAGAGAAGTAACAGCAGCATGAATAAACCCTTGCTCATTGTTTAAACGTCAGCCTTACTGGAGAAACTTGGGTGAACTGACCATTTTCCTCATAGCAAAGGAAAAGACACAGCTCTCTCTTTGACCAAATTTAAAGACCTCAATTTAAGGTGAAAAAGAAAACTCGAAAGTTTAAACTGAAGTTGGTTTCTTCATCATATGCTGTCTCTTCTGTAAACTTTCATGAGTATGGTTGTTTTGGTTTGTTATCCAAGTTATCAATATGAACTCAAATTTAATGGCAATTCTCACAAAAATTACTTCAGCAAGTTGCCTTGACCACCTCTGCATGCCTAAATGCACTGAGTTGCGGCCGTGTGATTGGCTGATGAGCTATTTGTGATAAAATTAATTTGTGATGACTAAGAGTGCGTCACTGCAAGCGACTGAGAGCGCGTCACTGCGGCAACGTTTTGTGCTATAAACTTCTACATCGACCAAATGCGGTAAGTACCTGAAATATCTTGGCATCTGCTGGTTGTTTTGTCTGCTCAGAGTGTGGCATGTTTAGTTTAACCCCCTTTTCCACCTCTAGTGATAATGATAGTGGCTGTGTTTGTGCTAAGCTGCCAGCTAGTTAGCTCTCTGATGGAGAAGGTGGACCAGCTAGAGGTGCATGCAGGAGTTATTAAAAGGACAGAGATCAAGATTCAGTGTTAGCAGCTGGGGGTGCCCTGCCAGCACCACTGCTGCTGAATCTAAGGCCCTGCAGAGGGTGGCAAAACTGCCCAGCACTTCACTGCAGCTCCACTTCTACCCATAGATCTCTGAGGAAAGCTAGCAACATTCCCTCTGACCCCAGTCCATGTTTAAGCCACTGCCATCTGGGAAAAGGTACCAGAACAACCAAACCAGATCCAGTAGATTCAAGAACAGTTACTACCTGCAAGCTATAAAACTGGTCCCACCAGCAACACCAACCAGAACATGCATAGACATAATATGGACTGTTTCTGATCTAAACCCTGATACCACCAGTTTACTCAGCATATCTAAACACTGAGCTCCACCAGCTCATGGGACTGTATGAACATTGCACTTTTAACTGGAACTCTGTAAATTTGAACATTTAAGCTCTAAACTCTCTATACTTCTACGTTCATGCAGTTTTGAACGTTATGCAGTTATACAGTTTTTCATTAAGCTGTACAAACCGGTATTGGTATAATGACACAGTTGAATGGAATTGAATGTGTGAGGCACAGAGCCACCATAAGGCACCATAAGGGGCCATTGCCATCACCTGGACCTCTCATACTTAAGGGAAGCTAACCCTGACCTCTGCGCTCAGACTTGGGTTCTCTTTTCAGAGTGTTATATGAGTCTTAGTCAGTAATTTGGTAAGGCCCTTTGAGTTTACTCCTGGGCCTTTCTTTGCTGGACTATACCTAACCCCGTTTGAGCATTCCTAGGGTAAAAATAAAAAAGTAGGTAATGAATCAAAGGGGAGTTCTCAATCCTCTGCTATACCACTTTCTTCCAGTCCCAGGGATTGTTTCTTGGTGTCTTTGCTTTCATAAATTCCTTCTTTCCCACCTTTTACTTAGTTTAGGAAACTTGTTTTTGCTTTTTTCATGTGCTTTGTTCTTGAGCCTGCCAGTCTTCCCCTGTCAGCCTTTTGTTCCTTCTACTTTTGCCTTCACTTTTCTTTCCAGTGGTGTAGTGAGTTGATGCTGGCATTATTTTATGATAGCACTATCCATCTTGGGGCTTTCCTCAGTCCATTGTCTTTCCCCATTCCCCTTTTTCAGCAGTCATCCTACCTTCCACAGTCCTTATTAGTATGTGATTGGGTTTGTTTTTCATCTATTATGTGTACACTCTCCTTTTCCCCATAGTTTCAGTTGGTAGCTCTCTTGGTTTACATTGGACCCTTATACCAAGGGCTCAAGGTTCAAACCCACAGAAGAGTTTTTTTTTATTTATTTAATGGAGAAACAACCTACAATGCTCTTACTGCATCTGTTGGAAGGCACCACTATCCAGAATGACTTACTCTACTCACATTATAGAAATAACTAATGCTATATTAGGATTCTTTGTTCTGTCAAAGCAGAGGATAAAAACAAGGAGTGTTGAGTGAAGGGCAGCAGTGTTACCCACTACACTATTCCCAATGTTGGCTGAAGACAAGCTATATGTGACAAAAGCATCCCCATCATCTTTTGCTTGCAATCTGTATAGCACAGCAGGTAATGCACCTGTCCTCTACTAGGCAGACTGAGGTTTGATTCCCTGCTCAGGCAAGCAAGTCATCCTTTACCAATAAACATCTCTGAAAAAGCACTTAACACTATATTAGCTTACCTCTCCAACATAATCAGACTGGAAGCCATTCTGGGTAAGAGTGTCTGCCAAACGCTGTGATTTTGGCCTTTTTTCCTAAAGGTTTTTGTATATTATTGTCAGTCTGAACAACGTTGAACAAACATCTAAATGCAGTCTCTTTTCCAAAAAGGTTGGGACAGGGGCCTGTTTACCATTGGTGTTAAAAGAAGAGGTGATGAAACTCAATCTGTAAGCATTTGCAAATTGTGATGGAGACCATAATGTGCAAAGTGTTTTCAGTGGTGACCGGTCTGGACTGCAGGCAGGTCAGTTCAGCACCTGGACTCTTAATATGGAGCAATGCTGTTGTAACACATGCAGAATGTGGTTAGATATTGTCTTGCTGAAATAATCAAGGCCTTCCCTGAAAAATACTTCACCTGGATGGCAGCGTATGTTTTCAGAAGTATTTGAGCCCATGCAGTGATTTGCACTACAAATGTCATGTCTGTTTTTAATGCAGTGCACTGCTCCTCTGTAAGACTGAGTTTTGAGATCTTCAATTATGAGTCTTTGTTTGAAAGACTAACAGAATGGGGCAGACTTAATGGTCCAGGAACTTCACAAAATGACTTGTGGCAGAGGTGAATTTATATAACAGTGTTTAAAGTCACTGGGATACTAACTGCCAGCTTGTCAATGGAGATGAAACACTTGAACTCCTAAAGAGGTGTCCACAAACATTTGGCCATATTCAGTGGCAGATATGGTTAGTGTCTGTACTGTCGCTTTAATTAGCCATGAGGTTTGACATCATCACTGATGAGACTGTCTCTGTCTGCAGTTCATGAATGGAACTGCAGAGGGCGCCATTTCTCTGCTCTGAGAAACTGGGAATCTTTCTTGTGGAAATGAACCCAATACATTCACATGTAGACACAATAAGAAAATGAAGAACAAAAAATTAGGTATACATTTAAGAAAATTTAATCGTTTGACCCAAGATCACACTGCAATTGTAAACTGATAAAAGAGACGGCGAGTACAAATACAATGTAATGTTTTTGTAATGTAATAAAACAAGAGGAAGGCTTAAAACAGTAAAATGTGAATAACAGTAAAATAACAGGATAAAATGAAAGAGAGTGTTTGATTTAGAAGGACTGGATATCACATGATTAAATGATACACTCTGTCTCTGTCTGCAGTTCGTGAATGGGAAGGCAGAGGGCGCTGTTTCTCTGCTCTGAGAAACTGGGAATCTTTCTTGTGGAAATGAACCCAATACATTCACATGTAGTCACAATAAGAAAATGAAGAACAAAAAATGACGTATACATTTAAATGTATGAGAAAATTTAATCATGGTATGAAATCCTCTCTCTCTCTCTCTCTCTCTCTCTCTCTCTCTCTCTCTGGTGTAGTTGTCCAGTGGATTGTTGGTACAGTTGTGGTTGGTATTGAAGGTGATGGTCTCAGTGATGCTACAGGTGATACAGAACACAGTGTGTTCACTGGCCAAACAGAAATGACAAGACACTAATCAATGACATGAAGAACAGTGAGCTTATAATTATCTAATGTTTATAAGGACGTTTCTAGCCTGCTGGAAGTTTTAGTCAGTGCTGCCGTGTTTTAATCAGCCGTGAGCTCCAGCTACTGCTCTAAAATCCATAACACACATGGTAAATATGTCTCCACTATCTTAGGCTTTTAGATGACAAGTTCATAGTTTATATTTTCTCTTGATGAGCAGACTTGATGTTTCCAGTGTGGACATCCTCGTGCTTTTACAAGGCAATACTTCATCTAGAATTATTAATATACAGCAGCTCTAAATAAGAGCCGTTTCTGGGTAAAGTGTAAATAAATGTTATTGTTAATCTGTTGTCATGTCATAATTGCCTGAAATCCTTGTAATAAAATGAAGAATGAAACTGCTATAATCTGTGGTGTAATCACAGCAGTGCACTCGAGACAAGGCTGTACTGGGAGATTTTGGGACCGCTGTGCTGATCTAAACACCGGCCTGTGGCCTCAGGCCTACGACTGCAGCGCAACAGTGCTGGCGTCTCACAGCACCACACTGCCTCTTGTGTGCTGTTGCATAATTATAGCAAGCGTAGCTACATAGTCATATTAATGTAGATGCAGTGTTAGAATCTGTTTCAATCGTTTCGATTCCCAATGACCAGTTAATAAACGAGGAGTGGATGAAACATTCACTTCATATTAAAGTACTGAGATCATTACTCGCTTCTGTCAAAGCTGGAGAGATCTGGTCCGACTGCTGTGTAATAACAGTGTAATAAGATTCTGATGTTTGGAACTCACTGGGATGTACACATAGTCATCAACACTGGAGGAGTCGTCATCCGGAGGCAGAGCACTGAGGCCTGAGCCCTGAGAATGGAGAGAAGGGTCATGTTTTATCTAGCCTGCTGTATTTAAAGGGAACACAGAAGACCTGGTTTAAAACAGATGAGGAGAAACTAATCCATGAGGTGGAGAACACTGGGTGGTATGACTCTTCCTCTAATGTTTATAAGGACATTACTCACCGGCCGTGCTTTAAAATGTGACACACAGAGTAACTAGTTGTCTCGAGCTTTTTGCTGACACATTTGTAGTTTTATATTTTGTCTTCATGAATGTTCCCAAATGTAAATATCTTGAATGGTTTGCATTACAGAAATGTATTAAGCAGCTTGTGCTATATGCACAACAAGACCCTGAAGGTCGAATCCCCACCACTTCCAGTAACCATTGAAAAAAATGACTAATAGAAAAATCATTCACTTCATCTTAAATGACTCAAATCTGTTATTTGCGTTCAAGTTTCTCCCTTCTATAAAATGTAGATAGACTGGTGTAATAACAATGTAATAACACTAATGTTTGGGACTCACTTGTATATTCTCATAGTCATCAGCAGGTGGAGTGCTGGGGCCTGTGTCCTGCAGAACAGAGAGTTGGAGAACAGGTCAGGAGTTATTTTTACCAAAGTAAACAGCTTGAATTGCTGTGATGTGCTGTTGGCTGATATGTTCATAGTTTGTTTAAATTTGTGTCTGATGAACAAGTTTCCAGTGTAGAAATCCTGAATATTGTGTTATGATTCAGTAGTGTTTGTATCCAGCAGTTGCAAATTTACTCGACTGCAACTTTGTTTCTTTACAAAGTACAAATGTACCTCACTGCTAATCCATGTTTTTTTTTTTGTTTTGTTTTTGTTTTTTTTGTCTCAGTCATCATAAAATCCATCAGTAAAATCCGGTCAAATCTGGTGAAATCCCAGTAAAAGACTCTGGATGGATGGATGATTAATCTTGCTCATTTCTAGTGACCATTCAAAGACTGTGTAATGTAACGAAATCAGTCAGATGCTCACAGTAAAAACAAGTATGTGGCTTTCTTGGCAAAACCCAAAGTTGAAAAACAGGCAGTGGTCAAATCCAGAAAGATCAAAAGACAAAAAGGACAAAAATGAAACCAGGCAACACATTTTAAAGGCCAGAGACAAAGAACAGTCAAAAACCCCTGGCAGGTCAACAATCACAAAAGGGCATTCAGAAGAAAATTAGTCAAATGTTTGGAACTTACCATTACATTCACATAGTCTTGAGCACTGGATGAGTCGTCATCAGGAGACGGGGCTCTGAGATCAGCTTTCTGCAGAACAGATCAGATACAAATCATTATTTCAGCCAAGGTCAACGGCTTGTGTTCCACCTTAAATGCGGCTCCAAACACAGGAAAACCGATCAACAACTGATGAGGAGGAACTAATCAATGAGTTGGAGAACAGTGAGCTGTAGGACTTTTCTTCTGTTTATAAGGACGATACTAACCTGTTGGAAGGTTTAGTCAGTAGTAGTGTGTTTTTAATCCACTGAGCTTCTGGTATTGCTCTAAAATGTGTAACATATCTAGTTCCCTCAAGCTGTCAGCTGAAGTTCATAGTTTGTTCACATTATTTTTGATGTTTCCAGTGTGGTGTGTACTGAGCTTTGTGTTCCAATATTTATTTTAATAGCCTTTGATCATTAGAACAGATATTTTCATGCAGTGTAAATAAACTTTTGCTAATCCATTTTTATTATAACTGTTTTAATTTGATATAAGAATCAAGCATGAAACTGTAGTATAACAGCAGTGAGACATTCGAGGTTGAGGATTAGTCATTACTTACAACGCACAGTACAGCACTGCATCTCATAAGCAAAGTACTAGTAGTTAGACTAATGTTTAAGTAGTGTTGGGAGATGACTGTATTTCCAGTTGCCAGTAAAATAACAGCAAATAGATCAACCATTCATTTAACGTTTAAAGGTCCTAAAATCTGCACCAGCTCTTGGTTTCAGGTTTCTCCCTTCTGTCAAATGTAGTTGGAGTGTGGTGTAAAAAAAGTGTAATACGTTTTATTGTTTGCAACTCACGGTTATATTCTCATAGTCATCAACACTGCAAGTATCATCATCAGGAGGCGGGGCACTGAGGCCTGCTTTCTACAGAGAACAGGTCAGAAACAAATATATGTAATGTTTTTTTCTTCATGCAGTGTAAATAAACATTTGCTAAACCGTCTATTGTGTCAAAATTGTTTTAATTTAGTTCTAAGCATCAAGCATGAAACTGTAGTATAACCGCAAGAAGGCACTTGAGGTTGAGGATTAGTCATTACTCATATCTGACAGTAGAGCAATCCATCCCACATAATTATAGCAAGCGGAGACTTAGTAGTTAGACTAATGCACAAGTAGTGTTGGGAAATGTCTGTATTTCCAATGGCCAGTAAAATAACAGCAAATAGATCAACCATTAATTTAATGTTAAGGTCCTAAAATCTGCACCAGTACTTGGTCTCAGGTTCCTCCCTCCTGTCAAATGTAGTTAGACTGTGGTGTAAAAAAGTCTAATACGTTTTATTGTTTGAAACTCACGGTTATATTCTCATAGTCATCAACACTGCAAGAGTCGTCATCAGGAGGCTTGGTTCTGCGTCTTGTGTTCTTCAGAACAGGGAGTTAGAGAATAGATCAGAAAATGGGTAAATTTTTAACCAATGCAACAGGAGGGTTAATGGACCCACCACTGACTGGCTGATATCCAGAATACTGTAAGAACTCACCACATAGTCCGGTTCATTCATAATTCTAGTCTGCCTTTTCCTCCTGCTCACAAAATTAAATAAATGCACTTAAAATAATATGGAGACTCTTAAGGATGTTATGTATTCTTTTTAGGCACCAATTTGGTGCGCACTAGATATTGTTATATTACTATATTATCCATGTTCCTTTAGACACTCTGTAAATAACTAAGATTACACATTTGCATATTTTTATTCATCATTTATGATAATGAAGTTCTTAAAAAAAAGAAAAGAAAAACACACTAACATACCAGTAAATTAATAATAGTAACTGTATTTAAAGTATTTAATTATTCTCACCTTTTATAGAAAAATACAGCGAGAAAAACTGCAACTCCACAAAGTCCGACTCCAGCAGCTGCAAATAGAGTCACTGAGTGACCTGCAGAGAACAAACACATTCATAATCAGAAATGTAACCATAAAACTGCAATCATTTGTAAAACATAGTGGATGAATGACTTTAATAATTAATCATGACTTTAATAATCTCCTTAATCATGAGATGCAGGAATTTGACACAGAAGTCTTGTGTCTCACCGTTTAAATCGACTGGCACCAGATCTGATTTCTGAGCTCCATGCTGATTCTGAGCCTCGCAGTAGTAAGATCCACTCTGTAGAGGACTGTAACTGTGTCCAGATCCTACAGGTGAGGTTCCACCTTCTTTAAACCAGGTGTAGTTCTTCACAGGTGGGTTTCCATCACTGCTGCAGGTCAGAGTCACTGAACTGCCCTCCACTATTTCACCAGAGGGACTGATGGACACTGAGACGTTCTTTGGAGGATCTGAAACAGACAAAATAAAAATGATAATGATCTTTGTGATTTCTGGGCTTCCTCAAATCATCTAATAGAGCTTAAACCAATCACAAGAAGCCTACAAAGAACATTAATCTTCACAGCAGTGGATCTTCTCTCTCCACGATCATTCCGACTCTGGCATGTGTATTCTCCACTGTCCTCAGATCTGATGTTGGGAATGCTGTAGGTTTTTCCTTCTCCTACTGATGCTGATCCCTTAAACCAGGTGTAGATCTTCACAGGTGGGTTTCCATCACTGCTGCAGGTCAGAGTCACTGAACTGCCCTCCACTATTTTACCAGAGGGACTGATGGACACTGAGACGCTCTTTGGAGGATCTGAAACAGACAAAATAAAAATGATAATGATCTTTGTGATTTCTGGGCTTCCTCAAATCATCCAATAGAGCTTAAACCAATCACAAGAAGCTTACAAAGAACATTAATCTTCACAGCAGTGGATCTTCTCTCTCCATGATCATTCCGACTCTGGCATGTGTATTCTCCACTGTGCTCAGATCTGATGTTGGGAATGCTGTAGGTTTTTCCTTCTCCTACTGATGCTGATCCCTTAAACCAGGTGTAGATCTTCACAGGTGGGTTTCCATCACTGCTGCAGGTCAGAGTCACTGAACTGCTCTCCACTATTTTACCAGAGGGACTGATGGACACTGTGACGCTCTTTGGAGGATCTGAAACAGACAAAATAAAAATGATAATGATCTTTGTGATTTCTGGGCTTCCTCAAATCATCTAATACAGCATCAAACAATCACAAGAAGCTTACAAAGAACATTAATCTTCACAGCAGTGGATCTTCTCTCTCCATGATCATTCCGACTCTGGCATGTGTATTCTCCACTGTGCTCAGATCTGATGTTGGGTATGCTGTAGGTTTTTCCTTCTCCTACTGATGCTGATCCCTTAAACCAGGTGTAGATCTTCACAGGTGGGTTTCCATCACTGCTGCAGGTCAGAGTCACTGAACTGCCCTCCACTATTTCACCAGAGGGGCTGATGGACACCGAGACCCTCTTTGGAGGATCTAGAGACATTTTTTTAAGACAATTTTATATTTTAGACATTTTCCTTTTTTGCTGCTAACACAGTCTTATAAACCTCATTACAGCATAAAGCAGGAGATGGTGACTTGACTGACTCGTGACGTGACCCAGACACGCATTAACTGACTCATGAGGTGTCTGACATGACTCAGATGTGTACTTAACTGCCTCGTACCGCAACTCAGACTCGCGCTTAGCTGACTTAAGACTTGACTTGGATACATGCTTAACTGACTTAACTCACACACTTTTAGTTGATTCAACTCAGATGGGCACTTACCCAATTCAGAACTCGGCCTGGACATTCCGTCAAATTGACTTTTGACCTGACTCGCACACTTCACTGACTCCTGTCTCAACTCAGATGCCCATTTAACTGACTAATGACTCTATTTAGAATCAAGACTTAAAACGTACAAAAGTTCAGCCAGAGAAAGAGCATGAACTAAAATTCTATTAGGAACAGATATTTATGCAGCAAACAAATAAAATGTTCTCTTTCCAACTTTGTGTGAAAAGCTTGTCTTCTAATTGGTGCTTTTTCGTGTTCATTTGTTTTATTGTTAAGTGATCTTAAGTGGTTGCAACTACAGCCCGAAGCCAGAAATCAGAAAAGGTAAACAGCAGTTATTAGTTTGCAGCGTACAGCAGCATCAGGTTCAGCACAGTTTCAGATGTAGGGGAGACCGGGTATGGTTTAACACTTTCTGCTTTAGCACCTGTAGCTCACTCAGTTTTTGAGCTAGAGTTCTCAAACATTTATACAAAGTACACACATTTGTTTACTACAAACGGCACCAATTCAAACCTCTGCAAGATTATCACATACCTTGCGAGTTGATGTCAAATACACTGTGTTCCTTTGTTACAACCTACCCCACTACTGGGGTAGGTTGTAACACATGCTGGGGTAAGTTGTAACAATTAGACAAAAGAAGGAAAAACAGAGACCAGATCATGCAATATGCTTCAAAAAGGTTTATTGAAATAAAATAACAATCCAGAACAACGTCTCTCTCTCTGTGACTGACCATAACTCAAATCCACTTTGTGTTTGACTCAGGAGTGTGTGTAAATTAATGTATTAGAACAAACTTCCTTAACGATATGTATGCTTAATGAAAACTCTACTACAATGTACCTGTATAAAGAACATGTAGGTCAAATAAAAAACAATGACAGTGTGCGTGCGTGTGTGTGTGTGTGTCTGTCTATGTGTGTATATTCTTAATGAGAGTCACAATGGTGACAAATGAATGTTGGTAACCCTGGAGTGCAGGCTTGGTGGGCCCAGAGATTGCATAGGGCACATTTTACCCACACTCCCTTTGGCTTCGAGTTGCCAAATGGCTCCATACAGACAACACAAAAGTTTTCATCGTCTGAGGTCTCAGAATCCTCAGTATTGGCTTTCGACATTTTCTTGGTGGGCCTTTTCTCTTTTTTCGTTTGCTTGCCTTTATTCTTTCCTAAGATTCTCTTTCTTGCATTCTTGCTTCCTCTTCTCTGTTCTTCTTCCATCAATGCAGGCTTCACTGGTGTATCGGTGAGTATTTCAGCCTGCCTCTTCTTCTTGATCCTGTCAGTTGGTTTCCTTGGCCCTGCTTTTGGAAACGGCCATATAGCCAAAGGACTGAACGCCTGACCTCCAGACAACCCCGATGTGCTTGGCTCATCTGGAACACAGGACATGGGGACATCATGAATTGCAGAGGAGCCAGGAGTAGCCAGGTAGGATGGAGGAGAGGAGGCAGTCTCCAGGTGAGCTGGATGAGAGGAAGCAGTTGCCAGGTGAGTTGGAGGAGAGGAGGCAGTACCCAGGTGAGGAGAAGAGGCAGTCTCCAGGTGAGTTGGAGGAGAGGAGGCACTCCCCAGGTGAGTTGGTGGAGAGTGCGGCTGGAAAGCTCCAGATGTCAATGACGTACCTGGGTCTGGATGGTCGGTGACTTGTGAGCGTGCATACTCATACTCCTCAAAAATGTCAGGATTGAAGGGCCAAATACCTGTGGATTGGAAACTGGCTTGAATATTTTTGGGTGTTGCAGCTGCAGGCAGAGCAGTCTTCACAATATGCTTGGAATATCATATATTGTCATCGTCTTCGCAGGATTCATCTTCATCCAGGCATCACTTGCGGTGTTCACCATTTTCTCCAATGGGCCTTAGACACTGCGATCCAATGGCTGAGAAAGTCTTCCACTTGCATCCATCCTGAGGTGTTACCACCTACAGTAGTATTCAATTCTTCTCTGATCTCCAGTGAATAACCTGTCATATGCTTACCTCACGTGGAGTGAGTCCATAAATTAAGTTAAGTTAAGTGATACTTTTTTAATCCCACAACCAGGGAAATTCCACCTCCACATTTAACCCATCCATGAAGTGAAACACCAAATACACACTAGTGAATACACACACACTAGGGGGCAGTGAGCACACACTTGCCCGGAGTGGTGGGCAGCCGTATCCACAGCACCCGGGGAGCAGTTGGGGGTTAGGTGTCTTGCATGGTCTCCTGCACCTCAGAGAAAACTTTGTTGCTGCTCCAGTAACCTACACTGGGAAGATCACTGGATCCCTGGTCTCTCAGCTTCTGCAGTGATTTGCAATATCTGCTCAGTGTTACATGGCAGATCCCATGTGCCTTCGCGACTGATCTGACTGACTTGCCCTTCTTTGTGACCTTATCTGATGCTTTTTTTAAAACACTTGCAGGCACTGCCTAGGCATTCTGTAAAGTTATTAAAATCAAGAAAGTTTTCTTAGTGGTAGTGGTTTGAAATTAGCAGGGGAAAAATGCATCGCATTTAGCCTGAAACTACAATTTAATGTAAAATAATTCATATGGTTTTATCTGCAATAGCATAAGTACTAAATAAAATATAGTCTTGGTTCAAAAATTTACTTTCTTACTTCAAAATCCATTTTTTTCTTTATAGAATCTGCATGCGCCTGTTTCCTGCCTTGACAACCACCATCTGGGATCAGGGAGGAAATGAGCTAAAACAGGAACGATCATATGAGTCCTATCTTATCCGTGATTGGTGCAATTGGTGGTGTTACAACTCTCCCCATGTTACAACCATACTCGGTCTCCCCTACTTGTCTTTATAACAGAACCTTCAGTCAGAAGAACAGAATGAAGCTCTACATGCAATTTAGTCATGTCAAACTTCAAAAGGTGCAGCTAATAATGACATTAAAATTCTCTACTAAAGATTTGAGACTCTATTCTGACTTGCGTGAAGCAACATGGATTATACGTCTCTGAACACGTGGCATATAAAGAAAATGAGCTTCACTCACATCTGACTCTGAGGCTGTGAGCAGTAGATCGGAGGTGTTGAGATCCTCCTACAGCACAGCTATAACTGCCTGCATCCTCACTGCTGACCATCTGCAGGTGGAGCTGGTTGTTCTTGATGGTCTTTGTGGTTAAAGGACGTCCATTTTTGTACCAGATGAATGGGTCAGTCAGACTGCAGGTGGTCTTACATGTCAGATCTGCTGTTTGTCCCTCTGTCACTTCTTCAGGAGCTTCTACATGGAGCTCTAAGATAAATGGAGAAACATCACGCCGTATTACAGAAATTTCTGATCTATCTGTTTTAAGTTATGATCTGACAGGTCAAGATAAGATTTTTCACAAAAAGCAAATCTGATTTTAATTCAGGAGTTTTGTCTCATTTTACAGCACCTTTTCTCCAATTAGGAACTCAGGTCTGATAAGGAAAAATCAACTTTGTAAGGAAAATCATTAATATAAAGACTGATGTAAATGAAGAGGAGGCAGAGTGTTCGTTAATAAGAAACACTGCTCTAACACTAAGGCTGTGTGATCATTGAGATCCTGATGATTTAACTCACCTGTAACTCTGAGCTGAACTCCAGGAACACCTGCCCATCTTTCTTTTTCTACATTTGTTTTGATTCTGAAGCAGAACTGATGTTCATCCTTCTTCATCACATCACTCAGTTTGAGGGAGAAGTGTTTCTGATCATCAGTAAAAAACTCGACTCTGCCTGAATAATCTGGGTCTTTACTCAGATCAGTCAGCTCCTCCCCTGTGTGTTTACCCCAGAAAGTCTCCTTCACTGTGAGACCTTCTGGGTGAGTAAAAGTTCCGTTCATAAACACTGTGGATCCTTTTAAAGCACAGATTTCCTGTTGGTTGTACTTCACACTCCACTCTGTTCCAAAAGCTCCTGAAACATATGATGCATGAAAGAGCTGATTACAGAGTCTGCAGCCCATAAGACAGTCAGAGTTACTGTAGCTTACAGCTTCACTTCTCTCCTCTCCAACTCCAGCAGCTACTCTACACCACTGAGCTGATTCTGAGAGAAACCACAAACCACAACAAACACTGACTCACCAGCAGTCATGAGCAGAAAGACCAGAGGAAGAGGAGGAGCCATTCTGGGTGATGTCATCACATTAATGCCTGTGGTTTGAAATGTACAAGTTTAATATCATGCAGTACTTGAAATATTTATGTATTTATATGTAAAATGTACTGGATTGTAATGAAGGTAGAAATTGTTTTAATAATGTAGTGAGTGACCCACTCAAACCCAGGATTCTCCTGCATTCCCCTAACATGAACAGTGTATGGTCACCAACACAGGCTCAAAGAGAACTCAAATGCAGATAAAGCAGCACGGCTCATCACATTTAACGTTTGTCCGAGGTGGAACTCGCTCACTAATGGTGTAAGGCATGTGTGCTACTGTTTATTCTCATTTGTGTCGGTGTGGAGACGAAAGCTCTGTTGACGCTATCTGGATTTAAACATTTAAACAACTTTATTCCAAAATAATGTGTTAAAGCCATGTGAGAGTCCCGAAGGCCGAATGTAGGACCTCTAACTTTTCAAACTGCCTCTGCTTTTATGCTGAATGTACGCACATACATAACATGGTTAGAAACACACACATCCATACGTCTCCATAAGGAAACATCTGGAAAAGTTTATTCTAATGCAATCAGATACCCCCGACAAACACTGTTCTCATCCTATTTGCATGCTTATTCTATACATTAGCTCCCTCTCTTGAGGGAGGGGGTGAGAGAGGTCCTTAAGAGAGCACACATGAAAAGAAAGCCTAACAACAGATACAAAAATATAAAGAAAAACATGAATATAACAATATAACAAATACAAGATGAGCGTAAAGACACCTCACTACCACTGCACCACCGCAAAGGAGGTGAAAAAAGCGGTAACTTCTTTGAAGCTGAAATGGTTGAAACATCGGTCTAAACACAAAGACCTAAATTTACTCTGTATCTTTTTTATAAACTATTAAAATCTTCTGAAGTAGAGAAATCATCTTACCATTCTGTAACGAGGCTCCTCTTCAACGTCCAGATGAGAAATGGTGAGAACAGAGACGGCGCTGAGATGATGAACTAGATGTGGTTAGAGATAAGTAGACAGATGAAACTCCCAGAGTTATTAATGCACTTGTATCTCTTATAGAATATATGTGGTCGTCTGAGCTGCAGCAAGAGATGAACTTTACCTCAAACTTCTGCAAGATCCAAAATGTAAGCTAGCACGTTCGTCTAGCTACTTTGGACTTGATCTGATATTCTGCATAATCATCAGCGGGCCACCCGGACAGAACCCGAGGAACAGGCCAGTGGGCCTCCCGGACAGAAGCCGAGGAACAGGCCAGTGGGCCTCCCGGACAGAAGCCGAGGAACAGGCCAGCGGGCCTCCCGGACAGAAGCCGAGGAACAGGCCAGCGGGCCTCCCGGACAGAAGCCGAGGAACAGGCCAGCGGGCCTCCCGGACAGAAGCCGAGGAACAGGCCAGTGGGCCGCCGGGCAGAAGCCGAGGAACAAGCCAGGAGGCCACCAACCAAAAATATCCAGCCAACAGCGTCCTGTGGGCTAACGTCATGTGGGGACAACATCCTGTGGGCAACATCCTATAGGCAGCGTCCTGTGACCCCTGATGAAGGACCAGAGGATGACCAACACAAACTGTGCAGCAGCAGATGATCTGTCGTCTTTACATCTACAAGGTGGACTGACAAGGTAGGAGTGTCTAATAGAGTGGACAGTGAGTGGACACAGTGTTTAAAAACTCCAGCAGCACTGCTGTGTCTGATCCACTCATACCAGCACAACAGACAATAACACACCACCATCACGTCAGTGTTACTGCAGTGGTGAGAATGATGCACCACCCATATAGTACCTGCTCTGTGAGGGTCCATGGGGGTCCTGACCACTGAAGAACAGGGTAACAGTATCAGAGAAACAGATGGACTACAGTCTGTAACTGTAGAACTACAGAGAGCAGCTATACAGTAAGTGGAGCTGATAAAGTGGACAGTGAGCGCAGAAACAAGGAGGTGGTCATGATGTTGTGGCTGGTCAGTGTGTATCTGTGCTTTCTGTAGTCGTGTGTCATGTGCTGCTGGTCTGTGATGCTCCGTGTGGCCTGAAGAATAACTTTTACATTAGTAACATTAAACTAGTGGATCTGTGTATTTAAACAGTGGATGTGTGTCTGTATGTTCCTGGGGCCTGTTTGTGGTGTGAAGCCTGACCTGCAGCATTCATACATGTCATGACTTTAGCCTGGCCAGGAGCTCAGAGGCCACGCCTGGGTGTGAATGATGTCATTTCCTCTGAAAGTATGAGATGAACAACAGCAGCGGTAGCTCATGTTTTCAGGCTTCTACTTTTAGAACTGAACTCATGATGATGGGAGTCTGATATGCTGATTAACTTGATGAATCGCTGTTGCCTATAGTTACTGACTTTCAAAGGGGGTCTTTTTTCTGGACATAGTTTAAGCTGGTAAGTAGGATCCCAACCCTGTTCCTGGAAATCCACCACCAGTTCAGTTTGATTTCAGGGCACTTGGCTCTGACCACAAGATGCTCCGGAGGCCTTGAACACAAGGATTAGAATTTTACTATATTGTCCTGTAGTAGTAGTAGTAATAATAATAATAATAATAATAATAATAATAGTTTGGTTGTCTGAGTGGGACACAGGGAAGCTGGCTGTGGAGCCCTCCAGTGGCCTGTCACAGAAAGAGCAGCTCTGGGAACCAGCACAGTAAGAGCGGTCCTAAAAGCACTGAAAAAGGGTAGGACGCACCTCTGGGGCAGCAGCTGTTCTGAAAGCTGGCAGAGGATCTACACAGGGAACCCCCACAGGAGAAACAGGAACTAAAGCAGCCAGCACTGGATCAGGATAGGGAGTCGGAACAGGAGCTATATGGTGAATCACCACTGGTCAAGCAATAGCTCAGGAAGCAAACACTGGATCAGGAAGGCGAGCCGCACAAGGTCCAGCACTGGAGCAACCTGGAGAACTGAAACAGGAGCCCTACATGGAGCGAGACCAGGGTCAAGCACTGGAGTGGCCCAGGAAACATGAACTGAAGTGACTCAAGAAGGAGAAATGGGAGCCAGCCTGGGAGCTGGAAGAGGATCTGTCCAAGGATCAGGAACTGGAGCCAACCAGGGAGCCAAATATGAGAGTCAGTTCCAGTTGTAGTTAGCACCCCAGGAGGCACCTAGAGCAGCCACTACAAAAGAGGAGGTTCTGGTAGCCATAACAGGCATGGTAACTTGGGGTGGTAGGATGAGGGCAGATGTCTATGGACCATTGCTTTTACCCTTGATGGTGCCACCCAAGAGAGAGGAGGGCCTCCACCCCAGTGGCAGTTCAGTACCTTTTGAGTGTGTAGAGTATCAGGAGGAAATCATCATCTGTCTTAATAAAAACTGCGACTGCCCCTGATGATGAGTCTCGTTAAAGGAGGATAAGATTATTTCTTTATATTAATCAGATTTTATTCACTATTAGAATCATAAACATCATTTTCTACCCACAATGACAAAAGCAGTCAGGAGGAAGTGGCTGACTGGTGAATAAGATGGTGTTAAATTCTGTGGTTTCCAAGACGGGCCAGAGAGGGGTGGGGGTGGCAAGTGAGGGGGGTAGAGAGAGAGAGAGACACAGAGAGAGAGAGAGAGAGAGAGAGAGAGGTGGTTGGGCCTCTGTCACTTCAGGAAGTCTTAAAGCTCTTGTGGTCAGCGTCATGTATAAGGGCACAGCTCACTTTGTGGTGTGTAACTGACCTGTTAGGAATCATGACCATCATCTGGATCATCATCTTCACTCTGACGCCTGGTGAGTTGTTCCTCTCACATCTGTGTTGAGTTTAAGATGATCTTTACAGACTCAGAGACACACAGTGTGTTAGATCAGTGACTGATGAAGAACAGAATCTTCCTCTTCCTCTCTCTCATATTCATCACTGTTACTGTCTTAGTGAGACGTTTCTGTGTAGAGTTTCAGGCTCTTGTGTTCTACAGGCTTTTCAGACTAAACAGTCCTGAGTGACGTCTCAGCCTCAGAGTTAGTTTATTACTCCCTTATATAACATGTTCTCTTTTACAGCTGGAGTCAGCGCTGGATCTACTGTAACTGGACGCAAAGGACAGTCAGTCCAGATTAGATGCTCCTATTGGTCTCTATAAGACCTACATAAAGTATCTCTGCAGAGGAGAATGTTCTGCTTTATGGAGAACTAAAGTCATTCCAGTTCAGTCTGGATCTGCTGAAGATCACAGATTCTCTCTGGATGATGACACAGCAGCCAGAGTCTTCACCATCACCATCAATGAGCTGAGAGCAGAGGGTGGAGGAAGATACTGGTGTGGGGTAAAGAGGCCTAAACTACTTCCTGACCTTTACACAGAGATCCGATTACTGGTTGAACAGGGTGAGTGACCGACGGTTCAGACTGATATCAGTGTTTAATAAACAGAGAAACAGATATGATGACTTGTCCTGTGTGGTCAGTGAGATGTTTATGCTGAAAGATGAATTAATTTCATATTGTCTGTTTCTTTTCCTTAGGTGACCCTCCTGCCGTCTCTACCCTCACATGCTCTCCTCCGTCAGTGGAGACACAATCCACACCTCTCTCCAGTTTTCCATCTACAGGTCTGAGCTCTCTACTCAGTCTGTTTTTTAAATTTGCATATTCATCAGATCATCCATCACACCATTAGTGCCTGTTGATCTCTTATGTCTGCACTGTGACAACTCAAGATTTATTCATCATCAAAAATAGCTTAGTAAAAAAATGTCAGTTTGCATTTAATCTCTCTAAATTGTTTCAGTATAATAATCCTTTTAATAATTATGGAATATGAAATGGTTCATTATAGAGAAATTTAAATATTCAAATTTCAAAACCTAACCCTGGCCCTAGTCCTAACCCTCACCCTGGTGCTACTCCTAACCCTAACCTTTACCTCAACCCAAAACTTCAAAAAGTTTTTTCTGTTCTTCTGTTCTGCCTGGTTTTGTGTAGCAGCCATATTAAGGGGTATTAAGCTCCACCCAGCATGTGAATGTGGTGAGAACACAATGCAGATCACTAACAGCCTCACACTGAGCTCAACATACTGAGAATAAGAGCTGATACTCAACATTTATATCAGAATGATTTCAGGTCTTAGCATTTCATACTCTACATAGAGAAAACACTCTGCACTAAATCACATAGAGATGATTATATTTACAAGGTAGGAAAAGCTTTTCACTTTCTAGCAGATATTTATTAAAAGTAAAAAAAGAGGTTACAATATGAGGCATTAATGTAAATGTTGGGCATCATAGCATCATAAGGGAAAAAAAATCATTGTAATCAAAAAACAAAAAAAACAAAAAAAAATCTACACGAATAATTACTAAAATAGAGATACAAAATTACATCTATAGTTTTGAATCGGTCATGGAAATCCTGAGAGCAGAACAAATCACAGGTGTTGAATAAGCAATAGTATTTATTTAGGAAATGAAAATGTGACAGACCAGAGAGTGAAGAGATTAGAGTGCGCTCTGAGGCGGTCACCCTTACAGAGGGCTTTATACCCTAAACTAGGTGTTGGTGAGATACCACATAAGGGGAGGTTTGACTGCTGTTATCAGTCTTCAGTATATTTCTGTGAATATGGCCATTTAAGGGTTTGATGACATGCAGCATCTTCAGGTCAAGCTGTACATGCAATGACCAGTGCTGTCCTGATTGAATATCTTATGAAAGCAGAAGTTCTGGGGGGTGTAGGACAGGTGACCAAGGTCAATCACTATATGAGGATCCATCCTGATTTTGTAACTAGGCAGCTAAGCACGTCTGTAAGTCAGAGGACAAGGTGTTTTGCCCATGACCTTTGGCCTGTACATAGTCTTACACTCTGCAAGCAATAAAGCAAATACATGGAATTAATACAGTTTCCATAACACATCTTGGCAGGAGCCGAGTTTAAAAGCTAAAGTAGAGAGATCATCATGTTCTGTAGAAGAAGAACTGATACAGACTCAGACTTCAAATCCACGGTAAATGGAGTTTATCACCTTCTCGGTTACTGAGGATCACACTTTAATGTGTAGAACTCACTGCTAGAGTGTCGTACTCAGGAGACATCGACCGAGGATCCAGAGCTGTGTACGTGTCATCAGGAGAGCTGGAGCGAGGATCCAGAGCTCTGTAAGGGTCATCAGGAGAGCTGGAGCGAGGATCCAGAGCTGTGTACGGGTCATCAGGAGAGCTGGACTGAACAGCCTGTGTGAGGGAAAGAGGGAATGAAGCAGAGGAGGAGAAATGAAGACTCCATTTAGTTTCTGATGTAGGAGTTCTTCACAGATCTAGAGGGAGGATTTGTGAAGAGACACTTACTGCTATTGTGTGGTACACATCATCAGAGGACCTGGCTGAGGGCTGAAGAGCTGTGTACGTGTCGTCCTGAGCTTTAGGGTCAGCGTTCTGGACAGAGGATGAGTAGAGAAGGTGTAGAGAGACTGAAGGAGTTTAGGAATCATCACTGCTTTAATAATTTACTGTTTGAAACAAATCATCTCCATCATGATTTACTGGCTGAAACCAAAAGGTAAGGAGCTCAGAACAGCACCTTGGACAGCACCCTCACCTTCTCACAGCTCCATCCTAAAACACTCAGTCCTACACTGCCATCTAGAGGAAGAGCTTTGGGTAGCACTTTATCTTCCAGTGACTTTTTATGAAAACAGTGCAATTCCAATGAACAAAGAGCAGTTACATGGTTCAGATTATGAATATCACTGCTGTTCTGACATGCAGTTACACTGAGTCACATTACAAGACAAGATCAAGACGAGAGCCTCGGGCAGTTTTGTTGTCATGTTTTAAAGATTACAATGTGTTTTTTTTATGGGCTATTCTTTATTTTAGTCTATTGTACCTGTACCTAAACCGAAACACCAATGCTTTTAGGATAGTTGTATGTTTAGGTTTTAAGGTTAATTAATTTTCTTAAGTCTTGGTTCAGAATCATTTTGAAATCTTGTATTTCAATGAACTCAAATCTATATTGACCGGCCGTTCAGTCTCACACTGAGCTCAACATATTGAGAGAAAGAGCTGATACACAACATTTATATCAGAATGATTTCAGCTCTTAGCATTTCATACTCTACATAGAGAAAACACTCTAAAACTCTGCAGTAAATTGCTTAGAGATGATTATATGTACAAGGTAGGAAAAGCTTTTCACATTCTACCAGATATTTATTAAAAGTAAAAAAAGAGGTTACAATATGAGGCATTATTGTAAATGTTGGGCATCATAGCATCATAAGGGAAAAAAATCATTGTAATTAAAAAACAAAAAAATAAAATAAAAATCATGAATAATGACTAAAATAGAGATACAAAATTACATCTGTAGGTTTGAATCGGTCATGGAAATCCTGAGAGCAGAACAAATCACAGGTGTTGAATAAGTAATAGTATTTATGTAGGAAATGAAAGTGTGACAGACCAGAGAGTGAAGAGATGAGAGTGCGCTCTGAGGCGGTCACCCTTACAGAGGGCTTTATACCCTAAACTAGGTGTTGGTGAGATAGCACATAAAGGGAGGTTTGACTGCTGTTCTCAGTCTTCAGTATATTTCAGTGAATATGGCCATTTAAGGTTTTGATGACATGCAGCATCTTCAGGTCAAGCTGTACATGCAATGACCAGTGCTGTCCTGATTGAATATCTTATGAAAGCAGAAGTTCTGGGGGTGTAGGACAGGTGACCAAGGTCAATCACTATATGAGGATACATCCTGATTTTGTAACTAGGCAGCTAAGCACGTCTGTAAGTCAGAGGACAAGGTGTTTTGCCCATGACCTTTGGCCTGTACATAGTCTTACACTCTGCAAGCAATAAAGCAAATACCTGGAATTAATACAGTTTCCATAACACATCTTGGCGGGAGCCGAGTTTAAAAGCTAAAGTAGAGAGATCATCATGTTCTGTAGAAGAAGAACTGATACAGACTCAGACTTCAAATCCACGGTAAATGGAGTTTATCACCTTCTCGGTTACTGAGGATCACACTTTAATGTGTAGAACTCACTGCTAGAGTGTCGTACTCAGGAGACATCGACCGAGGATCCAGAGCTGTGTACGTGTCATCAGGAGAGCTGGAGCGAGGATCCAGAGCTCTGTACGGGTCATCAGGAGAGCTGGAGCGAGGATCCAGAGCTGTGTACGGGTCATCAGGAGAGCTGGACTGAACAGCCTGTGTGAGGGAAAGAGGGAATGAAGCAGAGGAGGAGAAATGAAGACTCCATTTAGTTTCTGAGGTAGGAGTTCTTCACAGATCTAGAGGGAGGATTTGTGAAGAGACACTTACTGCTAGTGTGTGGTACACATCATCAGAGGACCTGGCTGAGGGCTGAAGAGCTGTGTACGTGTCGTCCTGAGCTTTAGGGTCAGCGTTCTGGACAGAGTATGGGTAGAGAAGGTGTAGAGAGACTGAAGGAGTTTAGGAATCATCACTGCTTTAATAATTTACTGTTTGAAACAAATCATCTCCATCATGATTTACTGGCTGAAACCAAAAGGTAAGGAGCTCAGAACAGCACCTTGGACAGTACCCTCACCTTCTCACAGCTCCATCCTAAAACACACAGTCCTACACTGCCATCTAGAGGAAGAGCTTTGGGTAGCACTTTATCATCCAGTGGCTTTTTATGAAAACAGTGCAACTCCAATGAACAAAGAACAGTTACATGGTTCAGATTATGAATATCACTGCTGTTCTGACATGCAGTTACACTGAGTCACATTACAAGACAAGATCAAGACGAGAGCCTCGGACAGTTTTGTTGTCATGTTTTAAAGATTACAATGTGTTTTTTTTATGTGCTATTCTTTATTTTAGTCTATTGTACCTGTACCTAAACCGAAACACCAATGCTTTTAGGTTAGTTGTATGTTTAGGTTTTAAGGTTAATTACTTTTCTTAAGTCTTAGTTCAAATGATTTTGAAATCTTGTATTTCAATGAACTCAAATCTGTATTGACCGGCCATTCAGTCTACAGTGATACTGTTAGAAAACTCTGTAAAGTATGGGGCGTGTAGGCCGGACACACATACATAGAAGCTTTAATATGGTCAACCCAAACCTCAGTCATCACGGCAGGAGTCAAGCAACAGGCAGGTAAGCACAAGAAAGATTCACAGCAAACAACCAGTAAGCAAAGACCTTTTCAACCAAAGGACTAACAAAGAAAAGAGGCTCAGCACTCAGACCACCGACACAGAGACGTTACAGTCTAACAGGGTAAACACAGGAGTTAATGAAGGGGTTGAATTATTCCTTGAAATAACTACAGGTGTGTGTAATGAAGGAGGTGTGGAGCCAGGAAGGAGCTGAAGCTGTAATGAGCCATTCCAGAGTGAAGAGGAGGAGCCATTCTCAATGACCTCATCACAGCAGCCTGGAGGAGTTTATTAGTTAATGACATTATTAAATGAAATATTTCCAGATCTTCATCTTCCTTAAGAGGTTAAACACTTTTATTGTTGATATGAAAACGACGCCTGTGTTTTATTTAATCAGTTCTTATTTTTTCAGTAACTGTGTGGTTTGATGACCTGACTGAGGAAAAAAGCTTATATTATACAGGCAGCTGCATATTAATAGAATTTACTTAAAAATCTCAGAGTATTTATGACCTGCAGCTTCTAAATAAGGTGAAGTTATTGTTCAGCTATATGGAGCATCTTGGAGATCATGATGGTGCCCACCGAGGAAGACGTCTTTGTGTTCCTCCTGCAACCAATGCTGTTTATTATTTATTTAAACTTCAGTATTTATTTTAAAATGTACAGTATACCTACAGAACAGTTAGTATACTAGAGAGGTGCTCCTGGAGATCGGTAAAGCTCATCATGAACTTTCCTTTAGACTTTCTGACACCAGCCGGCAAGGTCCAGCAGCACAGAGCAGCAGAGCGGCCAAAGCAGAAGCAGAGCAAGAGAGATGGGCTACATGCTGGGCTAAAGGCTAGGGCTACACGGTCACCTCTAGCTATCCCATTGTTAGCTAATGTTCATTTCCTTGAAAATGAGCTGAGAAGCAGAATAACAACTCAGTGTGAGATCAGAGAGAGCTGTGCTCTTATTCTCACAGAAACCTGGCTCTCTGAGAGCACGCCAGACTCTAGTTAGAAACACACTCCATCCACTGCAGGGACCACACGGCAGCATCGGGGAAGAACAAAGGTGGCAGTGTCTGCATCTACATGAACAACAGGTGGAGTTCAGACGTAATGACTGTTGAAAAACACTGTTCAGCTGACTTAGAGCTGCTGATGGTGAAGTGCAGACCCTTTTGAGTTTAGCACTGTGTTTATTCTGCCTGTTTACATCCCACCACGCCCAAACCAAGGAGACCACACAGAACACGTTGCTTACTGTGACATCAGTGGATGTGCACTGAAACTTGGAGAATAAACCCACGGAGAGCAGCTGGCCCAGACAACATCCCCGGGCATGCACTCAGGGTTTGCCCTCATCGTATGCCTCCCAAAGAAAAGCATTGCGACCTGCCTAAATGACTGTCGGCCCATTGCACTCACCCCAATCGTGATGAAGTGCTTCGAGAGCACTTTCTAACAGAGTCGGCAGCCGCACATCCAACACAAGAACAGTGAGCACAGGGGTCCCACAGTTTGCTGAGCCCCGTTGTGTACATGCTCTTCTCGAATGACTGCGTAGCCTCCCAGAACACCACCACCATCATCAAGTTTGCTAATGACACTACAGTCACTCAATAACTGCACCTTCCATACTTCTGTACTGCTGCTGTCAGAAAACTACTGTTAACATCTGTTACCTACAACAGGCACTTCATGAACCGCTGCTCTACATACTTGCACATACGCACATATACCTTTCATTTGCTTTCAACTTTGCACATAGAACTGTTCAAGCTCTTGACCATAGGTGCTGGTGGGAACGTAGATGGACCGGTAAATCGCCGCCCTTTTCTGCCTGAGAACCATGGTCTCGGATTTAGAGGTACTGATTCTCATCCCCGCCGCTTCACACTCGGCTGCAAACCGATCCAGTGAAAGCTGAAGTTCGCGGCCTGATGTCTCCAATAGGACCACATAATCTGCAAACAGGAAAGATGTGACCCTGAGGTCACCAAACCGGACACCCTCCATCCCCTGACTGTGCCTAGAAATTCTATCCATAAAAATTATGAATAGAATCGGTGACAAAGGGCAGCCCTGACAGAGTCCAACTCTCACTGGGAATGAGTGTGACTTACTGCCGGCTATGCGAACCAAACTCAAGCTTTGTTTGAAGCCTGAATGAAGTGCCCACTGGATCCCATCCCATCTGCATTGTTTCAGTCAATCTCTGAGGACCTATTGCCCTTCATCACGTTTCTCATCAACAAGTCCTTGGCGTTGGGTGAAGTTCCATCAACTTTCAAGATGGCAAGAGTACTCCACATCTTGAAGAAACCCATGCTTGACAGCTCTGATGTCAACAACTACAGACCGGTATCACTTCTTTCTTTCCTTTCAAAAGTTCTTGAACGTGCAGTCTATAATCAACTTTATTTCTTTCTCACACAGAACCAGCTCCAAGACCCCAACCAGTCTGGCTTCAAACCAGCACACTCTACAGAAACTGCCCTTATCGCAGTGACGGAGAACCTCCAATCTGCAAGATCAGCCAAATTGTCTTCTGTCCTGATCCTTCTTAATCTCTCAGCAGCTTTTGACACAGTCAACCATACGATCCTTCTGGACATCCTCACCAACCTTGGAATCACTGGTTATGCGTGGAAGTGGTTCAAGTCCTATCTGGAGGATCGCTCTTATCAGGTAACATGGAGAAGGTTCACATCCTCTCCATGCAGGCTCTCCACTGGCATCCCCCATGGCTCAGTCCTGGGTCCTCTTCTCTTTTCTCTTTACACTAGCTCTCTTGGTGACGTAATATCTTCTCATGGCTTCTCTTACCACTGTTATGCTGATGACACTCAACTAATGTTTTCTTTCTCACCCTCTGACACACAGGTTTCCAGTCGCATCTCGGCATGCCTGTCTGACATCTCTACATGGATGGCAGCCCACCACCTGAAGCTCAATCCCAGCAAGACTGAGCTGATATTCATCCCTGTGACTACAGGTCCTCATCATGATCTTGCCATCTCATTCAAGAACTCCCTGATTGTTCTATCTGTAGAGGCAAGAAGTCTTGGTGTGACTCTGGATGGCCAGACTCACATCACAAAACTTGAATCGGTCATGCAGGTATCTCCTGTACAACATCCAAAGGATCCGACCCTTCCTCACCCGTGAGGCCACCCAGGTGCTAGTGCAGTCTCTGGTCATCTCAAGGCTTGACTACTGCAACTCACTCTTGGCTGGTCTTCCCATGCAGACCATCAAGCCTCTGCAACTCATCCAGAATGCGGCAGCACGACTCGTCTTCAATCTGCCCAAGTTCAGCCACGTCACCCCACTGCTGCGCTCCCTTCACTGGCTTCCTGTAGCTGCACGCATCAGATTTAAAACCCTAATGCTTGCCTACAAAGCCAAAAATGGACCAACAATGGACGGAAGACAAGCGTCGAGAACGTTCTCTGTACTGGCACCCAGGTGGTGGAATGAACTCCCACTGAGTCTCTTGCTGTCTTCAAATGTAGACAGCAGTTAAATGAGCACTGAATTATAAGCTGCACTTATTTTATTGTACTTTACTGTGTATTGTAGTTTATTGTATTGTACTGTATCTTATTGTTATTGTATTGCATTGAATGTCACAGAGTTCTGCGTTCAACTCTGTTTCTTTTTCTCTTGGTGTCTGCAGTGACATTGTTTCTAGCAGTATCTGAGCTCAGGACTGTCTTTTTCTCTAAGCTATTGGTAACTAGCAAAGATATTTCTCTAGATTGACAAAGCACTTCTTGTAAATCGCTCTGGATAAGAGTGTCTGCTAAATGCTGTAAATGTAAATATAAGAGCCATGTACCCCGTACTCCCAAAGCACCTCCCACAGAATACCCCAGGGAACACAGTCGAATGCCTTCTCCAGATCCACAAAGCACATGTGGACTGGTTGGGCAAACTCCCATGAACCCTCCAGAATCCTGGAGAGGGTGAAGAGTTGGTCCAGTGTTCCACGACCAGGGCGGAACCCGCACTGCTCCTCCTGGATCCGAAGTTCGACTATAAGCCAGACTCTCTTCTCCAGTACCCCTGCATAGACCTTACCAGGGAGGCTGAGGAGTGTGATTCCCCTGTAGTTGGAACATACCCTCCGGTCCCCTTTTTTAAAAAGAGGCACCACCACCCCAGTGGCATCGCCCCCGATGTCCATGCATTGTTGAAAAGGCATGTCAGCCAAGACAGTCCCACAACATCCAGAGCCTTGAGGAACTCAGGGCGGATCTCATCCACCCCTGGAGCCTTGCCACCAAGGAGCTTCTTAACTACCTTAGTGACTTCGGCCTCAGTAATGGACAAGCCTATTCCCATGTCCCCAGACTCTGCCTTCTCACTGGAGAACATGTCGGTGGAATTGAGAAGGTCCTCAAAGTATTCCTTCCACCGCCCAATGACGTCTTCAGTCAAAGTCAGCAGCACACCATCTCCACTATATGCTAGTGGCACACTGATTTCCCCTTTAATTTAGTTCTAAGAATCAAGCATGAAATTGTAGTATAACCGCCAGTAGGCACGTGAGGTTGAGGATTAGTCGTTACTCATATTTGACAGTAGAGCAATCCATCCCACAACGTTATAGCAAGCAGAGACTTAGTAGTTAGACTAATGCATAAGTAGTGTTGGGAAATGTCTATTTCCAATGGCCAGTAAAATAACAGCAAATAGACCAACCATTAATTTAATGGTATGGTCCTAAAATCTGCACCAGTTCTTGGTTTCAGGTTCCTCCCTTCTGTCAAATGTAGTTAGACTGTGGTGTAAAAAAGTGTAATACGTTTTATTGTTTGAAACTCACGGTTATATTCTCATAGTCATCAACACTGCAAGAGTCGTCATCAGGAGGCTTGGTTCTGCGTCTTGTGTTCTTCAGAACAGGGAGTTAGAGAATAGATCAGAAAATGGGTAAATTTTTAACCAATGCAACAGGAGGGTTAATGGACCCACCACTGACTGGCTGATATCCAGAATACTGTAAAAACTCACTACATAGTCCGGTTCATTGATAATTCTAGTCTGCCTTTTCCCCCTGCTCACAAAAATTAAATAAAACCACTTAAAATAATATGTAGGCTCTTAAGGATGTTACGTATTCTTTTTAGGCACCAATTTGGTGCGCACTAGATATTGTTATGTTGCTATATTATCCATGTTCCTTTAGAGACTCTGTAAATAACAAAGATTACACATTTGCATTTTTTATTAATCATTTATGATAATGAAATTCTTAAAAAAAGAAAACAAAAAAACACAAACATACTAGTAAAATAATAATAGCAACTGTATTTAAAGTATTTCATTATTCTCACCTTTTCCAGAAAAATACAGCCAGAAAAACTGCAACTTCACAAAGTCCGACTCCAGTAGCTGCATACAGAGTCACTGATTGACCTGCAGAGAACAAACACATTCATAATCAGAAATGTAACCATAAAACTGCAATAATTAGTAAAACATAATCGATGAATGACTTTAATAATTACTCCTTAATCATGAGATGCAGGAATTTGACACAGAAGTCTTGTGTCTCACCGTTTAAATCGACTGGCACCAGATCTGATCTCTGAGCTCCATGCTGATTCTGAGCCTTGCAATAGTAAGATCCACTCTGTAGAGGACTGTAACTGTGTCCAGATCTTACAGATGAGGGTCCACCTTCTTTAAACCAGGTGTAGTTCTTCACAGGTGGGTTTCCATCACTGCTGCAGGTCAGAGTCACTGAACTGCCCTCCACTATTTCACCAGAGGGACTGATGGACACTGAGACGCTCTTTGGAGGATCTGAAACAGACAAAATGAAAATGATAATGATCTTTGTGATTTCTGGGCTTCCTCAAATCATCTAATAGAGCTTAAACCAATCACAAGAAGCCTACAAAGAACATTAATCTTCACAGCAGTGGATCTTCTCTCTCCACGATCATTCCGACTCTGGCATGTGTATTCTCCACTGTCCTCAGATCTGATGTTGGGAATGCTGTAGGTTTTTCCTTCTCCTACAGATGCTGATCCCTTAAACCAGGTGTAGATCTTCACAGGTGGGTTTCCATCACTGCTGCAGGTCAGAGTCACTGAACTGCCCTCCACTATTTCACCAGAGGGGCTGATGGACACGGAGACCCTCTTTAGAGGATCTAGAGACATTTTTTTAAGACAATTTCATATTTTAGACATTTTCCTTTTTTGCTGCTAACACAGTCTTATAAACCTCATTACAGCATAAAGCAGGAGATGGTGACTTGACTGACTCGTGACGTGACCCAGACACGCATTAACTGACTCATGAGGTGTCTGACATGACTCAGATGTGTACTTAACTGCCTCGTACCGCAACTCAGACTCGCACTTAGCTGACTTAAGACTTGATTTGGATATATGCTTAACTGACTTAACTCACACACTTTTAGTTGATTCAAATCAGATGGGCACTTACCCAATTCAGAACTTGGCCTGGACATTCCATCAAATTGACTTTTGACCTGACTCACACACTTCACTGACTCATGTCTCAACTCAGATGCCCATTTAACTGACTAATGACTCGATTTAGAATCAAGACTTAAAACGTACAAAAGTTCAGCCAGAGAAAGAGCATGAACTAAAATTCTATTAGGAACAGATATTTATGCAGCAAACAAATAAAATGTTCTCTTTCCAACTTTGTGTATAAAGCTTGTCTTCTAATTGGTGCTTTTTCGGTGTTCTTTTGTTTTATTGTTAAGTGATCTTAAGTGGTTGCAACTACAGGCCGAAGCCAGAAATCAGAAAAGGTAAACAGCAGTTATTAGTTTGCAGCGTACAGCAGCATCAGGTTCAGCACAGTTTCAGATGTAGGGGAGACCAGGTATGGTTTAACACTTTCTGCTTTAGCACCTGTAACTCACTCAGTTTTTGAGCTAGAGTTCTGAAACATTTATACAAAGTACACACATTTGTTTACTACAAACGGCACCAATTCAAACCTCTGCAAGATTATCACATACCTTGCGAGTTGATGTCAAATACACTGTGTTCCTTTGTTACAACCTACCCCACTACCGGGGTAGGTTGTAACACATGCTGGGGTAAGTTGTAACAATTAGACAAAAGACGCAAAACCAGAGACCACATCATGCAATATGCTTCAAAGAGGTTTATTGAAATAAAATAACAATCCAGAACAACGTCTCTCTCTCTCTGTGACTGACCATAACTCAAATCCACTTTGTGTTTGACTCAGGAGTGTGTGTAAATTAATGTACTAGAACAAACTTCCTTAACGATATGTATGCTTAATGAAAACTCTACTACAATGTACCTGTATAAAGAACATGTAGGTCAAATAAAAAACAATGACAGTGTGTGTGTGTGTGTGTGTGTGTGTCTGTCTATGTGTGTATATTCTTAATGAGAGTCACAATGGTGACAAATGAATGTTGGTAACCCTGGAGTGCAGGCTTGGTGGGCCCAGAGATTGCATAGGGCACATTTTACCCACACTCCCTTTGGCTTCGAGTTTCCAAATGGCTCCATACAGACAACACAAAAAGTTTTCATCGTCTGAGGTCTCAGAATCCTCAGTATTGGCTTTCGACATTTTCTTGGTGGGCTTTCTCTCCTTTTTCATTTGCTTGCCTTTATTCTTTCCTAAGATTCTCTTTCTTGCATTTTTGCTTCCTCTTCTCTGTTCTTCTTCCATCAATGCTTGCTTCACTGGTGTATCGGTGAGTATTTCAGCCTGCCTCTTCTTCTTGATCCTGTCAGTTGGTTTCCTTGGCCCTGCTTTTGGAAACGGCCGTATAGCCAAAGGACTGAACGCCTGACCTCCAGACAACCCCGATGTGCTTGGCTCATCTGGAACACAGGACATGGGGATATCATGAATTGCAGAGGAGCCAGGAGTAGCCAGGTAGGATGGAGGAGAGGAGGCAGACTCCAGGTGAGCTGGATGAGAGGAAGCAGTCGCCAGGTGAGTTGGAGGAGAGGAGGCAGTTGCCAGGTGAGTTGGAGGAGAGGAGGCAGTACCCAGGTGAGGAGAGGCAGTCTCCAGGTGAGTTAGAGGAGAGGAGGCACTCGCCTGGTGAGTTGGTGGAGAGTGCGGCTGGAAAGCTCCAGATGTCAATGACGTACCTGGGTCTGGACGGACGGTGACTTGTGAGCCTGCATACTCACACTCCTCAAAAATGTCAGGATTGAAGGGCCAAATACCTGTGGATTCGAAACCGGCTTGAATGTTTTTGGGTGTTGCAGCTGCAGGCAGAGCAGTCTTCACAACGCTTGGAATATCATATATTGTCATCGTCTTGGCAGGATTCATCTTCATCCAGGCATCACTTGCGGTGTTCACCATTTTCTCCAATGGGCCTTAGACACTGCGATCCAATTGCTGAGAAAGTCTTCCACTTGCATCCATCCTGAGGTGTTACCACCTACACTAGTATTCAATTCTTCTCTGATCTCCAGTGAATAACCTGTCATATGCTTACCTCACGTGGAGTGAGTCCATAAATTAAGTTAAGTGATACTTTTTTAATCCCACAACCAGGGAAATTCCACCTCCGCATTTAACCCATCCGTGAAGTGAAACACCACATACACACTAGTGAATACACACAGTAGAGGGCAGTGAGCACACTTGCCCGGAGTGGTGGGCAGTCCTATCCACGGCACCCGGGGAGCAGTTGGGGTTTAGGTGTCTTGCTCAAGGAGACCTCAGTCATGGACTGTCGGCCCTGGGAATCGAACCAGCAACCTTCCGGTCACAGGGCCAGATCCCTAACCTCCAGCCCACTACTGCCCCAAATACAGGTCTGCTACCTGAGTCAAATAGTCAACCAACACGGTCTCCTGCACCTCAGAGAAAACTTTGTTGCTGCTCCAGTAACCTACACTGGGAAGATCACTGGATCCCTGGTCTCTCAGCTTCTGCAGTGATTTGCAGTATCTGCTCAGTTTTACATGGCAGATCCCATGTGCCTTCGCGACTGATCTGACTGACTTGCCCTTCTTTGTGACCTTATCTGATGCTTTTTTTAAAACACTTGCAGGCACTGCCTAGGCATTCTGTAAAGTTATTAAAATCAAGAAAGTTTTCTTAGTTGTACATAAGGGGATGGTTGTAACACTTCTTAAAGATGTGTTACAACCCACCCCAACCCTGTCAGCCATTGTTTAGCTAGCTGTATTAGCATAGTGGTTTGAAATTATCAGGGGAAAAATGCATCGCATTTAGCCTGAAACTACAATTTAATGTAATATAATTCATATGGTTTTATCTGCAATAGCATAAGTACTAAATAAAATATAGTCTTGGTTCAAAAATTTACTTTCTTACTTCAAAATCTGTTTTTTCTTTATAGAATCTGCATGCGCCTGTTTCCAGCCTTGACAACCACCATGTGGGACCAGGGAGGAAATGAGCTAAAACAGGAACGATCATATGACTCCTATCTTATCCGTGATTGGTGCAATTGGTGGTGTTACAACTCTCCCCATGTTACAACCATACTCGGTCTCCCCTACTTGTCTTTATAACAGAACCTTCAGTCAGAAGAACAGAATGAAGCTCTACATGCAATTTAGTCATGTCAAACTTCAAAAGGTGCAGCTAATAATGACATTAAAATTCTCTACTAAAGATTTGAGACTCTATTCTGACTTGCGTGAAGCAACATGGATTATACGTCTCTGAACACGTGGCATATAAAGTAAATGAGCTTCACTCACATCTGACTCTGAGGCTGTGAGCAGTAGAGTTAAGGTGTTGAGATCCTCCTACAGCACAGCTATAACTGCCTGCATCCTCACTGCCGACCGTCTGCAGGTGGAGCTGGTTGTTCTTGATGGTCTTTGTGGTTAAAGGACGTCCATTTTTGTACCAGATGAATGGGTCAGTCAGACTGTAGGTGGTCTTACATGTCAGATCTGCTGTTTGTCCCTCTGTCACTTCTTCAGGAGCTTCTACATGGAGCTCTAAGATAAATGGAGAAACATCACGCCGTATTACAGAGATTTCTGATCTATCTGTTTTAAGTTATGATCTGACAGGTCAAGATAAGATTTTTCACAAAAAGCAAATTGATCTTAATTCTGGAGTTTTGTCTCATTTTACAGCACCTTTTCTCCAATTAGGAACTCAGGTCTGATAAGGAAAGATCAACTTTGTAAGGAAAATCATTAATATAATGACTGATGTAAATCAAGAGGAGGCAGAGTGTTCAATAATAAGATACACTGCTCTAACACTAAGGCTGGGTGATCATTGAGATCCTGATGATTTAACTCACCTGTAAGTCGGAGCTGAACTCCAGGTGTTCCCACCCATCTTTCTTTTTCTACATTTGTTTTGATTCTGAAGCAGAACTGATGTTCATCCCTCTTTATCACATCACTCAGTTTGAGGGAGAAGTGTTTCTGATCATCAGTTAAAAACTCGACTCTGCCTGAATAATCTGGGTCTTTACTCAGATCAGTCAGCTCCTCCCCTGTGTGTTTACCCCAGAAAGTCTCCTTCACTGTGAGACCTTCTGGGTGAGTAAAAGTTCCGTTCATAAACACTGTGGATCCTTTTAAAGCACAGATTTCCTGTTGGTTGTACTTCACACTCCACTCTGCTCCAAAAGCTCCTGAAACATATGATGCATGAAAGAGCTGATTACAGAGTCTGCAGCCCATAAGACAGTCAGAGTGACTGTAGCTTACAGCTTCACTTCTCTCCTCTCCAACTCCAGCAGCTACTTTACACCACTGAGCTGATTCTGAGAGAAACCACAAACCACAACAAACACTGACTCACCAGCAGTCATGAGCAGAAAGACCAGAGGAAGAGGAGGAGCCATTCTGGGTGATGTCATCACATTAATGCCTGTGGTTTGAAACGTACAAGTTTAATATCATGCAGTACTTGAAATATTCATGTATTTATATGTAAAATGTACTGGATTGTAATGAAGGTAGAAATTGTTTTAATAATGTAGTGGGTGACCCACTCAATCCCAGGATTCTCCTGAATTCCCCTAACGTGAACAGCATATGGTCACCAACACAGGCTCAAAGAGAACTCAAATACAGATAAAGCAGCACGGCTCATCACATTTAACGTTTGTCCGAGGTAGAACTCGCTCACTAATGGTGTAAGGCAGTGTGCTACTGTTTATTCTCATTTGTGTCGGTGTGGAGACGAAAGCTCTGTAGACGCTATCTGGATTTAAACATTTAAACAACTTTATTCCAAAATAATAAGAGTGTTAAAGCCCTGTGAGAGTCCCGAAGGCCGAATGTAGGACCTCTAACTTTTCAAACTGCCTCTGCTTTTATGCTGAATGTACGCACATACATAACATGGTTAGAAACACACACATCCATACGTCTCCAAAAGGAAACATCTGGAAAAGCTTATTCTAATGCAATCAGATACCCCCGACAAACACTGTTCTCATCCTATTTGCATGCTTCTTCTATACATTAGCTCCCTCTCTTGAGGGAGGGGGTGAGAGAGGCCCTCAAGAGAGCACACATGAAAAGAAAGCCTAACTAACAGATACAAAAATATAAAGAAAAACATGAATATAACAATATAACAAATACAAGATGAGCGTAAAGACACCTCACTACCACTGCACCACCGCAAAGGAGGTGAAAAAAGTGGTAACTTCTTTGAAGCTGAAATGGTTGAAACATCGGTCTAAACACAAAGACCTAAATTTGCTCTTGTATCTTTTTCGTAAACTATTAAAATCTTCTGAAGTAAAGAAATCATCTTACCGTTCTGTAACGAGGCTTCTCTTCAACGTCCAGATGAGAAATGGTGAGAACAGAGACGGCGCTGAGAGGATGAACTAGATGTGGTTAGAGATAAGTAGACAGATGAAACTCCCAGAGTTATTAATGCACTCGTTCCTCTTATAGAATATATGTGGTCGTCTGAGCTGCAGCAAGAGATGAACTTTATCTCAAACTTCTGCAAGATCCAAAATGTAAGCTAGCACGTTCGTCTAGCTAGTTTGGACTTGATCTGATATTCTGCATAATCATCAGTGGGCCACCTGCACAGAAGCTGAGGAACAAGCCATTGGGCCACCTGGACAGAAGCCGAGGTTATAGCCAGCGGGCCGCCCAGACAGAACCCGAGGTTATAGCCAGCGGGCCGCCCAGACAGAACCCGAGGAACAGGCCAGCGGGCCTCCCGGACAGAAGCCGAGGAACAAGCCAGGAGGCCACCAACCAAAAATATCCAGCCAACAGCGTCCTGTGGGCAACGTCATGTGGGGACAAGATCCTGTGGGCAACATCCTATAGGCAGCGTCCTGTGACCCCTGATGAAGGACCAGAGGATGACCAACACAAACTGCAGCAGCAGATGAGCTGTCGTCTCTGACTTTACATCTACAAGGTGGACCTACAAGGTAGGAGTGTCTAATAGAGTGGACAGCGAGTGGACACAGTGTTTAAAAACACCAGCAGCACTGCTGTGTCTGATCCACTCATACCAGCACAACAGACAATAACACACCACCATCACGTCAGTGTTACTTCAGTGCTGAGAATGATGCACCACCCATATAGTATCTGCTCTGTGAGGGTCCATGGGGTCCTGACCACTGAAGAACAGGGTAACAAAGTATCAGAGAAACAGATGGACTACAGTCTGTAACTGTAGAACTATAAAGTGCAGCTATACAGTAAGTGGAGCTGATAAAGTGGATGATGAGTGTAGAAACAAGGAGGTGGTCAGGATGTTGTGGCTGGTTAGTGTGTATCTGCGCTTTCTGTAGTCGTGTGCCATGTGCTGCTGGTCTGTGATGCTCCGTGTGGCCTGAAGAATAACTTTTACATTAGTAACATTAAACTAGTGGATCTGTGTATTTAAACAGTGGATGTGTGTCTGTATGTTCCTGGGGCCTGTTTGTAGTGTGAAGCTTGACCTGCAGCATTCATACATGTCGTGACTTTAGCCTGGCCAGGAGCTCAGAGGCCACGTCTGGGTGTGAATGATGTCATTTCCTCTGAAAGTATGAGATGAACAGCAGCAGCGGTAGCTCATGTTTTCAGGCTTCTACTTTTAGAACTGAACTCATGATGATGGGAGTCTGATATGCTAATTAGCTTGATGAATCACTGTTGCCTATAGTTACTGACTTTCAAAGGGGGTCTTTTTTCTGGACATAGTTTAAGTTGGTAAGTAGGATCACAACCCTGTTCCTGGAAATCCAGCACCAGTTCAGTTTAATTTCAGGGCACTTGGCTCTGACCACAAGATGCTCCCGGAGGCCTTGATTACATGGATTGGAGTTTTGCTATATTGTCCTCTACTACTACTACTACTACTAACAACAATATTATTATTAATATAATAATAATAATAATAATAATAATAATAATAATAATTATTATTATTATTATTATTATTATTATTAATAATAATAATAGTAATAATAATAATAATTTACTTGTCTGAGTGGGACACAGGGAAGCTGGCTGTGGAGCCCTCCAGTGGCCTGTCACAGAAAGAGCAGCTCTGGGAACCAGCACAGTAAGAGCGGTCCGAAAAGCACTGAAAAAGGGTAGGACGTACCTCTGGGGCAGCAGCCGTTCTGAAAACTGGCACAGGAGATGCACAGGGAATCCCACATGAGAAACAGCAGCTAAAGCAGCCAGCACTTGATGAGGATAGGGAGTCGGAACAGGAGCTATGCAGTGAATCACCACTGGACAGCCAACATCTCAGGAAGCAAACAATGGATCAGGAAGGGGAGCCGCACAAGGTCCAGCACTGGAGCAACCTGGAGGACTGAAACAGGAGCCGTGTGTAAGCAACAGGCTCTGGAACCCTACATGGAGCCAGACCAGGGTCAAGCACTGGAGTGGCCCAGGAAACATGAACTGAAGTGGCTCAAGAAGGAGAAATGGGAGCCAGCATGGGAGCTGGAAGAGGATCTGTCCAAGGATCAGGAACTGGAGCCAACCAGGGAACCAAATATGAGAGTCAGCTCCAGTTGTAGTTAGCACCCCAGGAGGCACCTAGAGCAGCCACTACAAAAGAGGAGGTTCTGGGAGCCATTACAGGCATGGTAACTTGGGGTGGTAGGATGAGGGCAGATGCCAATGGACCATTGCTTTTATCCTTGATGATGCCACCCCAGAGACAGGAGGGCCTCCACCCCAGTGGCAGTTCAGTACCTTTTGAGTGTGTAGAGTATCAGGAGGAAATCATCATCTGTCTTAATAAAAACTGCCACTGCCCCGATGATGAGCCTCGTTAAAGGTTGGTCAGATTATTTCTTTATATTAATAAAATTTTATTCACTATTAGAATCATAAACATCATTTTCTACCCACAATGGCAAAAGCAGTCAGGAGGAAGTGGCTGACTGGTGATGAAGATGGTGTTCTGTGGTTTCCAAGATGGGCTAGAGAGGGTTGGGGGTGGCAAGTGAGGGGGGAAGAGAGAGAGAGAGAGACTAAATGATTGACAGAGAGAGAGAGAAACAGAGAGAGAGAGAGAGAGAGAGAGACAGAGAGAGAGAGGAAGAGAGAGAGAGAGAGGTGGTTGGGCCTTTGTCACTTCAGGAAGTCTTAAAGCTCTTGTGGTCAGCGTCATGTATAAGGACACAGCTCACTTTGTCGTGTGTAACTGACCTGTTAGGTGTTTGAATCATGACCATCATCTGGATCATCATCTTCACTCTGACGCCTGGTGAGTTGTTCCTCTCACATCTGTGTTGAGTTTAAGATGATCTTTACAGACTCAGAGACACAGTGTGTTAGATCAGTGACTGATGAAGAACAGAATCTACCTCTTCCTCTCACTCATATTCATCACTGTTACTGTCTTAGTGAGACGTTTCTGTGTAGAGTTTCAGGCTCTCGTGTTCTACAGGCTTTTCAGACTAAACAGTCCTGAGTGACGTCTCAGCCTCAGAGTTAGTTTATTACTCCCTTATACAACATGTTCTCTTTTACAGCTGGAGTCAGCGCTGGAACTACTGTAACTGGACACAGAGGACAGTCAGTCCAGATTAGATGCTCCTATTGGTCTCTATAAGACCTCCATAAAGTATCTCTGCAGAGGAGAATGTTCTGCTTTATGGAGAACTAAAGTCATTCCTGTTCAGTCTGGATCTGCTGAAGATCAGACATTCTCTCTGGATGACGACACAGTAGCCAGAGTCTTCACCATCACCATCACTGACCTGAGAGCAGAGGATGGAGGAAGATACTGGTGTGGGGTAAAGAGGCCTAAACCACTTCCTGACTTTTACACAGAGATCCTATTACTGGTTGAACAGGGTGAGCGACCGACGGTTCAGACTGATATGAGTGTTTAATAAACGGAGAAACAGATATGACGACTTGTCCTGTGTGGTCAGTGAGATGTTTATGCTGAAAGATGAATTAATTTTATATTGTCTCTATTTCTTTTCTTTAGGTGACCCTCCTGCCGTCTCTCCCTCCACATATTCTCCTCCGTCAGTGCAGACACAATCCACACCTCTCTCCAGGTTTCCATCTACAGGTATGAGCTCTCTACTCAGTCTGTTTTTTAAATTTGCCTATTCATCAGATCATCCATCACACCATTAGTGCCTGTTGATCTCTTATGTCTGCACTGTGACAACTCAAGATTTATTCATCCTCAAAAATAGCTTAGTAAAAAAATGTCAGTTTGTGTTTAATCTCTCTAAATTGTTTCAGTATAATAATCCTTTTAATAATTATGGAATATGAAATGGTTCATTATAGAGAAACTTACATACTCAAATTTCAAAACCTAACCCTTGGCCTAGTCCTAACCCTCACCCTGGCGCTACTCCTAATCCTAAGCTTTACCTCAACCTAAAACTTTCCAGAAAAAAAGTTTTTTCTGTTCTTCCAGTGGCCTGGTTTTCTGTAGCAGCCGTATTAAGGGGTATAATCTGAGGGGAGTGCTTAAGTGTGGGCGATAAGTGTTTGGATTGTGTGCTGGGTTGTTGGACTTTGCTTGCCCTGGAGTTGGAGTGGGGCAAGGCCAGGGAAAGGGTAGGGCAGGGCAGAGCAGGTAAATGAGTTGGGTCATGCGCCTATTTGTATGGAAAAGGTGAGTATTGGGTATCTCCGGGATGTAGCTGGATAGGGTATCTGTTGATGAGTCGTTTGAAGTACATGGAGGATGGGGCTGGTGTCAATCAAAAGGGCAGACCAGGCTGATTTGAAAGATACCAGGTCCGTGAGGATAGGTGGCTCTGTCGCGGAGAAATAAGGGTCTAAATTTGGTGGCGAGATTTTGCTATGGGGGTCCACCGCGGACCACGCTGAGGTTGGCCTAGAAGCACTGTAGTTGAACGAGATTGAAAAACAGCAAAAAACATCTATGTCCATAAAATTTGCCTAGGTAGCTATTTCGGGGGGTAAAAGCAGGTAAAAATGCCTCCAGGGGGCATGACCCACTTTACCAGGCCAAAAGTAATGCACTCCCATTGGTTAAAGGGAGTAGGAAAGCACCCCTTGATGAAAAACAGTAATAAAACGACTATGTCTATAAAAATCACCAAGGTGGTTTCACCGAGGGTCTCTGTGCTGCTCGTTTATCCAGCTAAGGTGCACTTTTTTCAGGCAAATTCAAATCTACCCGTGGTCTGGAGCGTGTATTTGGTAAGGAAAATGCAGAGGGGTGCCATCAATGTTTTGAGAAACAGTGGCAGGAGGAGTTTTGGTCAGGGTCCAAGCACTTTTATGGGCTTGGTGCTTAGTCTACAGTCCACAAAGCATGTGAACAGCAGACCCTAGTGCATGTGAACAGCAGACCATGCTTTATGAGGACAAAGTCTAAAGAGACTGGTGACTCTTTTCAAACATTTTATTAAAACTTAGGACTCTGTGCTGCTGTCAGTGTTATCTTTTATAAGTTCATGTGGTTGATGGGCTCTATTGGGAAGAGTTCGTGTAAATGCAAAACATGTTGAGGATTGAACAGTAAATCAGTTCCATCTGCAGAAAATGAGCTGAATATATGAAACCATTTTTACAAGGCTGCATATTTTAGTATGTTTTAAACAAAAATGCACAAATCATGAACAGACAGAGATGCAGAGTTGAGCTCCACCCAGCATGTGAATGTGGTGAGAACACAATGCAGATCACTAACAGCCTCACACTGAGCTCAACATACTGAGAATAAGAGCTGATACACAACATTTATATCAGAATGATTTCAGCTCTTAGCATTTCACACTCTACATAGAGAAAACACTCTGCACTAAATCACACAGAGATGATTATATTTACAAAGTAGGAAAAGCTTTTCACATTCTAGCAGATATTTATTAAAAGTAAAAAAAGGTTACAATATGAGGCATTAATGTAAATGTTTGGCATCATAAGGAAAAAAAATCATTGTAATTAAAAAACAAAAAAAAAATATTTAAAACAGAACAAATGAATCAGAACAAATCACAGGTGTTGAATAAGTAATAGTATTTATTTAGGAAGTGAAAGTGTGACAGATCAGAGAGTGAAGAGATGAGAGTGCGCTCTGAGGCGGTCACCCTTACAGAGGGCTTTATACCCTAAACTAGGTGTTGGTGAGATACCAAATAAGGGGAGGTTTGACTGCTGCTAAGCACGTTTATCAGTCAGAGGACAGGATGTTTTGAGATCATGTTTTGTAGATGAAGAACTGATACAGACTCAGACATTCAAATCCACGCTATATGGAGTTTATCACCTTCTCTGTTACTGAGGATCACAGTTTAATGTATAGAATGCACTGCTCGAGTGTCGCACTCAGGAGACCTGGACTGAGGGTCCAGAGCTGTGTACGGGTCATCAGGAGAGCTGGATTGAACAGCCTGTGTGAGGGAAAGAGGGAATGAAGCAGAGGAGGAGAAATGAAGTCTCCATTTAATTTCTGAGGTAAGAGTTCTTCAAAGATCTAGAGGGAGGATTTGTGAAGAGACACTTACTGCAAGTGTGTGGTACACATCATCAGAGGACCTGGCTGTGGGCTGAAGAGCTGTGTACGTCTCGTCCTAAGTTTTATGGTCAGCGTTCTGGACAGAGGATGGGTAGAGAAGGTGTAGAGAGACTGAAGGAGTTTAGGAATCATCACTGCTTTAATAATTTACTGTTTGAAACAAATCATCCCCATCATGATTTACTGGCTGAAACCAAAAGGTAAGGAGCTCAGAACAGCACCTTGGACAGCACTCTCACCTTCTCACAGCTCCATCCTAAAACACTCAGTCCTACACTGCCATCTAGAGGAAGAGCTTGGGTAGCACTTTATCTTCCAGTGACTTTTTATGAAAACAGTGCAACTCCAATGAACAAAGAGCAGTTACATGGTTCAGACTATCAATATCACTGCTGTTCTGATATGCAGTTACAGTCACATTACAAGACAAGATCAAGACGAGAGCCTCGGACAGTTTTGTTGTCATGTTTTAAAGATTACAATGTGTGGTTTTTTATGTGCTATTCTTTATTTTACTCTATTGTACCTGTACTAAAACCTAAACACCAATGCTTTTAGGATAGTTGTATGTTTAGGTTTTAAGGTTAATTACTTTTCTTAAGTCTTAGTTCAGAATCATTTTGAAATCTTGTATTTCAATGAATTCAAATCTATATTGACCGGCCGTTCAGTCTACAGTGATACTGTTAGAAAACTCCATAATGTATGGGGCGTGTAGGCCGGACACACATACATAGAAGCTTTAATAGGGTCAACCCAAACCTCAGCCATCATGGGCAGGAGTCAAACAACAGGCAGGTAAGCACAAGAAAGATTCACAGCAAACAACCAGTAAGCAAAGACCTTTTCAACCAAAGGACTAACAAAGAAAAGAGGCTCAGCACTCAGACCACCGACACAGAGACGTTACAGTCTAACAGGGTAAACACAGGAGTTAATGAAGGGGTTGAATTATTCCTTGAAATAACTACAGGTGTGTGTAATGAAGGAGGTGTGGAGCCAGGAAGGAGCTGAAGCTGTAATGAGCCATTCCAGAGTGAAGAGGAGGAGCTGTTCTCAATAACCTCATCACAGCAGCCTGGAGGAGTTTATTAGTTAATGACATTATTAAATGAAATATTTCCAGATCTTCATCTTCCTTAAGAGGTTAAACACTTTAGTTGTTGATATGAAAACGACGCCTGTGTTTTATTTAATCAGTTCTTATTTTTTCAGTAACTGTGTGGTTTGATGACCTGACTGAGGAAAAAACCTTATTATATTATGAAGACAGCTGCATATTAATAGAATTTACTTAAACATCTCAGAGTATTTATGACCTGCAGCTTCTAAATAAGGTGAAGTTATTGTTCAGCTAAATGGAGCATCTTGGAGATCATGATGGTGCCCACCGAGGAAGACGTCTTTGTGTTCCTCCTGCAACCAATGCTGTTTATTATTTATTTAAACTTCAGTATTTATTTTAAAATGTACAGTATACCTACAGAACAGTTAGTATACTAGAGAGGTCCTCCTGGAGATTGGTAAAGCTCATCATGAACTTTCCTTTAGACTTTCTGACTTCAACTTTCTTTTACACTTGTACTCCACCACCACCAGCCGGCAAGGTCCAGCAGCACAGAGCAGCAGAGCGGCCAAAGCAGAAGCAGGGCAAGAGAGGTGGGCTACATGCTGGGCTAAAGGCTAGGGCTACACGGTCACCTCTAGCTATCCCATTGTTAGCTAATGTTCATTTCCTTGAAAATGAGCTGAGAACCAGAATAACAACTCAGCGTGAGATCAGAGAGAGCTGTGCTCTTATTCTCACAGAAACCTGGCTCTCTGAGAGCACGGCGGACTCAGTGGTCCAGTTAGAAACGCACTCCGTCCACTGCAGGGACGTCACGGCAGCACCGGGGAAGAACAAAGGTGGCGGTGTCTGCATCTACATGAACAACAGGTGGAGTTCAGACGTAACGACTGTTGAAAAACACTGTTCAGCTGACTTAGAGCTGCTGATGGTGAAGTGCAGACCCTTCTATCTGAGTTCAGCGCTGTGTTTATTCTGGCTGTTTACATCCCACCACGCCCAAACCAAGGAGATCACACAGAACACGTCACTTACACGTCGCTGTGACATCAGTGGATGTGCACTGAAACTTGGAGAATAAACCCACGGAGAGCAGCTGGCCCAGACAACATCCCCGGGCATGCACTCAGGGTTTGCCCCCATCATATGCCTCCCAAAGAAAAGCATTGCGACCTGCCTAAATGACTGTCGGCCCATTGCACTCACCCCAATCGTGATGAAGTGCTTCGAGAGCACTTTCTAACAGAGTCGGCAGCCGCACATCCAACACAAGAACAGTGAGCACAGGGGTCCCACAGTTTGCTGAGCCCCGTTGTGTACATGCTCTTCTCGAATGACTGCGTAGCCTCCCAGAACACCACCACCATCATCAAGTTTGCTGATGACACTACAGTCACTCAATAACTGCACCTTCCATACTTCTGTACTGCTGCTGTCAGAAAACTACTGTTAACATCTGTTACCTACAACAGGCACTTCATGAACCGCTGCTCTACATACTTGCTCATACGCACATATACCTTTCATTTGCTTTCAACTTTGCACATAGAACTGTTCATTTTTACTTTTTTACTACTGTCTTTGTGTGTACAGCCCTCACAAATATTTTATTCTATCTTTTCATGGGACGACACTATAGAAATGAAACTTGGATATAACTTAAAGTGGTCAGTGTGCAGCTTGTATAGCAGTGCAGATTTACTGTCCTCTGAAAAGAAAATCAACACAGCCATTAATGTCTAAATAGCTGGCAACACAAGCGAGTCCACCTCACAGTGAACGTGCCCAAATGAGTGTCAATATGTTGTGTGACCACCATTATTATTTAGCACTGCTTTAACCCTCTTGGGCTTGGAATCCACCACAGCTGCACAGGTTGCTACTGGAATCCTCTTCCACTCCTCCATGATGACATCACAAAGCTGGTGGATGTCCCAACACCTTGCATTCCTCCACCTTCTGCTTGAGGATGTCCCACGGGTGCTCAGTTGGGTTTGATTCTGGAGACATAATCGGCCAGTCCATCACCTTTACCTTCAGCAAGGCAGTTGTCATCTTTGAGGTGTGTTTGGGGTCGTTATTGTGTTGGAAAACTGCCATGTAATGCAGTTTCCGAAGGGAGCGGATCATGCTCTGCTTCAGAAAGTCACAGTGCATGTTGGAATTCATGTTTCCCTCAATGATTCACAGCTCCCCAGTGCTGGCAGCACTTATGCAGCCACCATGCTTGACTGTAGGCAAAAGATGTCTTGGTACTCCTCACCAGGGCACCGCCACACATGCTGGACACCATTTGAGCCAAACAAGTTCATCATGGTCTCGTCAGACCACAGGACATGGTTCCAGTAATCCATGTTCTTGGACCACTTGTCTTCAGCAAACTTCTTGTGCATCAGTTTCAGAAGAGTCTTTGTTCTGCGACGACGGGCATGCAAACTGATTTGATGCATTGTGTGGCATATGGTCTGAGCACTGATAGGCTGACCTCCCACTTCTTCAACCTCTGCAGCAGTGCTGGCAGCACACATGCATCTATTTTTTGAAGCCAACCTCTTTATATGACACTGAACACGTAGACTCAACTTCTTTGGTCGACCCTGGCAAGGCCTGTTACGAGAGGAACCTGTCTGAAACCACTGTGTGACCTTGGCCACCGTGCTATAGATCAGTTTCAGGGTGTTAGCAATCTTCATATAGCCCAGGCCTTCTTTGTGGAGAACAATAATTGTATTTCTCACATCCTCAGAGAGTTCTTCGCCATGAGGTGTCATGGTGAATATCCAATAATTAGTATGAGTGAATTGGACCCAAAACATCAAATTTAACAGCCCTGCTCCCCATTCACTCCTGGAACCTTGTAATTCTAACAAGACACATGACCCCAGGGAGGGACAACAACACAATTGGGCACAGTATGGACATGTTCACTGTAAGGTGGACTCACTTGTCCATCCATCCATCCATCAATCCATGTTGACCCAGCACCAATCCGCCTGTCAATCTCCTGCTCCCTTGTACCATCACTTGTGAACAAGACCCCGAGATAGTTGAACTCCTCCACTTGAGGCAAGAGCCTGTGCCCGACCCAGAGAGGGCTGTCCACCATTTTCTGCCTGAGAACCATGGTCTCGGATTTAGAGGTACTGATTCTCATCCCGGCCGCTTCACACTCTGCTGCAAACTGATCCAGCGAAAGCTGAAGTGGACTGGACTGGTTGGGCAAACTCCCATGAACCCTGCAGAATCCTGGAGAGGGTGAAGAGTTGGTCCAGTGTTCCACAAAGCCGGACTCTCTTCTCCAGTACCCCTGCATAGACCTTACCAGGGAGGCTGAGGAGTGTGATTCCCCTGTAGTTGGAACACACCCTCCAGTCCCCTTTTTTAAAAAGAGGCACCACCATCCCAGTCTGCCAATCCAGTGGCACCGCCCCCGATGTCCACGCAATGTTGAAAAGGCATGTCAGCCAAGACAGCCCCACAACATCCAGAGCCTTGAGGAATTCAGGGCAGATCTCATCCACCCCTGGAGCCTTGCCACCAAGGAGCTTCTTAACTACCTTAGCGACTTCGGCCACAGTAATGGACAAGCCTATTCTCATGTCCCCAGACTCTGCCTCCTCACTGGAGAACGTGTCGGTGGGATTGAGAAGGTCCTCAAAGTATTCCTTCCACCACCCAATGACATCTTCAGTTGTTGTCAGCAGCACACCATCTCCACTATATACAGTGCTAGTGGCACACTGCTTTCCCCTTCTGAGTCGCCTGACGGTTTGCCATAATCATTTCGGAGCCGAATTAGTCACTTTCCAAGGCCTCACCAAACTCCTCCAACACACAGGTTTTTGCCTTGGCAATGACTGAAGCCACAGATCGCTTGGCCTGTCGATACCAGCCAGCTGCCTCTGATGTCCCACAGGCCAACCATGCCTGGTAGGACTCCTTCAGATTGACGGCATCTCTCACCTGAGATGGCCCTGACATACCTGACCTTCTGTAACAATAACCGAGCTCCAGTCCATCATAATGAGATGTGGGCCTGCAGCTTACTAAACTGATCAATTATTTAACTTGGAAACATAATTTTAGCCTAGTCTCCTACATGTCGATTACCAACACAACAAAACTTTTCCTGTGTTTTCCTAGTGTACAAATACATGTAAAAAACAAACTACACAAGTATATCCTCCTTTTTATATCATAAACAGTTATTATGAAGCATATATACACTTCTGGTTTACACTGCTATATCTTTAATGAACAAACAGAATAAACAATTAAGGTCATTGATAAACAATGAGCTATATAAACAATGAGCTGTAGAACATGTTACATATATTTACATATTTTATTACACATTACGGTGGTGTGGACTTGGATTCAAGTCAGACTCAAATCAAGAATTGAAAGACTTCCCACTCGACTCAGCAAAAATCAAGAAACACTTGAGACTCGACTTTGACTTGAGCACTATGACTTGGACTGTAACTCGCACTTCAGTCTTATGACTCAGAAGGACTCGAGACCCAAAGGGGAAGAAACATGGAGGTGTCTGCCTGCAGAAGGGACTACACAGCTGGTTACTATTTTATGTGAATGGATTCATTTTCTGTTGTAAATTTGTTAGACAGCAACAGTCATCATCTGTTACTATAGGCTGACGCTCAGCTCATTTTATTTTGGAAGACAAGTGAAGCATTTAGACTAAGTTCACCTCCATAAGCTAAAAACAAGAGAAGTAACAGCAGCATGAATAAACCCTTGCTCATTGTTTAAACTTCAGCCTTACTGGAGAAACTTGGGTGAACTGACCATTTTCCTCATAGCAAAGGAAAAGACACAGCTCTCTCTTTGACCAAATTTAAAGACCTCAATTTAAGGTGAAAAAGAAAACTCGAAAGTTTAAACTGAAGTTCGTTTCTTCATCATATGCTGTCTCTTCTGTAAACTTTCATGAGCATGGTTGTTTTGGTTTGTTATCCAAGTTAACAATATGAATTCAAATTTAATGGCAATTCTCACAAAAATTACTTCAGCAAGTTGTCTTGACCACCTCTACATGCCTAAATGCACTGAGTTGCGGCCGTGTGATTGGCTGATGATCTATTTGTGATAAAATTAATTTGTGATGATTAAGAGTGCGTCACTGCGAGCGACTGAGAGCGCGTCACTGCAGCAACGTTTTGTGCTATAAACTTCTAAATCGACCAAAAGCAGTAAGTACCTGAAATATCATGGCTTCTGCTAGTTGTTTTGTCTGCTCAGAGTGTGGCATGTTTAGTTTAACCCCCTTTTCCACCTCTAGTGATAATGATAGTGGCTGTGTTTGTGCTAAGCTGCCAGCTAGTTAGCTCTCTAATGGAGAAGGTGGACCAGTTAGAGGTGCATGCAGGAGTTATTGAAGGACAGAGATCAAGATTCAGTGTTAGCAGCTCCGGGTGCCCTAGGGAGAATTAGCACCCCCTCAACTCCGGTGTTAGAGCCCTCACAGCGGGGCGAATGGGTGACAACTCGGTGGTCTAGCTGTAAAGCTAAGGCTAATGCTAACGCTGAGGCCAAAGCTAGCCCACTGGAATGCCATGCTCCTCTGATTCACGTGTCAAACAGATTTGCCTGCTCAGTGAAGCACCTGCTGTGAAGCCTGTTAAAAGTACTCTGGTCATAGGACACTCGATTGTCCGACACGTGAAATTACTCCTTTAGGGGTGCCAGCAGTAACAGTTAGATGTTTATCGGGAGCCAGAGTGCCGAACTTTAGTGGCAACCTTATACTGTTAGCTGATAAGAGATATTCAAGGATAGTCATCCATGTAGGGGACAATGTGATGCAGCGCTGAGGCCTACAGCAGGCTTTCGGCGTTAAACTGCTGGATGTCCAAGTGGTGTTCCGAAAATCAAGTGGGCTTTATATACAATTGGTTGCGTTTCAAGGTCAAGTCTGGTCTTATAGGTAGGGATGGTGTCCACCCCACGCGGGAGGGTGCTGCCTTACTTTCGTGCAGCATAGCTCATAGTCTTTTAGATAGTTGGCATAGTTGTGTAAACTGCTGCTGACAATCCAGAGCCAGGACCAGGCCGCAGACAGACAGGCTAAACCGACCGTCTGCAAACTGCCTTGAGGAGTCACCCAAGATCAACTTTGAGCCTGTGTCTTTGCCCCGAATTAAAACTAAATTTAGTCATAGAAAAACTCAATCAGCCCGTTTAAACAACCTAATCAACATATATCCATATTCAGATGATAGCACCTGTAACGGGCGTCACGGCACCATTGTAACGGGTGTGCATCTAAAGTTTACGGTGGTCAGGACTGTCCATCCGCACTCCCGTTAACCCATAAATACTCTGCATTGTGTTCTGGGGGATCTGTGATGCATGAAGGAAAGACTCAGAGCACAGCCACTGCTGGTTTGGGTTCTTTATTATGGCTGGTGGTATCTGTATAAACAGATAGATAAGCTCTTAAAGCTCTGGAGTGAACATACAGCTCTGGAGTGAACACACACACTGCTCTCTCTCTCATACACGCAGGTTATCAGCCTCCTCCTCTCAGCCAGCTATTCACAGAGTGAGTTAATTAAAATATTCTCTAAATTATATGGGCACACATGCGTTGGTACAATGAGTTACACATGAAAATAAAATGAAAAGAAATATGAATTTGTCATAGTGACAAAAACCAGCTCTATGTAAATACAGTTATCAAAAACACTGTAACTAAAACATGCATTTATTGAAACAGTGAACAGATATAACTGGGGAACTACATACCTGAATAAACAGATAGATAAGCTCTTAAAGCTCTGGAGTGAACATACAGCTCAGGAGTGAACACACACACTGCTCTCTCTCTCACACACGCAGGTTCTCAGCCTCCTGTTAGCAGAAACGCACATGGGGGCATAAAGCTACAGAGCACGTGTCAGTTATAACTCGGCATAGAAGACATTTTATAAAGTTCACTTTCAAGCTACTACACATTTACACGCTCACAGCCCGTTTAACACTGATTACTGCCCATTTTATGTTGTTTTACACAGAAAAATATGTGTTTTAAGCACGACCATCAGAGCTACGCACCTCCTCTCAGCGAGCTATTCACAGAGTGAGGTAGCTACGGCGATGGCGCCAAGCAAAGCTGCGTCTCTTAAAGGGACAGTACACAATTAACCAACTCTTTAAAATAAAAGGTTCCCCAGTACAAATATGAAATACATGGAACACAAAAACAGATATTTATACAAAAATCAGAATTTGGTGGAATTTTAACAACAAAAACCAATAAGCATTTTTTAACCTTGTTACACACCCTAGAACCTAAAATTTGGACTACTCAGTATAAGATCACTAAACTCAAAAGCAGTCATCGTAAATTAAATTATAAGCAATCATAAATTTGACATTTTCTGTCTCACTGAAACGGGTTAGACAAAATGAATATTCAGCTTTAAATGAGGCCACCCCTGTAGGCTATAATTATGCACATAAGCAAAGATTATCAGACAAGGGAGGTGGAGTATGTGGCCTCCTTTTCTTTCCTTTAGTTTTGTGGCCATTCCTTTTCTCAGCCTCCTTTCCTTTCTAGTTTTGAGGCTATTCCTTTTCTCAGCCCCCTTTCCTTTCATTTCATTTTGGGGCCATTCCTTTTCTCAGCCTCCTTTCCTTTCTAGTTTTGAGGCTATTCCTTTTCTCAGCCCCCTTTCCTTTCCTTTCATTTTGGGGCCATTCCTTTTCTCAGTCTCCTTTCCTTTCTAGTTTTGAGGCTATTCCTTTTCTCAGCCCCCTTTCCTTTCCTTTTGGGGCCATTCCTTTTCTCTGCCTCCTTTCCTTTCTAGTTAAGGGGCCATTCCTTTTCTCAGATCTCTTTTCTTTTTAGTTTTGGGGCTGGGCTGGGCTGTCACCCGTCTACCAAGGTGTGACAAACATTACTGGGGCCTAATCAGCCCACAGCCTTCTGGGAATTGGAGTTCCCTAAAGTTATGGCCCTGTGCTGCCGTCGCCCTCTGCTGGCAGCAGGCAGGGCCAGCCGAACCCTTACAACAAGAACATTCTAAAGAATTCTGTTGTTTTCCAATTTTGTGAAAACAGATTGAGCAAGGCCCTCTCTTGTTTCAGCATGATGATGCCCCATGCCCAAAAAAGATGAATGAAATGGTTTGGCCTTTACACAGCCCCGAATTCAACTCCAACAAACACTTTTGGGGTGAAGTAGGACATCAGGGCCCGACCTCACTAAGGGGCAGGTTTGCTAAGCTTCTGTGGCTTTACAGTTTACTAAAAAGGTGCAATGGCTTTTAGTGTCCATAACAAGGTGAAAGGGTGTCCGCCTCATTTACATATGCATTTGTAAGTGTTTCCCTCGCAAAGCGCAAAATATTGGGAAATTACGATAATGAACCGCCAATCAGTAAAAGCTGACTGTGCACATTTTCCACTCAAAGCCCATGGCTTTGGAATGAGAAGTAAGCCCATTTGGATGTGATGTTTGGGTGTCTGTGTACTTTTGGTCATGTTGAATAAATTACATATAACAGAATAAAATACAATAAATGTGTTTAGAAAACAAGAGTAAAATGAGCATGAAACAACTTACTCTTGTAATATAAGGCTAAAAACACCAGAATCCCAACCAGAGATGTCAGTAATAAGACGCACAAAGACTATGAGAGTCTGACCAAACAAATAAAAATGTGAATTGAATTAAACTTTCTAACTTTTAAAATTCTGCTTAATACATTTAATGTTTTTATAGAGCAGCAGGTGGAGTATATATGGTCATGTTCTCTACAGGCATGGTGCACAACCCCCTTCTAACTTTCAGCTAGCTGAGCCACAACTTCCTGAAGTAAAACCACAACAGAGCTGCCACTGAGTCAGTCGAGAGTGCCAGTGAACCACACTTGTTCCTTTGCACTCGATAACTACGGTGACAGAAGCTAAAGTTGAGACTTGCTCATGTTCACTACGGTTTGCAATCACATAGATCGTAAATCACTAGCAAGTTAAAGAAAATTTTATTTTCTCACCTGGTATTTTGGCATCATTTGGCTGATCTGAAGCAGCTGGAGCTGAGAGAGAGAGCAGGAAATGAAGTAAACAGAAGACCTCCTTGTATTCATTAATGGCCTCGGTTTTTAATCAGATTTTCTCTATAATGTCAATCTTACCATCAAGGACTGTAGGGATCACTTCATTATATGTATCACTAAGAAATCTCTCCACTCCACACCAGTATTTCCCAGCATCTTCCTTACTCAGTCGAGCGATTTCCACAGTGAAGACTCCCGTCCCAGAATCCGTCAAACGATATCTACCAGACGATTTCTTGGTGGAGTCTATCAGAATATCCACATTTGTTTTACATGGGTCTTGGCAGAAATACTTCCTGTCACTAGCAAACCCAAGTATGAGCACATGTAATTGAGACTAAGCCGCTTTTATATCCATGAATGTCTTCCCCAGATGTTTTGTACCTCATTACTGTCAAATGCATAACAATGCATAAAGTTATTATTTAAAAATGTATATTATCTGTTTGTTTTTTCCTAGACAGCTATTAAAAGTATAACATAAACAGCTAAAGAACCTTCATTGCTGCCAATAATAATCAGACTTTTTCTCTGAAAGTTCATCAGACCTCAAACTACAGTAAAGTTCAGCAGTTTGAGGTGGTGGTGAAATAAAGACTCTTGAAGATAAACATCACTCGGGTAAACATCAGAAACATGTAGTGTGATAAGGAAATGAGGACTGCACTGTGTAAAGTCACGTGAACTCAAGCATGAAGTTAAGTGTGAGTTCAAAAGTTCAGTCCTTCATTCATAAGGAAACCTCAACCCCCCAAAAATATCCAAACCATCTCAGAAAGCTCTGAAAAAAGCAGCTGGATTAAGCTCTATTAAAAAGAGTGGAAGTTACTGTGCACCAGTTAGCATAAAGAAAATGTGATGGTTCAATGTGTAGCATGTTAACAAAAGAAGACATTCCACTGGAAATAAATTCTGTCCAAACCCCACAGCTAAAAGTTCCTCTTGATATTAGTGTAGTTTTTCCACAAGTGGACTGATCTTATATGCATCCCTCTCAAAAACACAGCCACACATAAGATCTTCAATGATATTTATGTATGTGTTTGTTTGTTTACTTATTTATTGTACAAGTCACACTGCAAAGCAACCGGGGTGCAACACTCTTGAAGGGACTGAGAACACTGACATTCTTACTATCACAGTTTCCCCGTTGTTCCTCTGAGTGAGTCTTTTTCTTCCCCTGTGGTTTAGCCTTGTGCCTTTTGTATTCTTGTGCCATGTGCTTTTGTTTTGTTCTATGTCTTCTCCCTATGCCCCCTGCACGTAGCTCCACCCCCTCATTAGACCCAGTTTCTTGTTCCCCTTCAGTGTATTTATCCCCATGTGATTGTTCAGTCTCTTTGTCTTGCATGTGACCTTGGGGCTTTTTCTTGGATTTTGTTGTTAGAGGTTTCATTATGAACTTGGTCAAACCTCTGCCACTCAGCTTCTGAATTCTTTTGAATCTGATTTGAATAAAAGCAACTCACACTTACAGTGCATCTGGAAAGTATTCACAGTGCTTCACTTTTCCCACACTTTGTTAGGTTACAAACTTATTCCACAATGGAACACAATATCCCATAAAGACAAAGTGAAAAATGTTTGTTTGAATGTTTTGCAAGTTTATTAAAAAATAACACACACACACAAAAAAAAATCACATGTACATAAGTATCCACAGCTTTTGACATGACAGTCAAAATAAAGCTCAGCTGCCTCCTGTTTCCTCTGATCGTCCTTCAGTTTTTTTTGACAACTTGACTGGAGTCCACCTGTGGTAAATCCAGTTGATTGGACATGATGTAGAAAGGCACACACCTGTCTATACATGGTCCCATAGTGGACAGTACATGTCAGAGCACAAACCAAGCCATGAAGTCCAAGGAATTGTCTGTAGACCTCTGAGACAGGATTGTATCGAGGCACAGATCTGGGGAAGGATACAAAAACATTTCTGCAGCATTGAAGGTCCCAATGAGCACAGTGGCTTCCATCATCCATAAATGGATGAAGTTTGGAACCAAGGATGCACTGACGCTCCCCATCCAACCTGATGGAGCTTGAGAGGTTCTGCAATGAAGAATGGGAGAAACTGCCCAAAAATAGGTGCCAAGCTTGTAGCATTATACTCAAAAAAGACTTGAGGCTGTGATTGCTGTCAAAGGTGCTTCAACAAAGTATTGAGCAAAGGCTGTAAATACTTATACTTTCTATTTTCATGAATTTGCAAAACATTCAAACAAACATTTTTCACTTTATCTTTATGGGGTACTGTGTACAGAATTTTGAGGGAAAAAAATGAATTTAATACATTTTGCAATAAGGCTATAACATAACAAAATGTGGGAAAAGTGAAGCGCTGTGAACACTTTCCGGATACACTGTACATTTCTAGAGGAAAGATAATCTACAATATTTACAAACTAAAGCAAAACAGTTTTTGTTCACCTACATTTACATGTGATTTTCTTTATGTTCTCAATTCTTGTCATTTTCCCAGTCGTCAATCATGTTTTGCTAAGCATTTTTTGTAATTAAAAATATTAACTGTTCATCACCATGGCTAACTAGCCACTGGTAATTCATGTTTGCCAATGTAGCCACACATTGATGTTTCATTCATTTGAACTTTATTATCAAGAACTATAAAACAAGGTGACTTGTTTGGGTAGTTATCATCAACAAACTAAAAAAAAAGAAAGCCAAAAGAATAACAGAACAAGCTAATATTACACTCATTTTTTCACAAAATTAACAATTATTTAATACTAACTTTAGTTAATGTGTAGGATTCTTAACACTGTTAAATTCATACTAACTTCAATTTAAATGAAGAAAACATTTTATTTTATAAAATTATTGTTTTCCTTACTAAAACACCAAATACACTGTGTGCTCAAATCAAAATCAATCCTTTAAATGTATTTATTTTATTAACCTTATCCTAAATGACAACATTTAATTAAATTAATGTATTTAAAGATCTGTGACATTCAGAAAAGATTTAAGAAAATTGAATTAAAATTTGATATAATTTGATCTGATGTTTTGATTCCTTAACACAGTAAGAAATCCAATGAGGTACATAATGAGCAATAACAGCAGTACGTGGACAAATTATCAAAGCCATAAGATTCTCTGTGAATTAAGATTATCACTTCTGTACTGTGTAAGACTTTTCTTCTGTCTCCAACAGTGTTCAAATGGCTTTAATGTGTAGAGCTCACTGCTAGAGTGTCATACTCAGGAGACCTGGACTGAGGGTCCAGAGCTGTGTACAGGTCATCAGGAGAGCTGGACTGAACAGCCTGTGTGAGGGAAAGAGGTAATGAAGCAGAGGAGGAGAAATGAAGACTCCATTTAGTTTCTGAGGTAGGAGTTCTTCACAGATCTAGAGGAAGGATTTGTGATGAGACACTTACTGCAAGTGTGTGGTACACATCATCAGAGGACCTGGCTGTGGGCTGAAGAGCTGTGTACGTATTGTCCTGAGCATTAGGGTCAGCGTTCTGGACAGAGGATGGGTAGGGAAGATGATCAGAGCCTGAAGGAGTTTAGAAATCACTGCTTTAATAAATGTATTGTAAGACTTTATCCTGTCCACGGCCTAAAAATACCACTTGAAAATCAACCAGTACCCAAGTGGACCTTTGATTTGAAGAGACTTACTGTAAGTGTGAGGTAAACCTCATCAGAGGACCTGGCCGTGGGCTGAAGATCTGTGTACGTGTCATTCTGTCCATTGGGGTCAACGTTCTGTGCAGAAGAGTAAAAAACACGGACAGTTTGAAATGCGATTTCTTACTGCCAAACAAATGAATCAAACATTTGAATGTAAGGATGAATAGAGTCTCAACTGTACGACTTGTTTTAATGCACAACTCAGAACCAGCACCTCCGACAGTGCTCTCACTGTTTATCTATAAGGGTGCAGTTAAATTTCATATACCCTAATCCTGCACTGCCATCTACAGGCAGGACGTAGTATTGACGTTAACATTCCTCCTGGAATACTATTGGCTACAGACAGACTGATATCTGGAGCTTGGTATCTTCTCGCCTGATAGTCATGTTGATCTCTCCGTTTCTTCTGCCTCGTGCACCTGCTCTCAGACAACAGTCAGTGTTTATCCAGAGAAAAAGCTCCATATTATTTTCAAAGGTTTTAAGATGGACTGAGACTCTTACCAGATAAGTACAGTGAGAAGAGCTGCAAGACCACAAAGAGCAGCCACAACAGCTACATACAGGACCACAGAGGGGACGGCTGAAACAGAGTTTATTACAATAATGAAATATATTAATTAATCTGTTTTTAACTGGATCTTCTCAATAAATGTCAGCATCATAAACAATCAATGAATTCACTTCAGCTCATTTCACCTTACCAACAACATTCAGAGTTACACTACTAGAGTACAGCTGACCCTCTGCATTGCTGGTCTTGCACTTGTACTCTCCACCATCCTCAGAGCTGATGTTAGAGATGGTGTAATCTTTGCCCTTTCCAAGAAACTGTTTCTGCTTAAACCAGCTGTACTCATCCGCAGGTGGGTTTGCATTACAGCTGCAGGTCAGAGTCACTGAACTGCCCTCCACTATTTCACCAGAGGGACTGATGGACACTGAGACGTTCTTCGGAGAATCTACAGATGGAATTATTTTTATAATAATTATTATTGTTGTTTTTGTTGTTGTTATATTGTTGGTATGGTAAAAATCAGCTCCTAAACCAAAGCCACTGTACTTATAAGCTGTAAATCTGACCAGCTGACAGCAGGTACTCACATCTGACACTGAGTGCGGCAGCAGGTGAAGGAAGGCCTTCATATCCTCTCACAGCACAGCTGTAACTGCCTGTGTCCTCTATTCTAGTCGGCCGCAGGGACAGGACGTTAGTTTCTTCATCATTTCTATCGACACGCCGTCCGTTTTTATACCAGATGTATGTCGGTCTGTCTGGCAGAGGGCAGGTGGTCGTACAGGTCAGCCGTGTTGTATTTCCCTCTGAAACACGTTCAGGACTCTCCACTCTGAGGCCTGAGAGGATCAACATTAAGAAGAATAACACAAGATAAACACTGAACATGCTTTGGTTTCAAAATGGCCACATGCAGCATAAAACAAGAGATAAAGAAATAACATGCATTAATGAATACAAGAACACATTGAATTATTTTGTGAATTATACTGAAATTATCAAGTTGGTCATAAGTCAAAGTAAAATGTCATAACAAAACTGACCTGTGACGTTGAGGGTCACTCCAGGATAAAATAAATATCTTTGTGACTCTATGTTTGTTGTGATTCTGATACTGTACATGTGCTCATCCCTCTCAGTCACGTTCATCAGTTTGAGATAGAAAAGTTTATTTCGACCTTCAAAGTATTCAGTCCTGCCTGAATATTCTGGATCTGTAGTCAGATCAACTGGTTCCACTTTTCTGCCTGGATTTATTGCCCAAAACCTCTTTACCCCTTCAAGATGTGATGGATATCTGTAATCACCGGACATATACACTGTGAATCCTTTTAAAGCACATTTTCGAGTTTGAGTGTATTTCACACTCCAGTCTTGACCAAAAGCCCCTGAAACATATGATGAGTATAAGAACTCATTATAGGAACACGAAAAAGAACATTTTATTGCAAAATATTGCATAGAATGGACAATAATAATAATAATAATAATAATAATAATAATAGGATAAAAGACCACCCTTCCTGGATCGGGGGCTTGTGTGGTCTAGGGATCTTCAGAGCGGTTGGGAGCAATACGCTCTTTGTAGGGTCTCCCAGGGCGAAGACCCAGACCAACACGATCCAAAAACACACCATGAAAAACAGGCACAGAATACCATGTACCCTGCCTGGGTTAGGGTCACCGGGACCTACGTGGCAACGTGGGGGGAAAATGAGAGCCCACCACCCGCAAGGTGGAATGTAAGCTCACTGGGGCTTATGTGGGAGGTTGAGAGGTACCAACTAGATATAGTTTGGCTCACCTCCATGCACAGTGTCAGCTCTGGAACCAAACTCCTGGATAGGGGATGGCCCCTCTCCTACTCAGGGGTTGCACAGGGTGAAAGGCGCCGGGCGGAAGTAGGAATACTCATGAGTCCCCGGATGGCGGACATGCAGTTGGAGTTTGTCCCGGTGGACGAGAGGGTCGCCTCAATGCAAATTAAAATCACAGAGAGGAAAACTTTGACTGTTGTGTGGGTTTATGCACCAAACAACAGGTCAGAGTATTCGGCCTTCTTGGAGCGAGTGGATGGGTTCTGGAAAGGGCCACACCTACAGATTTCAATGCTCATGTTGGCAATGACTGGGAGAACTGGAGAGGCGTGTTTGGGCAGGCTGTTCTTCCCAATCTAAACCCGAATGGTGAATTGTTATTGGTCTTTGCCAGGCGTGGATTGTTCATAACAAACACCAAGTTTGAACATAAGGATGCTCATAATTGTACATGGTACCAGAGCTCCTTGGGTCAGAGGTCAATGATCGACTTTGTTGTCATTTCATCTGACTTGGGACCATATGTTCTGGAGGTGATGAGCTGTCAACTGATCACCATCTGGTGGTGACTTGGATCAGATGGCAAGGAAAACTGATGGTCAGACCCGGTAGGCTCAAGTGAATAGCGAGGGTGTGCTGGGAATGACTGTCAGAGGCCCCTGTTCAGAATGATTTTAAATCCCACCCCCGGGAGAGCTTTTCTCATGTCCTGGAGGAGGTAGGGGACCTGGAGTCTGAATAGACCCTGTTCAAATCCTCCGATGTGGAAGCTGCCAGGCATAGCTGTGGCCAAAAGCTTGTGGGTGCCTGTCGGGGCAGTAACCCAAGAACTCCCTGGTGGACACCAGTGGTGAGGGAGGCCGTCAATTTGAAGAAAAAGGCCTTTAGGGACTGGTTGGCCCGAAGGATTCCCGACTCAGCAGATAGGTACCGACAGGCAAAAAAGGTGGCAGCTGCAATGGTGGCAGAAGCAAAACCCAGGGCGTGAGAAGAGTTTGGTGAAGCCATGGAAAAAGACAAGTGTCTGGCAACTCAGGAGTGGTTGGGGTGGCTGCGCCCAAGCTGTATTCAGCAAGGGTGGAGAAACTCACTTCAAATGAGGATATTGTCGGTCAGTGGAAGGAGCACTTTGAAGAATTCCTTAATCTGGGAGACATGCCTCCCTCACGAGAGTCAGGGCTGGAGGCCTCTGGCATATTTCCCTGGTGGAGGTCACTGAGGTAGTTGGAAAACTCTTCAGTGGCAAGGCACCGGGGGCGGATGAGATTCATCCAGAGATGCTTAAGGCTTTGGATATTGTGGGGCTGTCATGGCTGACACACCTCTGCAATATTACATGGACCCCGGAACAGTACCCTTGGACTGGCAGACCAGGGTGGCGGTCCCCCCTTTGGCACACCCCTGGTGTGAGCCAACTATCGGGGTATCACACTGCTCAGCCTCCCTGGGAAAGTCTATGCCTAGGTGTTGGAAAGGAGACTCCGACCGATAGTTTAACCTCAGATTGAGGAGGAACAATGTGGATTCCATCCCAGCCGTGGACCAATGGACCAGCTTTTCACCCTCTTGCAGATTGATGAGGGGGCAAGGGAGTTTGCCAACACAGTCTGCATGTGTTTTGTGGATTTGGAGAAGGCTTATTACCGGGTTCCCCGAGATATCTTGTGGGGCGGTTGGTATGCGGATCAGCACCTCCAAATCCATGGTCTTAGTCTGGAAAAGGATGGCATGCCCACTCCAGGCAATGGGAAAGGACTTGCCCCAGGTGGAGGAGTTTAAGTATCTTGGGGTCTTGTTCACAAGTGATGGGAAGAGGGACCGTGAGATTGGCCGCAGGCTGGGAGAGGCGGCAGCAGTAATGCGGTCACTGTACCAGACTGTAGTGGTGAAGAGGGAGCTGATTTTAAAGCTCTCTGTTTACCAATCGGTCTACATCCCAACCCTCACCTATGGTCATGAGCTGTGGGTAATGACCAAAAGAATGTGATCGCGAATACAAGCGGCGGAAATGAGCTTTCTTTGCAGGGTGGCGGGCTACACAATATCACTATTTGATAGGGTGAGGAGCTTGGTCATCTGGGAGGAGCTCGGAGTAGAGCTGCTACTCCTCCGCATTGAGAGGAGCCAGGATTCTCTGCTCTCCCAACTGCTACCATGACAATTTCTGGATTAAGTGGTTAATGACGATGATGGTGATGATGATAAAAGACCAAATGAAACAATAGTTTCTCACCCAGAACTCTCATTTGAAAGAAGAGCAACAGCTGGAAAGTGACTATGAATAACATCTGTAAAAAATATACATAAATCATTTTTAGTTGCTTTTATTCAGAATGCATTCTGTGACATCAAACACTTAACTATGTTAGAATAATTGACTTTGACTTTACAAAGTTTAGTTTTCAGATTTTGTTAAACCTTTTGTAAATATGCATATCAATGCCATCTTTCACATGAGGTCTGAGACCAACAGACAGTGATGTTTAATGCTGATCTGATTAAATTAAGATTTAATTTCCTGTGAACAAATTGACTAAAATGAGACTGACCACGACATGGTGTCAGTCCAAATCACCTTCAGCAAGCACTGCTCGAGGTCAATGGGCTCTGTGTAGTTTGTTAGTTTGTTTTTAATGAGAGGAGCTCTGAGCAGAAGCTGTGTCTGAATTCCAGCAATGACATACAAAACTACCATCAGCGACATTCTCAGCTGTGGAACAGGGCTGTGAGATCTTCCTGTGCTCTCAGAGTGCTCAAGAAAACTTATTGGAGGTTCAACTCCATTCAGGAATGTGTAAAATTATTAATTGGCTAACTTTAATCTCCATCATAAGAAATGACTTCATAAGCACCAGTAGCAGATGACTACATCAGTCCATACATGCAAGATATCCACGAGCACTGTGTATAAGAGTAACTTACCATGACACCGTAGCCCCCAAAGAACAGATGATCAGTCTGTAATTCCTGAAAACGTTGCTTTTACACAAACAAAGTGTTTGTCTTCCTCTTTCTGGATGTGGATTGTTTCTCCTTCCAGCCAAACCTGCCCCTCGATCAGTGCAGAGGCTCTAACTGTTCAGGGTAAAGGGATCATATTAGACCACAGAGCAGCGATGAAGTGGGAGTGTAAATGTTAAAAGCTGAAGCTGTTTTGTCCAGCAGCTCTAACGTCATGCTGGTACAGGCTGGATCTGTCACAATTTTCTCTTCCCTTTTCTGCGTTTGTTGAAAGAATCATCATATTTTTTTGGGGGTTCATAACTTCTGCTTTCTGCGAGAGGAATGTCCTCATCTTAGCAGAAGGTCACTCAACACTGTCCTCTGTTCTCATTCCCTTCAGAAAACTCACTTAGGACCAGGAGCCGCATTACAGAAATGTCTGTCTTACGTTGATTCGACAGGTCAAGATGGGATTTTTCACAATTTAGTATTATAAAAGCAAATCTTATCTTAATTTAGCTTACAGCATCATATCTAATCTCTAGTTAGGAAATCTTAACTTACCCAATTGAAGTCAACAATCAGTATGTCTGTTACCTAGCAACCACGTGCATAGCTGAAGCGTAAACATGCAATCAAAATAATCCAGATCAGTTAGCCAGACAGGAGCTACCATTACGGATCATAAAAAGGTCAAACACAATTCAAGTGTGATAAACCGGAGGTTATGAATATCGTGACAGTGCTTTGTGCCCTGCCTTGTACTTCTGCCCTGATCACACTAATCAGATCATTAACAAGCCTTTACTGAGTTGAAGTGGAGCAGATAAAGCATTAAATATGCAGAGCCGTGGGCCTTCAGGACCACACTGGCATGCAGCATGTCCCCACGGCCAATTTCATCCAACCAAATCAATTACAAATGCCGAATCTCTCAAAATTCAAAGTCTCTGCTCATACCCTGGTGCACTGTGATAGGATATCACATGATCAGGGAGAGATAATTGACATTTTGTAGAGGTTTAAAACTTTTTTTAGCTCCAAATTGGACGTGTAAACTCTAAGAACCAAGAGAGATAAACCAGTCAGCTTACAGTTCAGTTGTCACCACCAGTTTGACAGTTCAGTGCATTAGTAAATATAGAGAATAAAGAGAAATATGGTAAAAAAGATATTGACCAGAGTTAGAAACACAAATACTGCCAGACAAAAATTAGGCACATACCTGTACTGACTTTTTAACAACGCAGATGCACTGCCTCATAACTTCAAACTTTTGCAAATAAAAAATAATCAAGAGTCAAGAGTTTTATTGTCATATGTACAGCAGAACAGGCAGTTACACTGTACAATGAAATTCCTTCTTCGCTGTTTCTCCATTCACCAAATATAATCGTAAGAGAACAGAAAACAAAAATCAAGAGAGTTTCTTTACTTTAGTGGTTAATAAAATGTCCAGCATTAGGACACAGCAGATAAATTCACCTCACCTTGGTTTCCTCACCTATCAGTATAAATGAAGTAGAGCATATGCACTGAAAGGTTAAACACTGAACTAAATAATCCACAAGACTGATGAACAATAATAAGCTGGTTTTAAGCATTAATCACTTAGTCTGTAAAATCTGTGAGTCGCTAGTAACTATAGGATTGCTTAGCTTCACTGCACTACAAACATGAAGTTTAAAGACTGGTGGTTTTAGATTGACTTGCTGTTACACAAGAAGGGAACAAAAAAGCAAAAGAAAAATGCAAAAAGATCACAAGGGAAATAAAAAGAGCCTCGTATTAAGAGCCTCAGAGCTGTTTCTTCAGTCTCCACTGCTGTTGCCCCAGTGTAGATAAAATGAAGAAGGTTGAAGAAGGTTGTTGAATATACATTTTTTAATCTAATATTTTCTGCTGGGTCAGATAATCTGTACTCTGAGTTTAAAGAGTACAGCATGAGCAAGAAAGCAGAAGAAAAATGTAAAAGACCACAAATAAAAAATGTCAAATGAACCACATTTAGGCAAGCAGCTTAAAACCTCTGAGATGCTTCTTTAGACTTCATTTGCTACAGTAATGCTGACTGTCTTATGGGCTCCAGACTCTGTAATCAGCTCTTATATATATAAAATATCCTCCAGGCTGCTGTGATGAGGTCATTGAGAATGGCTCCTCCTCTTCCTCTGGTCTTTCTGCTCATGACTGCTGGTGAGTCAGTGTTTGTTGTGGTTTGTGGTTTCTCTCAGAATCAGCTCAGTGGTGTAGAGTAGCTGCTGGAGTTGGAGAGGAGAGAAGTGAAGCTGTAAGCTACAGTAACTCTGACTGTCTTATGGGCTCCAGACTCTGTAATCAGCTCTTTCATGCATCATATGTTTCAGGAGCTTTTGGGACAGAGTGGAGTGTGAAGTACAACCAACAGGAAATCTGTGCTTTAAAAGGATCCACAGTGTTTATGAACGGAACTTTTACTCACCCAGATTACTTTGAAACAGCTATGGTGTAAAATGTAAAACAGTCCGTCTTTAAGTGGACCTTAGATTTTACCGATAAAAATGTTAACCCAAATGAATAAGAACATCTGTATGATCTGCTGTAAATGGTCTTTTCTCTATGAAATGCTTTGAGCTGAAAACATCATCATTTTGTTCTGTGAACTGATTTGATTTGAAGTTATTACAAGTTCTTCAAATCATCATTTGCTCAGCAGCATCGCTCATTAAAATGTCATCAAACAGCATCCAGCACTCCTTCAAATGCCAAATAAAATCAATTCTTTACATTTCATTTAAACTCTTCGATACGACCTGAATTTCATCTTTTTGAAATTGTAGCCTGATCTTTTATCAAAAATACATAAAACATATCGCTGTTGTCGGATGAAAACCTTGTATCTCCATTTTTGTTCTTTTTCAGTTTTTGACCTAATTTGAAAATGCCTGTTACCCTTTACATTGTGTGTAAATTTAATGATGAATGGACTAAAAGAAATGACCTAAAATGCCTTGGGAATACATCTGGTTTCATGGACTTACACTAAAAGTGAAGTAGGGTTTTTCCTTCTCCTGTAAAGTTACCATTTTGGAGATACAAGATTTTCTTCTGACAACAGTGATAGATACATGCCTACGTTTGCTAACCAATTTATTATTATGGAGTTTAAAAGTGAGTTTATCATCCAGCCATATGCCGAGGTATTTATACACTGTGACTCTCTCGATGTTGGATCCTGTCAGGGTAGTGATATTTACATAACTAAAATCAGGTTTAGTAGATCTGGAAAACAGCATGAACTTAGTTTTCTTTGAAAACCACTCTGTGTTTATGCAAAGCAGCACGTAGAGCATTAAATGAGCATTGCAGCTTTCCATCTGCATACAGGTGTACTTTGCAGTCTGAGGCAGAGGCAGCAAGTTCATTCATTTACATGTGCATATATATATATATATATATATATATATACACACACATATATTTGGGCTGTTAATAAGTCCACCCATGCATTCGCAGTGAGAATAATAAGTTCAGCAAGCGTACTCAGGTAAATTATGGTTGACTTTGGCAGTGAAAATTACCATAAAGCACAACAGCAAACTGCAGTGCAGAATGAGTCTTGCACTGAATGAGCTCCTGTGTCTCATCACCGTGTCGTAGAGTGGGTGGGAGCCATTGTTCATAATGGCCTGCAGCTTAGACAGCGTCCTCCTCTCCGACACGGCCGTCAGCAAGTACAGCTCCACACCCACAACATCGCCGGCCTTGCGGATCAGTCTGTTGAGTCTGTTGGCATCTGCCACTCTCAGGATGCTTCCCCAGCATGCAACAGCATAGAGGATAGCACTCACCACCACAGACTCATAGAAGATCCTGAGCATAGAAGATTCCTGACTTCCTTGCTTTTGTTCCTCTCACTGTAAATAAGACCCGAACTGTATGAGGTCTTGTTAGGCCTAGTTGGCTCAAATGGCATAACAGCTCATTGTGTTGATGCGTGCTTTGTTTATTATTCATAACATTTTTTTAAAAACTGACAACAACAACCTGATAAAATAACAAAAGGGAAGCAAACAAGTTACCATGTCCCTGTATCTTCTGCATCCTAACTACACAAGTCAAATATGGTTTGACAACAGACACAAACTGCATTACAACAAGATAATATAAGAATAGGAATGTATTGTATAAACTTATATGATGATTCATAAACACTAATAATTATACATTTACAAAACATTTATGGTGTCAATAACAATGACATTATGCACTGGAGTGAGAAGCAAGTCATCAGAATCACAATCGCTGTGTTTGTTCTACATAAAAAAATTCACCAAACAAAGACTCGTCCATCAGACATCAGAGAGAAGCCTGATTTGTCAAAGAATATATTTCACTGGTCCAGAGTCCAGAGAGAGTGCCACTTCATCTGAGGCTTGGCATTGCGCTTGGTGATGTAAGGCTTGCATGCAGCTGCTCGGCCATGGAAACCCTGCCATGAAGCACCCGGTGGCAGCTTTTTGTGCTGATGCTGATACCAGAGGAGGTTTGAACACTGCACTTGTTGAGTCCGCAGAGCATTGCAACTTCTATGCACTATGCTCCTCAGCACTCAGTGACCTGCTCTGTAACATTACATGGTCCAACACTTGGCTGGGTTACTGTGGCTCCTAAACACTTCCACTTTTCAGTAATACCACTCACAGTTGGTCGTGGAACATCTAGCAGGGAAGAAATTTCACAAACTGACTTGTTGCAGCAGTGGTGTCCCTTTACAGCACCACGCTCGAATTCAGTGAGCTCTTTAGATCCATTCTTTCACCAATGTGTATAAAGGCAGACTGCATGGACAGTTGATTGACTTTATGCACCTGTGGCAATTGGACTGAATGAAATGCCTGAATTTGATTATTAAGAGGAGTGTCCCAATACTTATGTCCATATAGTGAATATAAGCATATGCAATTCTGAGAAGACATAACTGTTATATTCAGAATCTACAGGATGATATGCATGCAGGCTCATCTACCACTTCAGTTCTCTTTGTGCATGTTGATGCCCAGGAACTGACTGACAGAGGAAACCACATAGACCTGTTAACAGTGGGGGGAGGGTTACATCTGAGCTCCATCGCCACCTCTACAGTCTTTAGTGTGATCATAAACATTGTCTGCGTATATAAAGTGGACGGATAAAAATCAATGTCAGCATTGCCATGTCTGCTCAGTGAAAGAGGGGCTCAGCACTAAAAGATTCATTAATCAAACTAAAGAGAGGGAGAGACAAATATAACTTACGGTACAAACACTGCACATTTTATCAAAGTAGATTTAAATAAAATGGTTTTTATTCTTCCACTCAGCCCAGTTCTCATTCATTCATGGTCTTTCAGCACAGAGACTCATTTGAGAGAAGTGGTATTTATCATTTTGTTGTGTTTCTTGAACTGGACTACTCCTATGAATGTGTGTCTGCTTGTGTCAGTTTAAAGAAGCAATATAAGAATCTGTCGCTGGGGTTGAAGTCATGGCCTTAAAGGAAATGACATCATTTCCAGGCCTCAATGTGTCAAGTTACTGCGCCTTCATATTCTAACACAAGAACGTGAGCACACTCTGAACTGAGAGCTGCTTTAAGAGCTAAAACCTTCTAATGTGAGTTTGATTAGGCTGTAAACGTGCAGAATGATCATCATTATTTCTAACATACGTTCCTACAAACAGAATTAAAGACTTGATTCATTATTTACTTTGAAACACTCAAGAGAAAAGATTCATGTTGTAATCAATGAAAATATTAAAGGCTTTAAAGTCGCAGTACAGAATCTCCATTCAAGAGAAAGACAAGGAGAGATGATCCCTCATGACATGACACATCACAGCTGCTGCTGTGGAAGCAGATCTAGACCTCACCCTGTTCTTCAGATGATCTGGGGGTGTTTATTCTATCAGCTGGGTAACACTGTACTGAGATCAGCTCTGATAAACACACCAGTGATCATTACTGCTTCATACAGAAATTATGAAGGTGTAATTAAGAAATGGAACTGGTTGAAGTCCGACGTCACTACATATATAATGTTAAATAATTTAATATTAAACACTGATAGATTATTCAGACTTTACAGAAGTTAAAGATAAAGTTCATCTCTTGCTGCACCTAAGAAGGTCACTTGCCGTCTCTGACAGGAAGCAGTATGTAAATGAACCTGACCTTGTCAACTGAGCACAGTAGCTTAAACGTGTTAACCACACGCAGTTGAACATCTCAGTTCTGTCTCTGTTCTCTTCATTTATCATCTGGACTTTGCAGACGAGCCTCGTTACTGAAAGGTAAGATGTTTTCTTTAATTCAGAATATTTATATTATAGTTTATAGTTATAGGTTATAGTTTAGTAGAGAGATGTTTACACGCAATACCCCATAATGACAAAGTGAAAAAAATATATTTATGTACATAAATATCCACAGCCTTTGCCATGACACTCAAAATTGAGCTCAGCTGCCTCCTGTTTCCACTGATAATCCTTCAGTTGTATTGACAACTTGATAGGAGTCCACCTGTGGCAGATCCAGTTGATTGGACAGGATTTAGAAAGGCACACACCTGTCTATATATAGTCCCATAGTGGACAGTGCATGTCAGAGCAGAAACCAAGCCATGAAGTCCAAGGAATTGTCTGTAGACCTCTGAGACAGGATTGTATTGAAGCACAGATCTGGGGAAGGGTACAGAAAAAATACTGCAGCATTGAAGATCCCAATGAGCACAGTAGCCTCCATCATATGTAAATAGAAGAAGAACTGGCCACCCAGCCAATTTGAGTGATTGGGGTAAAAGGGCCTTAGTCAGGAAGGTAACTAAGAACCCAATGGTCACTCTGACAGAGCTTCAGCATTGCTCTTTGGAGAGAGGAGAACCATTTCTGCAGCACTCGACCAATCAGGCCTTTATGGTAGAGTGGCCAGAATTTAATCCAATTGGGAATAAGTCTGTAACTTATCATTGAAGTGCTGTGAATACTTTTCAGATGCACTGCATGCAGAGAATAAACAGGCAGTTATACTGTACAGTGAAATTCTTACTTTGCTCTTCCTTTAATGACCAATATAATCTTAGAAAAAACAAAAAAACAAATAATAGATTTACAGTATCTCACAAAAGTGAGAACAGCCCTCACATGTCTGCAAATATTTTAATATAGCTTGTCATGGGACGACACTATAGAAATGAAACTTGGTTATAACTTAAAGTCGTCAGTGTGCAGCTTGTATAGTAGTGCAGATTTACTGTCCTCTGAAAAGAACAACACACAGACATTAACGTCTAAATAGCTGTCAACACAAGTGAGTCCACCTCACTCCAAATTGTGCCCTGTTGCGTCATCGTCCCTCCCTGGTATCGTGTGACTCATTAGAGTTACAAAGTTCTAGGTGTGAATGGGGAGCAGGGCTGTTATATTTGGTGTTTTGGGTACAATTCGCTCATCCTGGCCACTGGGTATTCAACATGACACCTCATGGCAAAGAACTCTCTGAGGATGTGAGAAACAGAATTGTTGCTCTCCACAAAGACGCCTGGGCTATAAAAAGATTGCTAACACCCTGAAACTGATCAGAACCAGAATCCTTTATTGATCCCAGAGGGAAATTGCAGTTGTTACAGTTGCAACCATTTATGTAAAAAATAAACACTTTAATAATTTAAAAAACAAAGATAAAGAGAAAAATTGCAATAACTACACAAGATTTAAGTACTTATGAATATAGTAAAGTGGTAGTGACTAATAATAAATATGAGTCATCTAGTATAAAGCAGTTCAAATGATTGTACCTCTGAGTTTTTGCACACAATTATTATTATTACCCATATGAACTCTTAGGTATTGAGTTTTGCACAGATGAACCACACTTTGTGAATCACACACTGAGGGAGGAGTTATAGAGTTTGATGGCCACAGGTAAGAATGACCTGCTCTGGTGCTCTGTGGTCATTTCAGTAGAATGAGTCTTGCACTGAATGAGCTCCTGTGTCTCATCACCATGTCGTAGAGTGGGTGGGAGTCATTGTCCATAATGGCCTGCAGCTTAGACAGCGTCCTCCTCTCCGACACGGCCGTCAGCGAGTCCAGCTCCACACCCACAACATCACCGGCCTTGCGGATCAGTCTGTTGGCATCTGCCACCCTCAGCCTGCTTCCCCAGCATGCAACAGCATAGAGGATAGCACTCACCACCACAGACTCATAGAAGATCCTGAGCATAGTCCAGCAGGTGTTGAAAGACCTCAGGCGCCTCAGAAAATAGAGACAACTTTGGCCCTTCCTGTAGAGGGCGTCAGTGTTCTTAGCCCAGCCCAGTTTACTGTCAATATACACACCCAGATATTTGTTATCCTCCACAGTGTCCACACTGACCCCACTGGTGGACACAGGGGTCACCAGTGCCTTGCTGCAAGTGTACATACTGTGGTCTGCCAGTCAAGTAGTCAACAATCCATGACACAAGGGGGCATCTACTTGCATCACTGTGAGTTTGTCACACAGAAGAGTAGGGCAGACAGTGTTAAATGCACTAGAGATGTCAAAAAACATGACCCTCACAGAGCTGGCTGGCTCATGCAGGTGAGCATATACTCGGTTGAGTAGGTAAATGATGGTGTCTCCCAGGTGGGGCTGATAGGCAAACTGGAGGGGGTCTAGGAAAGGCTCGACCTTGGGTTGGAGCTGATCCAAGACGAGCCTCTCCATGGTCTTCATGACATGAAACATCTGTACCACTGGCCTGTAGTCCTTGGCGTCACTGGGTTGTGGCGTCTTTGGAACAGGAACAATGTAGGTCTTCCACTTCATGGGGACCCTCTGGAGACTCAGGCTCATGTTGAAGACATGTTGCAGTACTCCACAAAGCCGGTAGGCACAGGCTTTAAGCACCCTGGGGGGAACCCCATCAGGGCCTGCAGCCTTGTTTGTGTGGAGTCTCTTCAGTTGTCTTCTCACCTGGTCAGCACTGAGACTCACTGTAGAGGTGACGGGTGGGGGAGGGATGGAGGTGTGAGATGGGCTGTCACATGAGGGGGGGGGGGGGGCAGTGCCTGCAGTGTCAAATCTGTTAAAGGACAGATTTAGCTTGTTGGCCACATCCACGCTGCCCTCAACTCCTCTGTTGTTACTGGACCTGAAGCTGGTGATGGTCCTGATTCCATTCCAGACCTCCCTCAAGTTGTTCTGCTGGAGTTTCTACTCCAGCTTCCTCCTATATTTGTTCTTCCCCTCCTTCATAGCTGTCTTCAGTTCCCTCTGGATTGTTCTCACCTCCACTGTGTCTCCAGCTCTGAAGGCCCTCTTCTTCTTGTTGAGGTGAGCCTTATTGTCCTTTGTTACCCACAGCTTGTTGTTTGGGTAACATTTAACAGTCCTGGTTGGGACAGTGGAGTCCACACAGAAGCTCACACTATGTGAGCCCATCGATGACATCTCTGTGTGGCTCAAAGAGTGCCAGGCAATAGCATGGTGGCCAAGGTCATACAGCGTTTTTTCAGGACAGGTTCCACTTGGAACAGGCCCTGCCAGAGTCAACCAAAGAAGTTGAGGCCACATGTTTAGCATCATGTACAGGGGTTGGCTTTAAAAAAAGACTGCTGCCAGCAGAAGTTGAAGAAGTGGGAGGTCAGCCTGTCAGTGCTCAGAACATATGCTGCACAATCCATCAAGTCAGTCTGCATGCCGGTCGTCTCAGAAGGCAGCCTCTTCTGAAGCTGACACACAAGAAAGCCTGCAAACAGTTTGCTGAAGACAAGCAGTTAGAGAACATGGATTACTGGAAGCATTTCCTGTGCTCTGATGAGACCAAGATGAACTTGTTTGGCTCACAATAAAGACCCCAAACACACCTCGAAGATGACAGCTTCCTTGCTGAGGAAGCTAAAGGTAAAGATGATAGACAGACCAATTATGTCTCCAGACCTAAACCCAATTGAGCACCTGTGGGGCATCCTCAAATGGAAAGAGGAGGAGCGCAAGGTCTATAACATCCACCAGCAATGTCATGTCATCACGGAGGAGTTGAAGAGGATTCCAGTAGCAACCTCTGCAGCTCTGTTGGATTCCAAGCCCAAGAGGGTTCAGGCAGTGCTAGATAATAATGGTGGTCACACAAAATATTGACACTCATTTGGACATATTCACTGTGAGGTGGACTCACTTGTGTTGCCAGCTATTTAGACATTAATGGCTGTGTGTTGAGTTCTTTTCAGAGGCCAGTAAATATGCACTGCTGTACAAGCTGTACACTGACCACTTTAAGTTATATCCATGGTTCATTTCTATAGTGTCGTCCCATGAAAATCTATGTTAAAATAGCATCTGCCTAATCTCTGCTTGGGGGTGTGTACTGTCCCTGATGATGTTGTGGGCCCTCCCGTGTGGTCATCCTGGTGTGATAAATGTCCTGTAGTGAGGGGAAGGCTGCTCCTGAGATGAACTTTGCAGTTTTGGTTACACACTGGAGAGCCTCTCTGTCGTGAGCAGTGCAGTTTCCATACCAGACTGTGATGGAGCTGGTAAGAACACTCTCGATCGTTCTCCTGTATAAGGTGCTGAGATTTTGGGTGGCATGCCAAATTTCCTCAGCTTTCTCAGAAAGTACAGTCGCTGCTGGGACCCCCTGATAACGAGGTGTGTGTTGTGAAACCAGGTGAGATCGTCACTGATGTGGATGCCAAGGAATTTGAAGGTTTTCACCCTCTCCACCTCAGTCTCACCAATGTACAGGGGTGTGTGCAGCTCCCGCTTCCTCCTTGGATCAACAATCATTTCCTTGGTCTTGTCTGCATTCAAGGAAAGATTGTTGTTATGACACCAGGCCACCAGCTCAGGCACCTCCTTCCTGTACACTGTCTCATCCCCACCAGTGATCAGTCCAATGACTGTAGTATCATCAGCAAACTTGATGATGCTGGTGTTGTTCTGGGAGGCCACACAGCCATAAATGAAGAGCATGTACAGAAGGGGGCTCAGCACACAGCCCTGGGGGACCACTGAGCTGACTGTTCTTGTGCTGGATGTGCAGCTGCCGACTCTGACAGACTGGAGTCTGTCTGTTAGAAAGTTCAGCACCCATTTACAGAGGACGGATGTCAGTCCGAGGGTGAGGAGCTTTTCTGAGAGTTTGTGTGGGATAACTGTGTTAAATGCTGAGCTGTAGTCGATGAAGAGCATTCTGCCCTCCAGGTGTGTGAGGACTGTGTGAAGGGTAGTGTTCACTGTGTCATCTGTGGACGATGGTATGAAAACAGAAGAGGGTCTATAATGTTTGGAATGGTCTCCTGTATGTGAGTCATGACTATTCTCTTGAAGCACTTCATCATGATTCGGGTGAGTGCAATGGGCTGATAGTCATTTAGGCTGTTCACAATGCTTTTCCTTGGGATGGGCTCGATGGTGGTGGTCTTGAAGCAGGATGGCACAAAAGCTTGCACGAGGGACCGATTGAATATGTCCACAAACACAGCTGGTTCTGATGAGCAAACCCTGAGTGCACATCTCTCAGTGCAATGTGTTCTGTGTGGTCTCCTTAGTTTGGGCATTGTGGAATGTAAACAGCCAGAATAAACACAGCGCTGAACTCAGATAGAAGGGTCTGCACTTCACCATCAGCAGCTCAAAGATAGCTGAACAGTATTTTTCAACAGTCGTTACATCTGAACACCACCTGTTGTTCACATCGATGCAGACACCACTGCCTTTGTTCTTCCTCGATGCTGCTGTGACATCCCTGCAGTGGAAGGAGTGCGTTTCTAACTGGATCACTCAGTCTAGCATGCTCTCAGGGAGCCAGGTTTCTGTGAGAATAAGAGCACAGCTCTCTCTGAACTCACGCTGAGTTGTTATTCTGGTTCTCAGCTCATTCAGCTTATTGTCAAGGGAACGAACATTAGCTAACAACAGGGTAGCTAGAGGTGGCCGTGTAGCCCTAGTCTTTAGCCCAGCATGTAGCCCACCTCTCTTGCCCTGCTACTGCTTTGGCCGTTCTGTTGCTCTGTGCTGCTGGACCTTGCTGGCTGTTTGTGGTGGAGTACAAGTGTAAAAGAAAGTTGAAGTCTGAAAGTCTAAAGGAAAGTTCATGAGGAGCGGCACTCTACTGTACTAACTGTTCTGTAGATATAATGTACATTTAAAATAAATACTAAAGTTTAAATAAATAATAAACAGCATTGGTTGCAGGAGGAATACACAGACGTCTTCCACGGTGGGCACCATCATTATTTCCAAGATGCTCCATGTAGCTCTACAATAACTTCACCTCATTTAGAAGCTGTTGGCCATAAATACTCAGAGATGTTTAAGTAAATTCTGTTAATATGCAGCTGTCTTCATAATATAAGCTTTTTTCCTCAGTCAGGTTATCAAACCACACAGTTACTGAAAAAATAAGAACTGATTAAATAAAACACAGACTTCATTTTCATATCAACAATAATAATTTTGAACCTCTTAAGGAGGATGAAGATCTGGAAATATTTCATTTAATCATGTCATTAATTAATAAACTCTTCCAGGCTGCTGTGATGAGGTCATTGACAACGGCGGCTCCTCCTCTTCCTCTGGCCTTTCTGCTCATGACTGCTGGTGAGTCAGTGTTTGTTGTGGTTCGTGGTTTCTCTCAGAATCAGCTCAGTGGTCTAGAGTAGCTGCTGGAGTTGGAGAGGAGAGAAGTGAAGCTGTAAGCTACAGTAACTCTGACTGTCTTATGGGCTCCAGACTCTGTAATCAGCTCTTTCATGCATCATCAAGTTGTATTTTTGTATCACGTTAACATTCCCACATGACGGTGAGAGGCTGTCTGTCCAACACTTCTCATCTGAGATTTATTACTACTCTTATTAAGTGAATATTTTAATCGTTTAGTTGTTTTATTTTTTAGTAGTTTTATTTTTTAAGTGTTTATCTTTAGTCAGTTTTATCTCTGTTCAAAGTGTTTGTACCTGTAACGGGGAGCGAGGTAGTGGACGCATCTGCTGAAATAAGGAAGATTTATTAAGGGCAAATCCAACATCAGGGTCGAGACAGTCCAGGGCCATAGAGCCAGCACGCATAGATTGAGGGGCAGACATAACATAAACCAGAATAAACACAAATACATCAAACAACACAGAGATTCAAACAAAGACTGATACATGAAACAAAGACCGCCAAAGACAAGAGTCAATTCAAGCTATGAATGGTCTCTATGGTCAACTCTGCGTGCCCTCGCCCGTCCTACACGTCATCAGAGCACTACTACTCTGCAAACTACTAGCATTGGAGTTTCCATGACTACGGCTGTCACTGAGTAACTCGAAAACGCGGAGTGGATTTCAACGTACTCTGACCACTACAGAGGTACATTTCTCCATCTACCATTAAAGTGGAACTGTTCAACATACAATCACTTACAAATAAATCATGTCTGATTCAGGATCACATCTCTGATAGAGGCTTAGACTTGATGTGTCTTACGGAAACATGGCATCGACCAGAGGCTTTCTCTGTTTTAAATGAGGCTTGTCCTTCTGGCTATTCATATTTACAGAAAGCCCGTAGCACGGGTCGCGGTGGTGGCCTGACTGTCATCTACCGCAGTGATTTGAAGCTGTCGCCGCTGCCCCTGCCTCACCTGTCCTCCTGTGAATGCATGGCATTTAAGTGTAATTCTTCATCACCTGTGAAGTTTCTTCTCATCTATAGACCACCTAAATTGAATTCATCTTTCATACCTGAGATGTCAAACCTTCTTTGTATTTTCTGTCCAACATCAGCAAATATTATCATATTAGGCGATATCTATGTATCTATCTATCTATCTATCTATCTATCTATCTATCTATCTATCTATCTATCTATCTATTTAACATCTATGTAAAACACCTCCTCCTGCCGTTTTGCTGCTGAATTTCTTCAGCTATTGGATCTGTCTGTGTATGTCCTGGGTGTATCTGACCATACGGTTGTGTCCATGGAAATACGACAATCAGTGTCTTACAAAGTCAAAGCGAGAAATTAGTTTCAGGAACCTAAAAAGTATTAACCAAGAGTCTATGATAAAGGACTTACAACATCTCCTTCAAGCAAATCCATCATCAGCCAAGAACCTTAAGCAGTGTTCTGGATTGTCATGCTCCTGTCAAATCTAGAGTGGTCACTTTATCTCGAGCTGCTCCCTGGTTCTCTAAAATTTACGGAAAATGAAGACAGCTGGTCGTGTCCTTGAGCAACGTTATAAAGCTTCCGGGCTCACTGTTCACAGGATCGCCTATCGTGAGCATCAGAAGTCCTATTCAAGGTCTCTCAAAGTGTCTCGCTCACAATATTACTCCAAAATTATTACAAATGGAAATTCCAAACAGCTGTTTAACAATAAACCTCTTCCTCAAACCCCAAGCTCTCCCGTCACTTAAAACCACACATGAGAAGTTTGATGAATTTCTGATTTTCTTCTCAAAGAAAATTGACACAGTTCGTCGTGCATTGTCAATCTCTTCCACTATACTTGTGCAGGTTGCTTTGTTACAATCTGAGGTCTCTGAGCCTCTGAGCTGTTTTCCTGTAGTCTCACAGAGAGAGATTGAAGACACAATCAGAGGCACAAACTCTTCCACCTGTAATCTGGATCCCTTTCCCACAGCCATGGTGAAAGCTAACATCACCATTATTAGTCCTCTGATTACTACCACAATAAATCACTCTCTCCAAACTGGTCAAGTTCCTATTGCTCTTAAAACTGCTATAATTAAATCATGGCTAAAAAAATCTCCCTCAACCCTGATGTCATTGGAAAGTACAGGCCAAAACAGCACTGTTCAAAACAGTGCTGCCAGGGTGATGAAGGTTTGCAAAAATGAACACATTACACTTGTTCTTCAGTCTCTTCACTGGCTCCCTGTGACTAAGAGGATTGAATACAAGGTTCTCCTCCTTACACACAAATGTGTTCATGGCCAAGCTCCCTCTTACTTAAATGAACTGCTAGTACCACAGACACATCTACGAGCACTTCGCTCTGTGCATCTCCACCATCTTCCAACCAGAACAAAACTTAGTACCATGGGTGACGGAGCCTTTTGTTCTGCAGCTCCACACCTTTGGAATGCCCTGGCTGACCATCTGAGGAAGCATCAGACAACTGATTGTTTTTAAAAGGGACTAAAGACATATCTTTTTAGGAGGACATATGGACAATAAAGTATCATATTTTATTAGTATCGTTTGATTATTATCCTTTAATTAATGTTTTATACTGTGAGCACTTTGAGATTTACTATAAATGAAAAGTGTTATAAATCCAATGTATTATTATTATTATTATTATTATTATTATATGTTTCAGGAGCTGTTGGAACAAAGTGGAGTGTGAAGTACAACCAACAGGAAATCTGTGCTTTAAATGGATCCACAGTGTTTATGAACGCAACTTTTACTCACCCAGAAAATCTCACAGTGAAGGAGACTTTCTGGACATTAAACAAACATCAGAAGCCTAATCTGTCCAAAGACCCAGTTTATTCAGGCAGAGTTGAGTTTTTCACTGATGATCAGAAACACTTCTCCCTCAAACTGAGTGATGTGATGAAGAAGGATGAACATCAGTTCTACTTCAGAATCATAACTAATGTAGAAAAAGAAAGATGGGTGGGTGAACCTGGAGTTCAGCTCAGAGTTACAGGTGAGTTAATCATCCCATTGTCCAGGTATAAGACACAGCTCTGGTTTCAGAGTAATGTTTATTCATGACTGCTCTGAATATTCATGTTGTTTTATCATCACTGATTTTATTAATCTGCTCTAATGATGTTCAGCTTCTGTTCTGATTCACTCCTACATCATTTTATCTGCTCTTACACCTTCATAACTGCTGATTTTGACCCTATGCCATAGAAATTTGTAACTTTCTAATGTGGCCGCATTATTATTTAACTATAAATTCTAAGAATAAACTTTCAGTAAATGTGACCCCCCCTCCCAAATGTAAATAAACAAATAAAAAAGTTAAAAAATAAATAAATAAAATCACTGTAAGTATAAAACTGTCTTGTGATAGAAGAAAAGAGATTAAGTGTTTCTCAAAATTGAGCACTGAGCTTGATTTTCTAATAAAAAGTGAAGCTCCCCAGTTTAGAAGCAGAATAACAGAAAGGGTCTCACAGAGTTTTCTATATTTTACAGAAGATCACTATGTGAAGATCTAAGATCACACAGTGGAACATAAATAGACTTTAAAGGCATTTTGAAACTTATAAACCAGTAAAAGAACAGTCAGTGTAGTCCTTTTAAAACAGGAGTGATATGATCTCTCTTTACTGATTTTCTTATGATCTGTGCTGCTGCATTTTGTATGAGTTATAGAGAATATACTGTTTTCTTGGGGAGCCCTGTAAGAAGAGCACTACAGTAATCAAATGTACTTGTAGCAACGCCATTAACAAGTTTCTCTGTATTGATTGGAAACTGCAGAACTTTAGGAATATATTAATGCCCTAAAGGCCCTAAAACTGAACCTGGTGGGACTCCAAAATATTTTTTTTTTTTATGAATAGTGTGAACTGTCTATTAACTAAATATGATGTAAACCACTGTAAAACTGCACCCAAGAGACCTATCCAGTATTCAAAATAGTGAATTACAAAATTAAATTACTTTTCTGTGTAATTTTAGACTGTTCCTATATTGCTTAGTTCATTGAAACCACAAGGCAAAGAGTTGTTTGAGGTTTTAAATTGTGCAATAAATAAATTAATGAATTAAATTGGAGCTACAGGACTTTTACCTGACAATGATAATAAGTAAATATGTACCCAACTATTTAAACACATTTAGCCCTGTTTTGATTGTTCACTCATTGGGCTAAAAACTCATTCCAATCAAATCTGATTGAAAAATAATGCAATGACAAAAATAAAAAAATAATATTGAGACTTCTAATAACTGTGTAAACAGCAATATTTGTACTGTAGTACACAAATCTTTTATGTGTAAATTAATATAATTAAACACTTCATACCTCTGATACAGTAAAAAGCTCCATCTCTACCATTTCAAAAATTTCTCTCTTTTTAACATAAAAATGCAAGAGTAATTCAATAATCCTTTTAATATGTAATGACACAAGATTCATACTACAAGCCAAATTCCAATGAAACTGGGATGTTGTGTAAAACATAAATAAAAACAGAATATGATGATTTGCAAATCGTTTTCAACCTATATTTAATTGAATACACTACAAAGACACGATATTTAATGTTCAAACGGATAAACTTTTTTAAACGCATTTTGAATGTGATGCCTGCAACACGTTCCAAAGAAGTTGGGACAGGGGCGTGTTTACCACTGTGTTACATCACCTTTCCTTTTAACAACACTCAGTAAGCATTTGGGAACTGAGGACACTAATTGTTGAAGCTTTGTAGGTGGAATTCTTTCCCATTCTTGCTTGATGTACAGCTTCAGTAGCTCAACAGTCCGGGGTCTCCACTGTCGTATTTTGTGCTTCATAATGCGCCACACATTTTCAATGGGAGACGGTCTGGACTGCAGGCAGGTCAGTCTAGTACCCGCACTCTTTTACTACGAAGCCACGCTGTTGTAACACGTGCAGAATGTGTCTTGGCATCGTCTTGCTGAAATAAGCAGGACGTCCCTGAAAAAGACGTTGCTTGGATGGCAGCAGATGTTGCTCCAAAACCTGTATGTACCTTTCAGCATTAATGGCGCCTTCACAGATGTGCAAGTTACCCCTGCCATGGGCGCTAACACACCCCCACACCATCAGAGATGCTGGCTTTTGAACTTTGCGCTGATAACAATCCGGACAGTCCTTTTCCTCTTTGGCCCGGAGGACACGACGTCCATGATTTCCAGAAACAGTGTGAAATGTGGACTCGTCAGACCACAGGACACTTTTCCACTTTGCATCAGTCCATCTCAGATGAGCTCGGGCCCAGAGAAGGTGGTGGCGTTTCTGGGTGGTGTTGATATCGGGCTTTCACTTTGCATGGCAGAGTTTTAACTTGCACTTGTAGATGGAGCAACGAACTGTGTTCACTGACAGTGGTTTTCCATAGGGTTCCTGAGCCCATGTGGGAATATCTGTTACAGAATGATGTTGGTTTTTAATGCAGTGCCGCCTGAGGGATCGAAGGTCACGGGCGTTCAGTGTTGGTTTTCTGCCTTGCCGCTTACTTGCAGAGATTTCTCCAGATTCTCTGAATCTTTTGATATTATGGACTGTAGATGATGAAATCCCTAAATTCCTTGCAATTGCACGTTGAGAAATGTTGTTCTTAAGTTGTTGGACTATTTGCTCATGCAATGGTTCACAAAGTGGTGACCCTCTTGTGGTGAAGTGGTGAAGCCCCACCCTTGCTTGTGAAGGACTGAGCCTTTCAGGGATGCTCCCTTTATACCCAATCATGATTCTCACCTGTTTCCAATTAACCTGTTCACCTGTGGAATGTTCCTCGACTTTCCCAGTCTTTTGTTGTCCCTGTCCCAACTTCTTTGGAATGTGTTGCAGGCATCAAATTCAAAATGAGTGAATATTTGCAAAAAACAATAAAGTTTATCCGTTTGAACATTAAATATCTTGTCTTTGTATTCAATAGAATATAGGTTGAAAAGGATTTGCAAATCATCGTATTCTGTTTTTATTTATGTTTTACACAACATCCCAACTTCATTGGAATTGGGGTTGTATTAAAAAAAAGGTAAAATTTTTGAGAAAGAGAATCAGAACAAAGGCTGTGATAATACTGCAATATTATCTCAGCAAGAACACAAAACACAATGACACCACAATTTTCCCTTCTAATCTGATGTTCCTCTTATTGTCTTAGAGCTCCATGTAGAAGCTCCTGAAGAAGTGACAGAGGGAGAAACAGCAGATCTGACATGTAAGACCACCTGCAGTCTGACTGACCCAACATTCATCTGGTACAAAAATGGACGTCCTTTAACCACAAAGACCATCAAGAACAACGAGCTCCACCTGCAGACGGTCAGTAGTGAGGATGCTGGCAGTTATAGCTGTGCTGTAGGAGGATCTCAACACCTCCACTCTACTGCTCACAGCCTCACAGTCAAATGTGAGTTTAACTAATTTTTATAAGAGCAAAACACTAACAACAAAGGAAAACACCACTAATACTGACTGATGTTGAATAATAGGATAAAACTGACTTGATAAACATCAAATAAAGACTACTGACAATGAAAAAAAAATATTATCTTTCTGTAGATCCTCCAAAGAACGTCTCAGTGTCCATCAGTCCCTCTGGTGAAATAGTGGAGGGCAGTTCAGTGAATCTGACCTGCAGCAGTGATGGAAACCCACCTGTGAAGATTTATACCTGGTTTAAAGGATCAACATCAGTAGGAGAAGGAAAAACCTACAGCATTCCCAAAATCAGATCTGAGGACAGTGGAGAATACACATGCCAGAGTGGGAATGATCATGGAGAGAGAAGATCCACTGCTGTGCAGATTAATGTTCTTTGTCAGCTTCTAATGATTGGTTTATGCTGTATTAGATGATTTGAGGAAACCCCGAAATCACAAAGATCATAATCATTTTTATCTTGTCTGTTGTAGATCCTCCAAAGAACATCTCAGTATCCATCCATCCCTCTGGAGAAATAGTGGAGGGCAGTTCAGTGACTCTGACCTGCAGCAGTGATGCAAACCCACCTGTGAAGAACTACACCCGGTTTAAAGAAGGTCAAACCTCACCTGTAGGATCTGGACAGAATTACAGCATCCTCAGCATCACTGCTGACCACACTGGACTATTCTACTGTGAAGCTCAGAATGATCATGGAGCTGAGAGGTCAGCTGGAGTGCCGGTCTTTTTTAAAGGTGAGAGACAAGATTAAACGTTTTAGTTCAACGTTTGATCTCTTTTGTTCGTTATGTTATTATTCTGTTCATATTTTAATATTTATTCATTTATTCAATTGTTTATTAGCCTCAAAAATCAGTCTTCTGAAAGTTCTCTTTACAGGCTACCCCCTGATTCTGTATGTAGCTGTTGGAGTCGGAGTTTGCATGATTACAATTTTTCTCACTGTAGTTTTGTGGAGGAGGTAAAATATTTTTAAAAATACATTATTTTTCATAATCTGTTTATTTGCCAAGGCTAAATGTTCCTCTCTGTGTCTCAAATGTTATTTTTTATTGATTGGTTTATTGCAGATCTTCTGAGAGCAGGAGAAAGAGGCCAGACAGAAATACAGATCAACCAATCTATGCGGTGAGCTCTAGATATCAGGATCCTTTCATTCTTAATCCAGTGTGACTGACTACTGTAAAGTTTGATGTTTATCAGTGTATCTGCTCATGTTCTCAAACTCTCTGTTCTGCAGAATGAAGGCCAAACAGACCACTGCACCCATCCACCCCCTGAAGACGAGTCCAGTGTATACGCGAATGTTGCTGTGAGTTCTAGACATTAGTTCTTATTACAGTCTTACAGTCCATTCACAGTTTTAGAGCCCTGAGAATCTAGATAGCAAGTAACAGAACAGTCTGACACCGTGTCCAAGACTGAGGCCTCTGTGTCCGAGCGAGAGGACTCTGCCATTCCACCTCTAAACTGGAGGCAGGGAACTCCTGGATTTATACAACCAATTTAGTGAACAGTGTGGAGAGACACTGCCAGAGAGCTGGAGGTTAGAACTGACCACTGGTTTTGTGTCACTGATTGATAACGGTGGTTATTTAGGTAAGGAGACCTAACAGAAATGAGCAGATACAATCGAGCTGCCCAACACCAGGGCAGTGAAATTCAATTATACCTGCTATTCAGACGGTTCATGTTAAATATGGGGATAAAACTTAACCCATTATACATTAAATCAGTGTCCAACAATCACAGCTGGACAGCTCAGTTAGTAAAGGAGCTATTTTCTGATTTTGTTTACACTTATGGACGTCCTGAGGGCTGCATCTCACACATTAGTCCCCATAAAAGTTAAATACAGACTCAATCGTGGATGAACAATGATTATATTGTAATCACAATGGCTTCATGTAGTAGTTACATACACTGTAAAAAATTTTAACTCTCCCCAACTTAAAATTTTCTAGTGACCCGTTGCACCTATTTTTTTTAGTTGGTCTAATTTATGTTCTGTGAGATGCATATTTTAAGTTCTGCTGACAACCCTAGAATTTTGGTCCAATTAAAGAAAATAAGTTGAGTCAATGAAATATTATCTGTGAACCAAATACACCTAAGTTGGTCCAACTGCATATTTTGCATTGTGTCAGCTCCATTTCTTTAGTTCAGTTAATTATTAAGCACTATCAAAATTGACCAAACTGCCAATTTTATGCTGCATGAAGTAAATGTAAAATGTACTAAATGTAATTAAAGGAAACACTGAAAATTAAACATACTTTTTAACAAATGCATTTATTTGCAAAAATATTATTAAAAACATCAGATTTTTATAGTTAACAGTGATAAAACATCTACTAGGCATATTAAAGCTACTTTAAAACTAACAAATGACTTTTAATATGAAATGGTTCCTTTATAGCAGCATTATTGCACTTATGTCCATTTCAGTGGTATAGGTAGCAAAACTTTACAAAAATAAGTAGTAATAAAACAAACTCTTACTTTAAATACACACATTTGTGACAAATGTTGCCACTAGTGCTAGAACAGCAGTCAAACATCTGTGACATTCATGCAGAAATTAGTACAATACCTTGTACTTTAGAGATTGCAAAAGGTGGAGGAAAGCATTTTAACAAAAGTTTTAGGTTACGCTAACAGAAAAACTGAACATAAAGTGTGTGCGATTTCTAAAAATGGAATGAATATTTAACACTGAAGCTAGCAAAGAAGGAAACAACGACAATGCTGTTTAAAAAAAAAACTGCAGCATTTACGACAAAGACAAGAACGAACAAGAACTAAAACAGTCTCTTTTTTTTTTAAAGTGGAACAAAACCAAATCAAACCAAGTCATCTCAGCCTACATTTTAGATGGTTACTCTTAAATGAGTAGCAAACTGCTCCAAGCAGAGGTGAACTTGGACAACATAAAATAAAAGCACCGCATTGTGTGTTGTCGCAAAAAAAAGCAAACAAACAAACAAAAAAAATGCGTGTAGTGATTACATGTGCACTAACTTGTTCTTTAGAGACTGCACTCTGGCTGTGCACTCGTTTCCAAGATGGAGGAACACTTTTTGGACCACTTCAAATGTATATTTTAAGTCTTTTGGATATTCTATGTTTAGTGCATACAAAAGTCCAAAGAGCAGAATGAAGGCATTAGTGTAGTCAGGCAGGTTATCCATTACTACCTCCTCTTCAAGCACAATGGCAACATTGACCACACTGGTCAATGATCGCGACGGATCAGCACTCTCCTTCACCACTTCAAGAATTCCCATTTTCATGTTCTTTGTGTGGTCCTCCAATGCTTCAGTGTCCTGTGGAACACAAGAAACCTTGACTGACTGATGTTTTCATATCATGCATCACTTGATTAAACTGTGCGTGTGTGTATATGTGTATATATATGTATATGTGTATGTGTATATGTATATGTGTATGTGTATATGTGTATGTACTAATATAAAAAAAACAAGTTACTGATATATATATGTATGTATGTATGTGTATATATATATATATATATATATATATATACACACATACATACATACATATATATATCAGTAACTTGTTTTTTTTATATTAGTGAGAAAAACAAATTACAAGTAAGGTCTTTGAAATGGAAGGCCTCTCCCTCATGTACAGCGGAAGACCCCGGAGGACAGTATATCTTCTATGTGCCGTCAAATTTGTGGTCTGTGTCAAAATAATAAATTAAAAAACAGAAACAGTGGAGAGGTGGTTAATAGTGGCAACTTAAGATGTTGACCAAAACTAATTGCATAAAATCCTCCAGATTATGCAAAAAAATTTACTAACATTATATTTACTAAAATAATTGGTAAGTTACCTGAGAATCCAGTTTCTCCAGAAGCACCTCCAGGTCACTACCTCTTCCCTGATTTGCTTTGGCTCTGTACATTTTCAGAAAGCCTCTGGTGTGATTGTCCAACGATGTAAGGAATGTTGACTTAAGGTCAATGCAGTCAATGCGTTGAAACTCTGCATACACCTGAGAGAGAGAGAGAGAGAGAGAGAGAGAGAGAGAGAGAGAGAGTTAGTTAGCATAATTATGTTTAAAACATTCATTATAAAAGGGTCTAAAACAAATACTCACCTGTTCCTCAATAAAGAGTCCTGGCCATCTTTGTTTAACTGTTGATACCAGAGGTTGGTCCACCACAATCTCTTTTCTCCTCAAGGAGAAAGTCACTTCCATCTTTGAGTTTAAGACACTCAGACTCATGTCTTTTTTCTTCACCTCCTCCTCCATCAATGCTCTTTCTTTCTCAAGATCTTCTTCACTGAAACCAACAGGATGGTCAGGAAGGAAGTTTAGTTCAGACTTCTGAGGTCTCTTCAGGGACGGTCTAGATGAACCTTGTCTGAAATTCACTGTAATCTCGGGGCATCCAGCATAGCGGAGTTTTTGACGATAATTTGCCATTTTGAACTTGAGACTCAGCTTCCAACCCTCCCACCCACCATTACTTCTTGGAGCTTTAAGGCAGGGATGTTTGTCTACCAAAGCACATGCTACTTTCTCAAGTTCACAGTCCTTGGGGTATGCTTTGTAGGAGAATACTGCTTCTGCCAACTTTTCCAAGACATGCATTTTAATGTCTCTTGTCACATTTAAAGTCGTGCCATTCTTCTTGAAGTCCTCATTGGCTTTCTGTAGCCTTAGCTCAACATCGTAGGAAAATAAAGGAATTGGAAACTGGTTTGGCCACTGATCCGATCTAGACGTACATGGAGAAAGTTGTTCTGAATCAAAGGCAGTTGCTGAGTCAGAGGTAGATGAATGGGTGGATGATGACTTGCTTGCCGTATCCAGAGTAAAATTTGACAAATCAGAATCTGATGGCGCTGCACTTAAGACTATTTCCCAATGGAGTCTCAAAGTAGCTTTGTCTGGTGGCAGCTCTGAGATGTCATTCAAATTACAAAGTTCGTATTTGAAGTCTGGGTCCTCATACTGAATCAAGAAACCCTTCTCTATTTGCAGTTTGTCACAGAGAATGGTGACTAGTTCCTCAACTGAGGATGGGATTAATATAGAGAGCTTCCTGATATCAGTAGGTGAGAGAATGACTCGGAGCAACATTTCAACCTGAAAAAAAGGACATCAACAAAGCAGAAATCTCTTAGCTGACACCATACTTTTTTCTCCAAATTTGTAATCTGCAAGAGGATAGAAATCATTGAGATCTTGGGGGTTCACAATGGCAACATCACTGTAAGGACTTCCAACAATCTCATATGCCCGCAAATGTTCCACATACCATGAGAAACATTTCTCTACAAGGAATGTGACCTCTGTGCCAACAATCATAATGCTATGAATTTTGCAAAACTCTGGAAATCCACAACAGTCACCAACAGACAGAATCATTCCTCTACTGTATAAAGTCCCTTTCATTGTTGCAACTGTGGCCAGTGACACAGTACTCTGATCTGCATATTTGTTCTCAACCACAGTTCGGATCCTTGGTTCAAGAGAAGATACCTTGGCAACTTTCATCTTTTCAACTTGTACAGATGCTTTGAAGAACCTGTGTGAGTCCAAAGCATAAGCAATCATTAGCTGGTGTTTACTTGCTAAAGTTTTGAGCGGGTTTTTAAAATTGTGAACATCATGCACAACCTTCTTGAAAAAGCTGTGCTTCGCCTCAAAGCGCATTGTCCACAGATCAACTAATGGACCGAAACAACGAATCAGATGTGGATAATGTTCAAGAAAATGGTGTTTTGGTCTCAGTCTAACATTTGGAAACACCGTAGAGAACAACTGGCGATGATCTGAAATCTTGCTCTCTAGGTAACAGATGGACTCATGTGACAACTTTGAGCACACCACCAACTCCACAATGTCTTTCAAGTCCATAATTACTTCCCATGCCTTTTCACCCTCAGGCACCATACCCCCTACCATAAGAGAAATCAATCTCAGGAGGGTCCAATTTTCGTGACCATTTCCTCCAATTGTTTTCTTTGAGAAGAATGTTTTAGGGATTTTTTGAGGACGGTTAACCCTATCAGAAAAGCGATATGGAAAACACTGAATTATGCTGTTTAGTTTATCAAGGGTAAAGCATTTCTCAGTAATCAGCTTCTGCAGACACAAAGCCAATTCAAACGGCACTATCCCTTCCAAGAGGTCATGCAGCAAATCTGGAGGAAAGCCAGTAATAGTGTGGAAAAAGGATAGGTGTTTCTGTAGAACACATTCAGATGTGACCCCATTCACATTTCTCAATATTTTGTTTCTTTCTAGCTCAACAATGCAGTCATTATGTTGTTCTGGACTTCTAAGCTGAAAAAGTCCCTCACTCACAGCTGTGGTCTGAATGTCATTCAATGATGCTAGGCAAAATCTACAAAATTTCTCCACATGAAAACTCTCCTGAAACCCTGCAACTCCATGGGCACCAAGATTGTCAGCAGACACAGTGAGCACTGTTCCCTTAACACTCTCACCCATTTGTTCAACAAACACCCCATCATTCTCAAGACTCTTTAAATCATGTAAAAGTGGTCCAAAAAATGCTTCATAGCCATAAATTTTGACTTCAGCACTTTTTCCAAGCAGTGCCAACTGAATCGAATTGAGACTTGAACGGAACTCTGGGGCCCAATTCAAAATGACCCAATACACAGCTGTAATTTTGTGTATTTTTCGAGAGGTGCCCAAAGGGTTTGCTACTTCAAAATCATCAATATATAAACCAAGTAAAAGTTTGAAATCTTGCCCACCAAGAAGTGTATTTTCTTTGAAATACTTACCATCAAAACATGATGTGTAAAGTCCTTGGGTGCTCTCTTGGATTGGAAACGTCTTCTCGAGTACTTCAGGCTTACTCAAAAGATTCTTCAATGTCTTGAGAACAGGGACATAAACAAATGTCTGTTTCTTTGCCCTGTTAAAAACATATTCAACAGGTTCAATCACATCAAAATTGGATTTAAAGTAATTGCTCCTCTTGTAGTCAGTCGATAAAGGACCATTTTCAGAGGTTTTGCTCAAAAATGGATTCGAAATGTGAAGAGTATCTCCAATGTCTGAAACAACTGACTGATCAAAATTGCAGTTGTGTCTTCGCAGAACTTCTTCAATTGCACGACATGTGTTTACATTTGATATTGATAGAATATCATTCACACTGTCAATTATGTGTTGAGCGGCACTTTTGGACACATGCAACTGTGTTTGCATACACAAGAAAAGGGCTGCAAGCTTGTGTTCAACTATTTGATCAGTATCAACAGCTTCAAAGTCTGAAATGCCCCTTTCAGCATGAATTTCTCCTGAATCACTTTGTACACTTTGTGTTGAAGTTGTAGCAATCTCATTGCCTGTATTACCTGCATTACCTGCAGTACAGACAGATGTCTTGAAATCATGTACTGTGTGGTGTGGGTGCTTTTTGGACTTGTGAGCTCTGAAGGTGGCGTTACTGTTACTACTAAAAAGACAGTTTGAAAATGGACATTGAACTCTCTCATGGTTTTGAAGATGTCTTCCTAAATGGCGAAGAAATGCTGCCTGGGAGCAAACATCCTTGAATTCACATAATTCACAACAAAATGTGCCATTCTCTTTAAATTTGTCTAATTTAGAATGTATTCTCCACAAGTGTGTCTTTAATGCTCCTGTCGTTTTGAATGTATTAACACAATCTGGATATAAGCAAGGAAAACAATCTCTACCTGTCTGTCAATGATGAAGTCTGTAGTGCTTGAACAGGATGTCTTGCTCTGCAGCGAATTTACAGTAACGGCACTGCATTGGATTTCGACCTTGTGAATGAAGACAAACAATAAAGAGGAAATAAATAATAAATTATTTTGTTAATAATGTCTGTATAGGGAATACAAAAGTTTTTTGGCACACAGAAAAACATGGCTGAAAAAAAAATCTGAAAAATGCTTCCAATCTATAGCCCAAGTACTTATTTATACATAATTAAACAAATGTTTAATTTAAACACAGAACAAGCCAGCTAAGCCAACCTACCATTAGTCTGCATTCTAACAGTTTGCCCAAGTGGTGTTAAGTTCAAATCGAAGTGAACAGTTCACACAAATAAATTTAGTAACCCACACCACAGCTGGCTTGCTAGAACTAGTCTTAGAGTAGCTAACAGAGGGGCTGGTTAGCTAGAACTAGTCCGGAGAGTACCTAACAGAGGGGGCTGGTTAGCTAGAACTAGTCCGGAGAGTAGCTAACAGAGGGGGTTGGTTAGCTAGAACTAATCCGGAGAGTAGCTAACAGAGGGGGCTGGTTAGCTAGAACTAGTCCGGAGAGTAGCTAACAGAGGGGCTGGTTAGCTAGAACTAATCCGGAGAGTAGCTAACAGAGGGGGCTGGTTAGCTAGAACTAGTCCGGAGAGTAGCTAACAGAGGGGCTGGTTAGCTAGAACTAGTCCGGAGAGTAGCTAACAGAGGGGGCTGGTTAGCTAGAACTAGTCCGGAGAGTAGCTAACAGAGGGGCTGGTTAGCTAGTCCTAGTCCGGAGAGTGCAACGTTAGTTAACTAGCTTTGATAGGAGTTGCGTTTGAAAGTATGTTTGAAAACCTCATTCAAAGTTCGAACTCAACAAACAGCAATAAATTAGTTGTGTTAGGTTAATAAAACTCACATGAACTTCTCTCAAGGTACTTTGGGGTCTTCTGGGCTGGTTGTAAAATACTGGGTCTTCGTTTTGGTCTAGAAAGCGCCAGAAATACATCCCTCTTGTGCGCATGCGCAGTAGTTTCACTGTTGCTCACCCAACAGAGTTTTTTTCTTTGGACTTAACATGTTGACTGAAAACAGAAATGTTCGTTCACTGAATATAAAATTCTATGTTGCATGGTAAAAATGCTGCAGCTGATGGTACAACCTATTTTTTGTTTTTGGGGTAACTATTTTTATATTTCATGTTGTGCCTATGTTTATTTTTAAATACACAGAACAAATATTTTTACAGTGTAGTTGCTACAAAGTTATTACTGTGTAATTACACAAATGTGGTAAAAATACACCAATGCCCACGTTTACACACTTAAACACAAAGGTACATGCAAACACACAGTAATTACACACTATTACACCCCACATACACACTATATACAAACTAACATGCAAACATTCACTCATACAAACACCGTGCATTCTCTCTCCCTTACACACACACACACACACACACACACACACACACACACACACACACACACACACACAGTATTTAAACAACATGCACAGTATTGTCAACATTAGTTATCTGAATCAATGTACAGAGTCTTTAGGCATCAAACCAATTTAAAGGTCTTACTAAGTGGTTTTAAAGTGTGTCTGATCTGCACTCACACATCTACTACTTTACACAGGTTTTTAAGAAGCAGCGCTGAGACCATCACCAGCAGTGTTTACCACACCCACAACTGCAGCAACAATCCACTGGACAGCCACAGCGGAGAGAAAGAGAGAGAGTTTTTATTTAATCTAAAACATCAAACTGTAACATACACGCATCTTCCTGATCTTTTATGGGAATGTTTACATTTTTAAACCCAAATCTTTGATATCAGCATTCCTGCATGTCGAGCTGCTGAAAGCCTTTTATTCCCTCTCGTAAACATTAATGTGAGGGTCTCTTTGGAACGACACCAAAGAAGAACTTAAAGCTTTTCTTTCATTGCATCAGTCTAGAGAACCCAATCTGGAACCTTCATTTCTTATGGTCTATAGTATGAACCTATTTTAAAGACTTGGAGCTTTTATGTATTTATTGTTTCTAAGATGTTCCAACATCATATCTTATAAAGCTGTGTCAGGCCAAAGCTTTGTCTCTACATTTCTGTTTGTTTCTATAATAAAAACTATTCCATGCAGTCATGAGGATTCAGTCTTTTCTACACTCAGTAGGTTCAGTGTTTACAGGTTTATTGTCTGTGCTGTTTCTTTGTAGTAATCCAGGTCATTAAATTGTCTAATAGCAGTGAGTGAAGGTGACTGCCTGTGTAATTTACCTCTGAAGCTGTTTCTCCTGACAGGTGTGAATGTTTAGTGGTTATAAATCTGCCAGGAGTAAAGATGATATTATGGTATTGGACCCAGGGGTCCCAGTCCCAGTCCTGGAGACCACATGCTCTGGACTTTCTTGTGTTCCCCCTCTGTAACACCTGCCACAGCCAAAGAGGAGCTTGTTAGTTAGTTAATGAGTTCAATCAGATGAGCTTTGATAGACGTTAGTTGTACCTGACAAAAACTCACTGACTGGACTAGAAATGTTCATTTTCACTGATTAACTCTATTATCAGGATCAGCAGTAGATACAATCAAATAGGTGGAATAGCTGAGTAGCTGCATAACTGGGTAGTAATAACATCATATTGTCTTTGATGTAACTGCATGTGTGTAATAGGGTGAGGTTAATCACATTTTGGATGAACTGCTGTTTGTCCAGCAGGACTTTTCTGATAACAGCAGATGTAGATTGTAAGAGTTTGCTGCTCTACACATGAAGTGCCAACGATCCTAACATTACACTAGTTGTAAGCTTGTATTATGACGTGGTAACTTATTAATCGGTCATCAATCTGTTGATGAATTTAAACAGTTGAAGAACATTGCCAATCTAGCTTGTGTTCATTGTGAGACCAAATATTCACTGTAGGGTTCAAACCCTTATAATCCCAGTCTTAGTACACACTTAGGTTTGTTTTTCAGTAACTACAGGGACTTCAGTGTAAACTGGTTGAGCTGTTCTTTGGTTAAAGAGGTGTGTAATAAAACTGGGGTCCCTGAACATTTAAGGGGTTAAATGTATCAGTATTTTGTCTTGGTTAAATAACTGTAGTTATTTAGGTCCAGTGAAATTACTGAGTCATTCAATGTAAAACACACTGTAATAACATAATAGCTACTTTTAACGACGTGGTGATGTGTAAACACCATCGCATTACTGGAGAGTTTAAAGCCAGATCTCTGGTTACCATGTCGCAGTGGAAGCCCTCCTGAGACCCCCATTGTTTATTCTTCTTGTTTATTAGCCTCTCACTTAGCATGTAACCCCAATTTTGACCAGCAGGGGGTGATAGTTTTTTTTTCTAGCTAAATGATAAGATTTAGCACGCTGTACCAACTTCAACCACAAGAGAGCAGTTTAACTCCACAGACTGCCACTGCAGAGGCGCCCGCAGAAGAAAGTCAGTCCACATTCAGTTACAGGGGAGACAAACTGTTCAGAGGTTCTTTCTCAGAAATGTTGATAACAGCACTCTGAGAAGAAACTGTTAGATGAGTAAGTGACAGTAGGAGATTATGGATGATGGAATAATATGGATGATGGAATATTATGGATGATGGACGATGGAATATTATGGATGGTGGAATATTATGGACGATGGCTTATTATCGATGGTGGGATATTACGGATGATGGTGAAATACCAGCCCAGCCTGTTTGACCAGTTGGAGTTTCTGTGTTGTTTGTAGTGCAGTGTAAAGGTTAAACCCTCGTCTAGCTCACCTGTCGTGTTGGGCCAGTTTAAAGTGATCACACATATATTTCACAATTTCTCCACATTCTTTCACACGTCCTTTACAGCTTTCTTGGCATTTAGCTCCCCTGAGATTTTTCACCTGGTCTCTAAAGAGTCAAAGAAATAAAAGCCACCCTTGTGGTTGAAGATGGAACATCACGCTAATTCTCACCTAATTCCTCTCACTAATTTACACTTGATTCCCCTGAAGGGCAAGAAAGAAATATGTGTATTAAACTCTGCCGCCGCCTGCTGATCAAAACTGGTGTAACATGCCAAAAAAACATTAATATTGTAGACAGACTCAGTAACACACTGTCACCTTTTTCCCTCTTAACTCTCAGGGCTTCTATACTTTCTGCTCATGTGATTGATAGAATGATGTCAGTTTACTCAGTTAATATGTTCCTTTTTTACATAATCTTAGTAAGAAATTATTAGAATCTCTCACTGATAAAGTTTTAATACAGAGGCCAAAGATCTTCACTGGTAGCCACAACAAAGATTTATCAGTTTTATTGCCCCATCTGAGAGAAATGTATACAATGTGTGGTTCTGTAGATGGTAAACATGTCCATTATGTCAGGAGTGTCCAGTCTTACCCAGAAAGGGCCGCAGTGGCTGCAGGATTTCAGTCCAAACAAGCTGGAGCTCAGCTGCTTCCACTCGTTTAATCAGCTGGTCTCAGTCTTCAAACCACTGATCAGGTGGTCTCCTGCTTTGTTGGAATGTAAACCTGCAGCCACTCCAGCCTTTTATGGATAAGATTGGACAGCCCCGCATTATGTGTGAGGTGTTTATATCATTTGTCTTTAATGTGTTTTAAATTAACCCTGTAAAATCCAAATATAGAAAAAAGTGCAAAACATTTTTTTTCTTCTCTCTAATGATGTAAAAGGGGTCCTCTGATGCAGAAACTGAAGTGTTACCAAATTTTTTATGTTTTAGTAAGTTTTTACAGAAATTTTGCAATATTGCAACATCGGGCCTAGATAGGAGCAGAATTTGTGTATTTACACTCACGCAGGAGACCTGCTGGTCTATGTGTGTGTTGATGCCCAGGAATGGATTCACAGAGGAAACCATAGAGCTGTTAACAGTGGGGGGAGGGTTACATCTGAGCTCCATCACCATCTCTACAGTCTTTAGTGTGATTATATACGCAGACAATGTTTATGAAGTGGACGGATAAAAATCAATGTCAGCATTGCCATGTCTGCTCAGTGAAAGAGGGGCTCAGCACTAAAAGATTCATTAATCAAACTAAAGAGAGGGAGAGACAAATACAACTTACGGTACAAACACTGCACATTTTATCAAAGTAGATTTAAATAAAATGGTTTTTATTCTTCCACTCAGCCCAGTTCTCATTCATTCATGGTCTTTCAGCACAGAGACTCATTTGAGAGAAGTGGTATTTGTCATTTTGTTGTGTTTCTTGAACTGGACTACTCCTATGAATGTGTGTCTGCTTGTGTCAGTTTAAAGAAGCAATATAAGAATCTGTCGCTGGGGTTGAAGTCATGGCCTTAAAGGAAATGACATCATTTCCAGGCCTCAATGTGTCAAGTTACCACGCCTTCATATTCTAACACAAGAACGTGAGCACACTCTGAACTGAGAGCTGCTTTAAGAGCTAAAACCTTCTAATGTGAGTTTGATTTGGCTGTAAACATGTAGAATGATCATCATTATTTCTAACATACGTTCCTACAAACAGAATTAAAGACTTGATTCATTATTTACTTTGAAACACTTAAGAGAAAAGATTAATGTTGTAATCAATGGAAATATTACAGGCTTTAAAGTTGCAGTACAGAATCTCCTTTCAAGAGAAAGACAAGGAGAGATGATCCCTCATGACATGACACATCACAGCTGCTGCTGTGGAAGCAGATCTAGACCTCACCCTGTTCTTCAGATGATCTGATGGTGTTTATTCTATCAGCTGGGTAACACTGTACTGAGATAAGCTCTGATAAACACACCAGTGTTCATTACTGCTTCATACAGAAATTATGAAGGTGTAATTAAGAAATGGAACTGGTTGAAGTCCGACGTCACTACATATATAATGTTAAATAGTTTAATATTAAACACTGATAGATCATTCAGACTTTACAGAAGTTAAAGATAAAGTTCATCTCTTGCTGCACCTAAGAAGGTCACTTGCCGTCTCTGACAGAAGGAAGTATGTAAATGAACCTGACCTTGTCAACTGAGCACAGTAGCTTAAACGTGTTAACCACACGCAGTTGAACATCTCAGTTCTGTCTCTGTTCTCTTCATTTATCATCTGGACTTTGCAGACGAGCCTCGTTACTGAAAGGTAAGATGTTTTCTTTAATTCAGAATATTGGTTATAGTTTAGTAGAGAGATGTTTACACGCAATACCCCATAATGACAAAGTGAAAAAAGTTTGCTTGAGTGTTTTGCAAATGTATTAAAAATAAAAAAACAAAAAAATCACATGAACATAAATATTCACAGCCTTTGCCATGACACTCATAATTGAGCTCAGGTGCCTTCTGTTTCCACTGATCATCCTTCAGATAATAGAGCTAGATAATAATGGTGGTCACACAAAATATTGACACTCATTTGGACACGACTCACTTGTGTTGCCAGCTATTTAGACATTAATTTCTGTGTGTTGAGTTCTTTTCAGAGGCCAGTAAATCTGTACTGCTATACAAGCTGTACAATGACCACGTTAAGTTATATCCATGGTTCATTTCTACAGTGTTGTCCCATAAAAATCTATGTTATAATAGCATCTGCCTGAAGCTAGGAGTGTGAAGAGTCTGTGCTGGGGCTGTGTGCTGTCCCTGATGATGTTGTGGGCCCTCCTGATGACCCTGGCGTGATAAATGTCCTGTAGTGAGGGGAAGGCTGCTGAGGTTTTGGGTGGCATGCCAAATTTCCTCAGCTTTCTCAGAAAGTACAGTCGCTGCTGGGACCCGCTGATAACGAGGTGTGTGTTGTGAGACCAGGTGAGATTGTCACTGATGTGGATGCTGAGGAGCTTTTCTGAGAGTTTGTGTGGGATGACCATGTTAACTACTGAGCTGTAGTTGATGAAGAGCATTCTGACATACGTGTCCTTTTCCTCAAAGTGTGTGAGGGCTGTGTGAAGGGCTGTGTTCACTGCGTCATCTGTGGACGATGGTATGACAACAGAAGAGAGTCTATAATGTTTGGAATAGTCTCCTGTATGTCAGTCATGACTCTTCTCTTGAAGCACTTAATCACGATTGGGTGATTGAGTGCAACGGGTATAGGCAAGTCAGAACGCTTTTCTTTGGGAGGGGTATGATGGTGGTGGTCTTGAAGCAGGATGGTACAAAAGCTTACGCAAGGGAGAGATTGAATATGTCCACACACATCAGCCAGTTCTGATGAGCAAACCCTGAGTGCACGCCCGGGGATGTTGTCTGGGCCGGCTGCTCTCCGTGGGTTTATTCTCCTCAAGGTCCTGCACTCGTCCACTGATGTTACAGTGAGTGATGTGTTCTGTGTGGCCATAGTGTCTCTCGGTCGGCCAGGGTTGAGGGCCTCAAAGCGAGCATAAAACTCATTTAGCTCATCAGGTAGTGTGGTGTGGCTGGTTGTGACCACCCTACTCTTCTGCTGGTAGTGGGTGATGTGCTGTTGTCCTTACCACATGTGCCAGGAGTCCATGGTGGTGTAGTAGCCCTCCAGCTTCAGCCTGTACTGTCTCTTGGCCTCTTTGATAGATCTACGCAGGTCATATCTGGCCCTTTTGTAATATTCAGAAATGCAGCATGGCGGGCACATAGCATGGACCGAACTTCACCATTTATCTAGACTGTTACCCCAGAAGCATAGTCATCTAGATCTACAACAGTACAGTCCACATTCATAGCAGCAGTTCTGAACACATCCCAGTCTGTACTGTCAAAGCCATCCTGAAGTCAGTTCCTTCATTCCACACTTTGATAGTCTTAGTCACTGGAAGTGCTTGCTGGAGGAGTTGTCTGTATGCTGGGTAGAGGAACACGGAGATGTGGTCGGACTGCCCGAAGTGCAACTTCTACCCACTCGCTCAGATCCTCCTCTTCCATTCATCTCTCTGTACCTACTGCTCGTCTGAGTACCATGGGGAGCAGAGCTTTCAGCCTCTCTACTCCCAAACTCTGGAACTCCCTCGCACCTGACATCAGTAACATTTGACTCTTTTCCTCTTTTCAAATCCAGTCTTAAAACTCACCTGTTCAAAATAGCCTACTCTCTCTGTTGATGTTTTTTTTTTAAAACCCTACATTTTGTACAGTGTCCTTGAGTGTCGAGAAAGGTGCTTTTAAATTAAATATATTATTATTATTATTGCGGCCAAGGCATGGACCTGTAGGCCCCCCTCACGTTGCTGTAGATATGGTGGAGTATGTTACTCTCCCTCATTGGAAATCTCACCTGCTGATGGGGAACTTGGGGAGGACAGTCCTCAGGTTGCAGTAGTTGAAGTCGCCGGCAACAATTAACGTGGCGTCCACGTGCACGGTCTCTTGTTTACTAATGGCGTCATGCAGCAGCCCTAGCACCGTGGCAGAGTTTGCGTGTGGCGGGATGTAAACAGCCAGAATAAACACAGAACTGAACTCTTTTGGCAGATAAAAGGACCATCAGCAGCACTTCACCATCAGCAGCTCTAATTCCGCTGAACAATGTTTTTGGACAGTCATTATGTCTGGACTCCACCTGTTGTTCATGTAGATGCAGACACCGCTGCCTTTGTCCTTCCCTGATGCTGCCGTGATGTCCCTGCAGTGGCCGGAGTGCGTTTCTAACTGGATCACTGAGTTTGTCGTGCTCTCAGAGAGCCAGGTTTCTGTGAGAATAAGAGCACAGCTCTCTCTGAACTCACGCTGAGTTGTTATTCTGGTTCTCAGCTCATTTTCAAGGGAACGAACATTAGCTAACAACAGGATAGCTAGCGGTGACCATGTAGCCCTACCATTTAGCCCTTGCATGTAGCCCACCTCTCTTGCCCTGCTTTTGTCCGTTCTGTTGCTCTGTGCTGCTGGGCATTGCCAGCTGGTGGTGGTGGAGTACGAGCATAAAAGTTGAAGTCAGAAAGTCTAAAGGTAAGTTCATGATGAAATTTACCAATCTCTTGACTGCACTAGCTGTTCTGTAGGTTGACTGTACATTTAAAATAAATACTAAAGTTGAAATAAATAATAAACAGCATTGGTTGCAGGAGGAACACACAAAGACGTCTGCCACAGTGGGCACCATCTTGCTGTGTTCACTTTGAGATTCCTGTATAAAACTAGTCTGTTACAGTGGTCTGATGATGCAGCTCCATTACTTTACTCTGCCAGCTTTATAGTTAATAAACTAAAGTTTAAACAGCTACAGAAAACAAAAATATGCACATTGCACCACAGTTCTGAAGTGCCACACCTGCTTCCAGCTCAGCTGGAACTATAGCCAACCTTGCCACTTCGGACTGCAATTCCCAGAGTCCCTCACTCCCTCGTCTGACACAGGACTCTACCATTTGCACGTGACTCTCCTGACGTCTGATGACTTGCACTTGTTCCTTGATGTTCCTTGAATATAAACTGAGGCTTCAGCACAGGGTCTTTGCAAAGTATCATCACTGTTTGTTCTGCACACTGAGTCTCATCTCTTGTTCGTTATTGCCTTGCGTTTGACCTGTGCTTCATTTTTGACTTTGATATTTGCCTCACGCTGTTGCTTTGTTATGACTTGCTGGTTTTTAACTTTTCTGGTACAGGGCTAACTTTGGATTTGCACTGTGTTTTTCTTTTAATATGATCTGTTTTGCATGTTGTGCACTGAAATGTACTCCAGGCTTCCCCAAAAAGAGACAAATGAGACAAAAAAAATAAAAACAGCCGAAAATCTTTTATTTATTTTCAAGTTTTATTGAAACCTGAAAGTGGAGACATAATTAATTTTCATGAATCTAAACACATTTACACACTCTAAACTTTATATATCTACATGTTATAAATGCATGGGCCTACATTCTCTCTCACCTCCAATGTGCAAATGAGAAATGGACAGAACAGAGATGTTAAACATGTGGTTATACACCTTTAACTGTAAACTGCTGCTCTGAACAGAAATGGCCAGCTTCATTTAAATGATGTTTCCTCTTACAGGATGCATGTGACTTTCTTAGTTGCAGCAAGACATGAACTTAACTTTAAGCTTCTGCAACTGGATTTTCTCTGAGTAATGTCGTTTTCTTTTCATGCACAATATTAAATTCATTTTATATTAAACATGTAATGATGCAGGACCAGTTCCTCCTCTGTATGTATCTGTATACTGTATGTATGTATCTGTATACTCTATGTATCACAGGTGTGTTTATCAGAGCTGATCTCAGTACAGTGTTATCCAGCTGATAGAATAAACACCATCAGATCATCTGAAGAACACAGTGACTGATGTGAACACATCATATAATCATTGATACCCTCTTCAACACAGTGCACATCCACTGATGTCTCAGTGAGCTATGTGTTCTGCGTGGTCTCCTTAGTTCAGGCATGGTGAGATATAAACAAACAGAATAAACACAGTGCTGAACTCAGATAGAAGGTTCTGCACTTCACCATCAGCAGCTCTAGGCTCTAAGCTCTGTTTTTCAACAGTCGTTACATCTGAACACCACCTGTTGTTCACATAGATGCAGACAACACCGACTTTGTTCTTCCCTGACGCTGCTGTGACATCCCTGCAGTGGACGGAGTGCGTTTCTAACTGGATCACTGAGTCTGGCGTGCTCTCAGAGAGCCAGGTTTCTGTGAGAATAAGAGCACAGCTCTCTCTGATCTCACGCTGAGTTGTTATTCTGGTTCTCAGCTCATTTTCAAGGGAACGAACATTAGCTAACAACAGGATAGCTAGCGGTGACCGTGTAGCCCTAGGCTTTAGCCCAGCATGTAGCCCACCTCTCTTGCCCTGCTTCTGCTTTGGCCGTTCTGTTGCTCTATGCTGCTGGACCTTGCTGGCTGGTGGTGGTGGAGTATGAGTGTAAAAGAAAGTTGAAGTCAGAAAGTCTAAAGGAAAGTACACGATGAGCTTTACTGATCTCTAGGAGCACCACTCTACTGTACTAACTGTTCTGTAGGTATACTGTACATTTAAAATAAATACTAAAGTTAAAATAAATAATAAACAGCATTGGTTGCAGGAGGAACACACAGATGTCTTCAACAGTGGACACCATCATTATCTCCAAGATGCTCCATGTAGCTCTACAATAACTTCACCTTATTTAGAACCTGCAGGTCATAAATACTCTGAGATGTTTAAGTAAATTCTATTAATATGCAGCTGTCTTCATAATATAATAAGCTTTTTTAGCTCAGTCAATTCATCAAACCACACAGTTACTGAAAAAATAAGAACTGATTAAATAAAACACATGCTTCAGTTTCACATCAGCAATAAAAAGTATTGAACCTCTTAAGGAAGATGAAGATCTGGAAACATTTCATTTAATAATGTCATTAATGAATAAACTCTTCCAGGCTGCTGTGATGAGGTCATTGACAACGGCGGCTCCTCCTCTTCCTCTGGTCTTTCTGATCATGACTGCTGGTGAGTCAGTGTTTGTTGTGGTTCTTGGTTTCTCTCAGAATCAGCTCAGTGGTGTAGAGTAGCTGCTGGAGTTGGAGAGGAGAGAAGTGAAGCTGTAAGCTACAGTAACTCTGACTGTCTTATGGGCTCCAGACTCTGTAATCAGCTCTTTCATGCATCATATGTTTCAGGAGCTTTTGGAACAGAGTGGAGTGTGAAGTACAACCAACAGGAAATCTGTGCTTTAAATGGATCCACAGTGTTTATGAACGCAACTTTTACTCTCCCAGAAGGTCTCACAGTGAATGAGATTTTCTGGACCATTCCAGTTCCAGGGGTGGAGCCGACTGATCTGAGTAAAGACCCAGTTTATTCAGGCAGAGTCGAGTGTTTAACTGATGATCAGAAACGCTTCTCCCTCAAACTGAGTGATGTGATGAAGAAGGATGAACATCAGTTCTGCTTCAGAATCATAACAAATGTAGAAAAAGAAAGATGGCTGGGTAAACCTGGAGTTCAGCTCAGAGTTACAGGTGAGTTAATCATCCCATTGTCCAGCTATAAGACACAGCTCTGGATTCAAAGTAATGTTTATTCATAACTGCTCTGAATATTCATGTTGTTTTATCATCATTGATTTTATTAATCTGCTCTATTGATATTCAGCTTCTGTTCTGATTCACTCCTACATCATTTATTCTGCTCTTCCACCTTCATATCTGCTTATTTTGACCTTATGCCAAAATTGTTATTTTCTAACCTGGCTGCATTATTATTTAACTATAAATTCTAAGAATAAACTTTCAGTAAATGTGACCCCCCCCTCCCAAAAAAAAGTAAATAAACAAATAAAAAAGTTAAAAATAAATAAATAAAATCACTGTAAGTATAAAACTGTCTTGTGATAGAAGAAAAGAGATTAAGTGTTTCTCAAAATTGAGCACTGAGCTTGATTTTCTAATAAAAAGTGAAGCTCCCCAGTTTAGAAGCAGAATAACAGAAAGAGTCTTACAGAGTTTTCTATATTTTACAGAAGATCACTAGGTGAAGATCTAAGATCACACAGTGGAACATAAATAGACAGATATTGTGTGATGTCAGCAGTTCTTTAAAGGCATATTGAAACTTAGAAACCAGTAAAAGAACAGTCAGTGTAGTCCTTTTAAAACAGGAGTGATATGATCTCTCTTCACCGATTTTCTTATGATCTGTGCTGCTGAATTTGGTATGAGTTATAGAGAACATAGTGTTTTCTTGGGGAGCCCTGTAAGAAGAGCACTACAGTAATCAACTGTACTTGTAGCAACGCCATTAACAAGTTTCTCTGTATTGATTGGAAACTGCGGAACTTTAGGAATATATTAATGCCCTAAAGGCCCTAAAACTGAACCTGGTGGGACTCCACAATAAATGTTTTTTTATGAATAGTGTGAACTGTCTATTAACTAAATATGATGTAAACCACTGTAAAACTGCACCCAAGAAACCTATCCAGTATTCAAAATAGTGAATTACAATTTGCAATGTGTAATTTTAGACTGTTCCTATATTGCTTAGTTCATTGAAACCACAAGGCAAAGAGTTGTTTGAGGTTTTAAATTGTGCAATAAATAAATTAATGAATTAAATTGGAGCTACAGGACTTTTACCTGACAATGATAATAAATAAATATGTACCCAACTATTTAAACACATTTAGCCCTGTTTTGATTGTTCACTCATTGGGCTAAAAACTCATTCCAATCAAATCTGATTGAAAAATAATGCAATGACAAAAATAAAAAATAATATTGAGACTTCCCGCGACCCTGACGGAGAAGCGGCTTAGAAAATGGATGGATGGATGGAATATTGAGACTTCTAATAACTGTGTAAACAGCAATATTTGTACTGAAGTACACAAATCTTTTATGTGTACATTAATATAATTACATACTTATATATTATATACTTATATATTACATACTTCATACCTCTGATACAGTAAAAAGCTCCATCTCTACCATTTCAATAATTTCTCTCTTTTTAACATAAAAATGCAAGAGTAATGCAATAATCCTTTTAATATGTAATGACGCAAGATTCATACTACAAGCCCAATTCCAATGAAACTGGGACGTTGTGTGAAACCTAAATAAAAAAAGAATATGATGATTTGCAAATCGTTTTCAACCTATATTCAATTGAATACACTACAAAAACAAGATATTTAATGTTCAAACGGATAAACTTTATTGCTTTTTTTTTCCAAATATTCACTCATTTTGAATGTGATGCCTGCAACACGTTCCAAAGAAGTTGGGACAGGGGCGTGTTTACCACTGTGTTACATCACCTTTCCTTTTAACAACACTCAATAAGCGTTTGAGAACTGAGGACACTGATTGTTGAAGCTTTGTAGGTGGAATTCTTTCCCATTCTTGCTTGATGTACAACTTCAGTTGCTCAACAGTCCGGGGTCTCCGCTGCCGTATTTTGAGCTTCATAATGCTCCACATTTTCAATGGGAGACCGGTCTGGACTGCAGGCAGGCCAGTCTAGTACCCGCACTCTTTTACTACGAAGCCACGCTGTTGTAACACGTGCAGAATGTGGCTCGGCATCGTCTTGCTGAAATAAGCAGGACATCCCTGAAAAAGACGCTGCTTGGATGGCAGCAGATGTTGCTCCAAAACCTGTATGTACCTTTCAGCATTAATGGGGCCTTCACAGATGTGCAAGTTACCCCTGCCATGGGCACTAACACACCCCCACACTCAGAGATGCTGGCTTTTGAACTTTGCGCTGATAACAATCCAGACAGTCCTTTTCCTCTTTGGCCCGGAGGACACGACGTCCATGATTTCCAAAAACAGTTTGAAATGTGGACGCGTCAGAACACAGGACACTTTTCCACTCTGCGTCAGTCCATCTCAGACGAGCTCGGCCCAGAGAAGCCGGCGGCGTTTCTGGGTGGTGTTGATATATGGCTTCACTTTGCATGGCAGAGTTTTAACTTGCACTTGTAGATGGAGCAACGAACTGTGTTCACTGACAGTGGTTTTCTGAAGTGTTCCTGAGCCCAGGTGGGAATATGCATTACAGAATGATGTTGGTTTTTAATGCAGTGCCACCTGAGGGATCGAAGGTCACAGGCATTCCGTGTTGGTTTTCTGCCTTGCTGCTTACTTGCAGAGATTTCTCCATGATATTAGGGACTGTAGATGATGAAATCCCTAAATTCCTTGCAATTGCACGTTGAGAAATGTTGTTCTTAAGCTGTTGGACTATTTGCTCATGCAATGGTTCACAAAGCGGTGACCCTCTTGTGGTGAAGTGGTGAAGCCCCACCCTTGCTTGTGAAGGACTGAGCCTTTCAGGGATGCTCCCTTTATACCCAATCATGATACTCACCTGTTTCCAATAAAAATGTTTACCTGTGGAATGTTCCTCAACTTTTTTGTCTTTTGTTGTCCCTGTCCCAACTTCTTTGGAATGTGTTGCAGGCATCAAATTCAAAATGAGTGAATATTTGCAAAAAACAATAGAGTTTATCTGTTTGAACATTAAATATCTTGTCTTTGTATTCAATAGAATATAGGTTGAAAAGGATTTGCAAATCATCGTATTCTGTTTTTATTTATGTTTTACACAACATCCCAACTTCATTGGAATTGGGGTTGTATTAAAAAAAAGGTAAAATTTTTGAGAAAGAGAATCAGAACAAAGGCTGTGATAATACTGCAGTATTATCTCAGCAAAAACACAAAACACAATGACACCACAATTTTCCCTTCTAATCGGATGTTCCTCTTATTGTCTTAGAGCTCCATGTAGAAGCTCCTGAAGAAGCGACCGAGGGAGAAACAGCAGATCTGACATGTAAGACCACCTGCAGTCTGACTGACCCAACATTCATCTGGTACAAAAATGGACGTCCTTTAACCACAAAGACCATCAAGAACAACCAGCTCCACCTACAGATGGTCAGCAGTGAGGATGCAGGCAGTTATAGCTGTGCTGTAAGAGGATCTCAACACCTCCGATCTACTGCTCACAGCCTCAGAGTCAGATGTGAGTTTAACTATTTTTTTAAAGGAAAACAACAACAATAACAACAACAACAACAACAACAAAGGAAAACACCACTAATACTGACTGATGTTGAATAATAGGATAAACCTGACTTGATAAACATCAAATAACAACTTTAAAACCTTTCATTACCATGATTACTAAAGACTACTGACACTGAAAAAAAAAAGATTATCTTTCTGTAGATCCTCCAAAGAACGTCTCAGTGTCCATCAGTCCCTCAGGTGAAATAGTGGAGGGCGGTTCAGTGAATCTGACGTGCAGTAGTGATGGAAACCCACCTGTGAAGATCTACACCTGGTTTAAAGGATCAACATCAGTAGGAGAAGGAAAAACCTACAGCATTCCCAACATCAGATCTGAGGACAGTGGAGAATACACATGCCAGAGTCGGAATGATCATGGAGAGAGAAGATCTACTGCTGTGCAGATTAATGTTCTTTGTAAGCTTCTTATGATTGTTTTATGCTGTATTAGATTATTTGAGGAAACCCCGAAATCACAAAGATCATTATCATTTTTATTTTGTCTGTTTCAGATCCTCCAAAGAACGTTTCAGTGTCCATCAGTCCCTCTGGTGAAATAGTGAAGGGCAGTTCAGTGACTCTGACCTGCAGCAGTGATGCAAACCCACCTGTGAAGATCTACACCTGGTTTAAGTTATCAGCATCAGTAGGAGAAGGAAAAACCTACAGCATTCCCAACATCAGATCTGAGGACAGTGGAGAATACACATGCCAGAGTCGGAATGATCGTGGAGAGAGAAGATCCACTGCTGTGAAGATTAATGTTCTTTGTAAGCTTCTTGTGATTGTTTGATGCTGTACTAGATGATTTGAGGAAACCCAGAAATCAAACATCACAATCATTTTTATCTTGTCTGTTGTAGATCCTCCAAAGAACGTTTCAGTGTCCATCAGTCCCTCTGGTGAAATAGTGGAGGGCAGTTCAGTGACTCTGACCTGCAGCAGTGATGCAAACCCACCTGTGAAGAACTACACCTGGTTTAAAGAAGGTGAAACCTCACCTGTGGGATCTGGACAGAATTACAGCATCATCAGCATCACTGCTGACCACACTGGACTGTACTACTGTGAAGCTCAGAATGACCATGGAGCTGAGAGGTCAGATGGAGTGCCGGTGTTTTTTAAAGGTGAGAAACAAGATTAAATGTCTTAATTCAACGTTTGATCTCTTTTGTATTTTACTATATTATTGTATTCATATTTTAATATTGATTTGTTTATTCAGTTGTTTATTAGCCTCATAAATCAGTATTCTGAACGTTCTCTTTACAGGCTACCCCCTGATTCTGTATGTAGCTGTTGGATTCGGAGTTTGCATGATTACAGTTTTTCTCACTGTAGTTTTGTGGAGGAGGTAAAATATTTTTAAAAATACATTATTTTTCATAATCTGTTTATTTGCCAAGGCTAAATGTTCCTCTCTGTGTCTCAAATGTTATTTCTTATTGATTGGTTTATTGCAGATCTTCTGAGAGCAGGAGAAAGAGGCAGGACAGAAATACAGATCAACCAATCTATGCGGTGAGCTCTAGATATCAGGATCCTTTCATTCTTAATCCAGTGGTGGGCCTGCAGTGGTCAGATGTGACTGACTACTGTAAATTTTGATGTTTATCAGTGTATCTGCTCATGTTCTCAAACTCTCTGTCCTGCAGAATGAAGGCCAAACAGACCACAGCGCCCATCCACCCCCTGAAGACGAGTCCAGTGTATACGCGAATGTTGCTGTGAGTTCTAGACATTAATTCTTATTACACTCTTACAGTCCATTCACAGTTTTAGAGCCTTGAGAATCTAGATAGCAGGTAACAGAACAGTCTGACACCGTGTCCAAGACTGAGGCCTCTGTGTCCGAGTGAGAGGACTCTGCCATTCCACCTCTAAACTGGAGGCAGGGAACTCCTGGATTTATACAACCAATTTAGTGAACAGTGTGGAGAGACACTGCCAGAGAGCTGGAGGTTAGAACTGACCACTGGTTTTGTGTCACTGATTGATAACGATGGTTAGTTAGGTAAGGAGACCTAACAGAAATGAGCAGATACAACCGAGCTGCCCAACACCAGGGCAGTGAAATTCAATTATACCTGCTATTCAGACGATTCATGTTAAATACGGGGATAAAACTTAACCCATTATACATTAAATCAGTGTCCAACAATCACAACTGGACAGCTTAGTTAGTAAAGGAGCTATTTTCTCATTTTGTTTACACTTATAGACGTCCTGAGGGCTGCATCTCACACATTATTCCTCACAGATGTTAAATACAAACTCAATCGTGGATGAGCAATGATTATATTGTAATCACAAAGGCTTCATGTAGTAGTTACATAGTTACTACAAAGTTATTACTGTGTAATTACACAAATTTGGTAAAAATACACCAATACCCACGTTTACACACTTAAACACAAAGGTACATGCAAACACACAGTAATTACACACTATTACACCCCACATACACACATTAGTTATTTGAATCAATGTACAGAGTCTTTAGGCGTCAAACCAATTTAAAGGTCTTACTAAGTGGTTTTAAAGTGTGTCTGATCTGCACTCACACATCTACTACTTTACACAGGTTTTTAAGAAGCAGCGCTGAGACCATCACCAGCAGTGTTTACCACACCCACAACTGCAGCAACAATCCACTGGACAGCCACAGCGGAGAGAAAGAGAGAGAGTTTTTATTTAATCTAAAACATCAAACTGTAACATACACACATCTTCCTGATCTTTTATGGGAATGTTTACATTTTTAAACCCAAATCTTTGATATCAGCATTCCTGCATGTCGAGCCACTGAAAGCCTTTTATTCCCTCTCTTAAACATTAATGTGATAAAAGGAAGGTCTCTTTGGAAAGAAGAACTAAAAGCTTTTCTTTCATTACATCAGTCCAGAGAACCCAATCTGGAACCTTCATTTTTTATGGTCTATAGTATGAACCTATTTTAAAGACTTGGAGCTTTTATGTATTTATTGTTTCTAAGATGTTCCACCATCATATCTTATAAAGCTGTGTCAGGCCAAAGCTTTGTCTCTACATTTCTGTTTGTTTCTATAATAAAAACTATTCCATGCAGTCATGAGGATTCAGTCTTTTCTACACTCAGTAGGTTCAGTGTTTACAGGTTTGTTGTCTGTGCTGTTTCTTTGTAGTAATCCAGGTCATTGAATTGTCTAATAGCAGTGAGTGAAGGTGACTGCCTGTGTAATTTACCTCTGAAGCTGTTTCTCCTGACAGGTGTGAATGTTTAGTGGTTATAAATCTGCCAGGAGTAAAGATGATATTATGGTATTGGACCCAGGGGTCCCAGTCCCAGTCCTGGAGACCACATGCTCTGGACTTTCTTGTGTTTCCCCCACTGTAACACCTGCCACAGCCAATGAGGAGCTTGTTAGTTAGTTAATGAGTTGAATCAGATGAGCTTTGATAGACGTTAGTTGTACCTGACAAAAAGTCACTGACTGCACTAGAAATGTTCATTTTCACTGATTAACTCTATTATCAGGATCAGCAGTAGACATCGTCCTTGTAACAGCAGTAGATACAATCAAATAGGTGGAATAGCTGAAGAGCTGCATAACCTATCTTGGTAGTAATAACAGCATATTGTCTTTTATGTAACTGCATGTGTGTAATAGGGTGAGGTTAATCACATTTTGGATGAACTGCTGTTTGTCCAGCAGGACTTTTCTGATAACAGCAGATGTAGATTGTAAGAGTTCGCTGCTCTACACATGAAGTGCCAACGATCCTAACATTACACTAGTTGTAAGCTTGTATTATGACGTGGTAACTTATTAATCGGTCATCAATCTGTTGATGAACTTAAACAGTTGAAGAACATTGCCAATCTAGCTTGTGTTCAATGTGAGACCAAATATTCACTGTAGGGTTCAAACCCTTATAATCCCAGTCTTAGTACACACTTAGGTTTGTTTTTCAGTAACTACAGGGACTTCAGTGTAAACTGGTTGAGCTGTTCTTTGGTTAAAGAGGTGTGTAATAAAACTGGGGTCCCTGAACATTTAAGGGGTTAAATGTATCAGTATTTTGTCTTGGTTTATGTTTTGAGGAGAACTGTAGTTATTTAGGTCCAGTGAAATTACTCAGTCATTCAATGTAAAACACACTGTAATAACATAATAGCTACTTTTAACGACGTGGTGATGTGTAAACACCATCGCATTACAGGAGAGATTAAAGCCAGATCTCTGGTTACCATGTCGCAGTGGAAGCCCTCCTGAGACCCCCATTGTTTATTCTTCTTGTTTATTAGCCTCTCACTTAGCATGTAACCCCAATTTTGACCAGCAGGGGGTGATAGTTTTTTTTTCTAGCTAAATAATAAGATTTAGCATGCTGTACCAACTTTAACCACAAGAGAGCAGTTTAACTCCACAGACTGCCACTGCAGAGGCGCCCGCAGAAGAAAGTCAGTCCACATTCAGTTACAGGGGAGACAAACTGTTCAGAGGTTCTTTCTGAGAAAGGTTGATAACAGCACTCTGAGAAGAAACTGTTAGCTGAGTAAGTGACAGTAGGAGATTATGGAAGATGGAATATTATGGATGATGGAATATTATGGATGATGGAATATTATGGACGATGGAATATTATGGATGATGGAATATTATGGACGATGGAATATTATGGATGATGGAATATTATGGATGATGGAATATTATCGATGGTGGGATATTACGGATGATGGTGAAATACCAGCCCAGCCTGTTTGACCAGTTGGAGTTTCTGTGTTGTTTGTAGTGCAGTGTAAAGGTTAAACCCTCGTCTAGCTCACCTGTCGTGTTGGGCCAGTTTAAAGTGATCACACATATATTTCACAATTCCTCCACATTCTTTCACACGTCCTTTACAGCTTTCTTGGCATTTAGCTCCCCTGAGATTTTTCACCTGGTCTCTAAAGAGTCAAAGAAATAAAAGCCACCCTTGTGGTTGAAGCTGGAACATCACGCTAATTCTCACCTAATTCCTCTCACTAATTTACACTTGATTCCCCTGAAGGGCAAGAAAGAAATATGTGTATTAAACTCTGCCGCCGCCTGCTGATCAAAACTGGTGTAACATGCCAGGTGTTAGCCAGTGTGTACTGGATTTACCCTTCTGGATCACATCAGTAGTACAAGAAAAAAAATAAGTACATAAAAAAATAAATATAAAATAAAAATGGGCAGGGAATTGTTTTTTTTTTATGCCCGAAATGGTAATTGTATAATACTAAAATTATATCTTCAACTGTTTGGCGTGTTATACAGGCAGAAAAACAACTTTTTCCCTCTTAACTCTCAGGGCTTCTATACTTTCTGCTCATGTGATTGATAGAATGATGTCAGTTTACTCAGTTAATATGTTCATTTTTACATAATCTTAGTAAGAAATTATTAGAATCTCTCACTGATAAAGTTTTAATACAGAGGCCAAAGATCTTCACTGGTAGTGTCACATTATGTCAGGAGTGTCCAGTCTTACTGTCACGGTTGGCTCCTCCCAGTCCTGTCCATGTGCTCGTGTTTTGTAACTCCGCCCCTGATTGTATTCACCTGTCCCTCATTGTTACGTGTATTTAAGCCCTGTGTTTGCCCTTTGCGTTTGCCAGTCTTTGTACCTTTGTATCGTGTCTTTGTACCTGGTCTTCGTTTGTGTTGATTCTTGAGATGTCTTACCCTAAGTCTGTACGTGTCGGCTCACTGACCCTGGAATGTTCTGACTACGACCCTGGATTTGCCCCTAATAAATCTCGCTTATCTCAGCGTGTGCGTCCGCCTCCTCGCTCCCCGTTACAGAAAGACTGGCCACCACAGGACGCAGCAGGTAAGCGAGACTCCGGCATGTGGTTGTTCCGTTGGGACGAAACTCCGGCTGTTTTAAAGCAGCCCGAGTTCGCTGTGTCCCAACGCCACCAAGCCGGAGACAGCAAATCCCCTGGCGCTGAGGGAACACGAGCGTCTCGTCGGTCCCGCAAGAAAGCGGAGGGCCTTCCCGCCTTGTGTCCGGGCGACGAGAGCTCAGGTAAGCGCCTTGGGTCTGCCCGTCTTGAGCGCCACTGCAGGGAGGAGCGACCTGCAGTGCAAGACGGTGTCAGACGGCAGGAGCATTCAGATGACCCGTTTTTTGGTACTCGGCTCGTTCGCAAGCGTCACTGCGAGCTGCCAATCGCTCGAGTGAGCATTGGGAACGGCCGAGTGGGTCCAGTATCTGTGTGTTCCTCCAGGTTGGAGCAGAGGTCCCCAGCCCGAAGGCTTGATCCCGTGGCCGCACCCCGCGGCACTTCTGATCCCGTGGCCGCACCCCGCGGCACTTCTGATCCCGTGGCCGCACCCCGCGGCACTTCTGATCCCGTGGCCGCACCCCGCGGCACTTCTGATCCCGTGGCCGCACCCCGCGGCACTTCTGATCCCGTGGCCGCGCCTCCGGACCCGCCGCCAGTCGCCGCGCCTCCGGACCCGCCGCCAGTCGCCGCGCCTCCGGACCCGCCGCCAGTCGCCGCGGACGTCGCAGCAGGCCCCGCGCCTGCCTCCGCGGACGTCGCAGCAGGCTCCGCGGACGTCGCAGCAGGCCCCGCGCCTGCCTCCGCGGACGTCGCAGCAGGCCCCGCGCCTGCCTCCGCGGACGTCGCAGCAGGCCCCGCGCCTGCCTCCGTGGACGTTACATCCCCTTTGTTCCCTCCCATCCCGCCCTCGTCAGTGTCTGTTCCCCCTGGGGATCCCGTTTCTGTCCCTGTTCCCTGTGGTCCTTCTGTGCCTCCTGTGTCTGTTTCCGTTCCTTTGTTTCTGCCTTGTTCAGTCCCTGGTTTTGTCCTGTTCCCTACTGTTGTGTCTGTCTCGGTTCCCGTTCCTGTTGTGGTTCCCGTTCCTGTGTCTCCTTTTGTTTCTGTTCCTGTTTCTGTTTCCGTGCCCGTTTCCGTTCCTGTGTCTGTCCTGGTGCCTGTTCCCCTGTCTTTTGCGTGGTCTGTTGTTCGTTCTTGTTTTCCTCGTCCTGTGTCTCCGGTCGTCTCTCGGTCGGCGTCGTTTTTTGGTGTGCCTCCTCGTCCTCCCTCCGTTTTTTGTCCTCGTTCTGTTTCGTCTGTTCCTGTGTCTCCGTCTGTGTCTGTTCCTGTGCCTTGTGGTTCCGTTCCTGCCTCTTGTGGTTCCGTTCCTGCCTCTTGTGGTTCCGTTTCTGCCTCTGTGCCCGTTTCTGCCTCTGTGCCCGTTTCTGCCTCTGTGCCCGTTTCTGCCTCTGTGCCCGTTTCTGCCTCTGCTCTGGCTTCGGTGTCTGTGCCTGTTTAGTTTAGTTTTGTCTTTCTCTGGGTTTCGCTTTTTTGTTGGGTTGTTTTGTTCTGTGTGGCACGCCCGGTGTGCGTGCCTTTGGGGGGGGGTTCTGTCACGGTTGGCTCCTCCCAGTCCTGTCCATGTGCTCGTGTTTTGTAACTCCGCCCCTGATTGTATTCACCTGTCCCTCATTGTTACGTGTATTTAAGCCCTGTGTTTGCCCTTTGCGTTTGCCAGTCTTTGTACCTTTGTATCGTGTCTTTGTACCTGGTCTTCGTTTGTGTTGATTCTTGAGATGTCTTACCCTAAGTCTGTACGTGTCGGCTCACTGACCCTGGAATGTTCTGACTACGACCCTGGATTTGCCCCTAATAAATCTCGCTTATCTCAGCGTGTGCGTCCGCCTCCTCGCTCCCCGTTACACTTACCCAGAAAGGGCCGCAGTGGCTGCAGGATTTCAGTCCAAACAAGCTGGAGCTCAGCTGGTCTCAGTCTTCAAACCACTGATCAGGTGGTCTCCTGCTTTGTTGGAATGTAAACCTGCAGCCACTCCCACCTTTTATGGATAAGATTGGACAGCCCCGCATTATGTGTGAGGTGTTTATATCATTTGTCTTTAATGTGTTTTAAATTAACCCTGTAAAACCCAAATATAGAAAAAAATGCAAAAAATATTTTTTTCTTCTCTCTAATGATGTTAAAGGGGTCCTCTGATGCAGAAACTGAAGTGTTACCAAATTTTGTATGTTTTAGTAAGTTTTTACAGAAATGTTGCAATACTGCAACATCGGGCCTAGATAGGAGCAGAATTTGTGTATTTACACTCACGCTGTCAAAACAAATATACTGAAGAAATAAGGCTTGATTTGCACTGTGGACTGCTTATAAAGCTCTTTAACAGTAAATATCATTATTAATAATCACACAGCAGTCGTACTTTTATGAATCTTAATTCATTGACCCAAAAAAATAAGAATAAAAACTGTGTTGCAGACCCAGGACAAGCAGACAGAACCCAGATTAGTTGGAGGCAGTGGTGATAACCACTGGGTTTTATGTACAGTGGGACTCCAAAAAGCAGTTCCTTTCATCTGAAAAGCAAAGACGCACACTACACTTCCTGCACGGGGTATTGGTATTGATATCGGTCCCGGGGCGTGGTCCGATAAGTTGTTTGGCTTGGTTTAGTTGCCTCAACTTCCTCATCATCAGCAGCTGGGCAATCTCTGGGTGCCTGGTTCTGTTTGTCCAGCTCCTCGTCACTTGATTCACTGAATCAGTTTGAACAGTTTCAATGACATCTTTCACGGTGTAAACAGATTTCCTTGCTCGTAGCATTTCTGGAACTGAAATAATAGTGGGAAGGATTCGAGAACGCTACAATATGAATCATTTCAATGCAAATGAATGCTAATTGTGTGACACATTTCACTCAAGTCACACACTGTATGGCCACTTAGATCAACATAATAAAGGGAACACCCAGACCACTAAGATCCACAGAGTCCAGAACATTACAGGAAGCCAGTAGTAATATGTCAGTACACAATCCAAATAGGATGGCAATAATAAATTTGGAATTGCTGGTGATGGACATCCAGTCCTGGGTGACTTAAAGAGTCAGTCAGGAGGGTGACCGGCTCAGCATGTGCTTTAGCCAAACACTCGTTCTACACTAGTCCTCACAAGGATAGCATACACAGAACTCAGTCTCGGGGCAGATGGCATGCTTCAGCCGAATTGTCAGTCGCCTGAGCCCACAGGCTCATGTCAAACTGCTCAGGCCTGTAGCCTTTTCTTCACACCCGTTAACCAGTCTTTTAGTGTTAAACAACAATATGCCAATTAAACCAAATAGGGCTTCCTATCATCTATCATACAACACAGATCTCTAATCACAGAGTACAAATGTATATGGTGTAAATATTTCAGCAAAGCTTAACAACCCCTGTTTCTAAAAATCAAAAATGGTACTGGCAATGGCATTACAAAAAAAAAAAAAGATGAAAATGAATACATATGAATAACATATGAATAACATGTGAGTAAGATAAGTTCGTGATTAAACGATTGTCCATAGTTGATTTGTCCAGGTGTTGTCCTCTTCTGCCCATTGTGATATTACACCACGTAGATGGGCACGTTGCTGGCACAAGGGAGAGGTTACTAGCACATCACCTTGGTCGGTTACGACGGGTTGCTATGGATGACAGGTCGAACGCGACAGGTCAAACGAACAGTCTCAGGTAGTTCAAGAGGCAGTTCGGCACGGATCATAGTGAACTGTCCAGCAAGGTTGGAAAAGATTTTTCCCACCATGCTACGAATAAATGGTACCACACAACAACCCAACACACACAAAATCACAAGGAAAATCAACAATACCATCCCGAGCCTTATTAAAATAGCTTTCCATTGGCCTGAAAATATCCAATTAAACCATCCCTCCCCAGGGTCCTGGCCTTTTGTGTTGGATACATGCTCATCTCGTAAATCTTTTAGCTGTCTCATAATTTTAGTGAAATTACCCTTTTCTGCTGTGTGCATTGGAATGTATGTACAACACTCATCACCAAACAAGACACACACACCATCATCTGGGGCTCTTATGGAATCAATAGCGAACCTGTTTTGCATCGCCATCCTGGATGTAGCATCTAGTTGTTGTCCCAAGACTTCCATGGCAGCGATTGTGAAATTCATAAATCTTTGTTGGTTGTACCAGATACAGTTTATCCACTGAGCACTCTTATAATTTTGAATCCATGGAAAGAATACGAGCCAAGCCTTAGTACTGCTTTGGGACATTGCCAGATGCTCATCAGGAACATTCGTTGGAACACCGGAATATGTAAGGGTAGGTTTTTCTAAAACTGTGTGTTTGTCTTTGAGCCAACTCGAGGACACATCCCTTTTACCTCGAGTTAAAGGGCTGTCCAAGGGTAAGAGCATAACTTTACCAGAAAGTGTGATTGGAGCACAGCATGCCTTCCATGTAGGAGCCAGAAATTGAGACAGTTGTTTACCATCTGCACAAACCCAAAACATGTCAGCTATCGGAACTGTCCCTTCAGTAAATCTATGTCTAGCATCTGTTTGTCATTATTTAATTCCCCATCCTGTGGCATTTAGCTTACGTGTACATCTATTGGCAGTCCCTTCACGTGTGTAATCATAATGGTGACAGAAACAGTATGGATAGTGTAAACCATCATCTTGAACCATTGGGGGAGGGGGAGTAATAGGCTGGTATAACACGGAACAATTATGGAGTCGTTTAGCATTGTAACGAGCCTCCATGCTCCACAGTAGGCAATGCAATGGACATGAAATAGTTAAGGCAAAGCAGTCAGCCAGTCCTCCCAATGGGATGACGGTCGGAACTCCTTTCTTTGCATAACAAGCCATGCAGTCTGTGGTGACGCTTGTTTGAGCAGTGAACTGTAAGTACTGATATAACATTTTTTGAGTAGCATACACAGTGAGAACCTCACTTTTGGCTTCATAATCACTACTGGGTACTGACGCATTAGTCATATCCATATCATAGAGCTCTCAGTGCCATTCACTGCCATTTGTGAATGACGGCTCTACATGAGTGATTGAGGTGAATTTTCTCATAACTATTTCTAGTTATTTCTCTTTCTATTGCGTTTGCAACATCGTCCTGTGTCTGTTGTTTCAATTCAACTTCCAATCTTTTTCCCTCGTTTAGTATTTCCTGCTGTCTTGCCCTGGCGTGTTCTTCTGATCCTATTTTAGCTCTCCTTCCACCCTTCTAAAAACTCCATCTATCCCACCATAATTAGCCACAACTGGTGTGGAGAACCTTTTTGTTTCATAATGTGCCTCCTCTTCCCATACGCTAGGTTGAGCATAGCTGTCTTATGATACAGTTGTTGGCCCGGCTGCTCTCAACTGGCCTTTTACGTGTCTTGGTGTGAATGGGTTAGTGTGTTCTTTTAATGGCTGCTGTGGCTGCAGGCCTGTTGCTGTTGAGCCTGTGGTCTCATATTCATCCACTTCTTTAGGCGGGGCAAACGGACCCCTTGGCCTATTTTGGATGCATTCCACCCTTTCTGGTTCTTTTGGGAAATAAAGCACCACCAGATGTTCCCTGTACTTCATTTGGATGAATTTTGATTCCTCCAGTCCTTTTTATTTCAGCACTATGCCATCCTGATTCTGATAAGTCAGGATACATACCAGTGTTTGTTGCTTCAGGGGCGTATGCTGGGGGTCTGTCACTGTCGGTTTGGCTGTTTTCTGTGTCTTTGTCTTTAGCCTTCTCCTCACTACTCTCTTTTATGTCTTCTGTCTTAGTTTGCATTGATTCTTGTTGGTATCCCTTTCTTTATCTTTAAGTTTCACTGCATGGTTTTCAAAGGCTTGTAGTAGAGCTAACCTGCGTGATTTCTTGTCTTGTTGTGCTGATGTTCGAGCCAATGTCTTTTCTTCTATCTCCCGTATCATTTGGCATAGTTCCTCATCAAATGTACCCCTAACGGGCCACTGCTTTTCGGCCTTTGCTGTTCGTTTATTCCAACGTTTCATGCATTCATTGAGTTCTGCTCTGGTCCCAACCCCTTCCGAAATCATTAGGCTGTAAGGTGTAATAAGGTCGCTAATTTATTCCCCATGACAATGGGGGATGACTGCTCTATGGGTGTGAATGGTCTCTATGGTCAGTGTAGCCTGTGTGGGTGTGAGAGCGGGCGAAGGCACTTCCCTCAGTCTGCTTCTTGTGACCCCTCCCCTCTTTCTTTCTCCTGTGTCTGTGTGCTGATGTCATCCTCCTTGTCTGCCACACCCCTGCTCAGCTTTACTGGTCTCTCCTGTGAACACATAAATCTGCTAAACACAAAGTGTATTGTTTTCTTGTGAATTTTAACTTTCCAAATCTTACTAAATGTGAATATTCTAAATACTGCCAGTCATGCTACAGTCAAGTCCTGTCCAGTCTTTCACCTCACATCCCATCTTTATCTCACCTCTTCCACATGATACATCCCTGGGGATGCATGTCTGTGGGTTGGTCTGGGGTTAAACACTGCCCCCTCATTCCAGTGCAGTATTACTACCAACTTTTTGAGCGTCACATTCTTTTGTTTTGGCAGCTCATGATCATAGCCTGGTCCAAATGGGTTAGGTCTGTCAACTAGGAGCGAGGTAGCTCTCCCTCTCTCCCAGAAAACCTCCCTTTTTTCTAAGGCCAATCTTGCAGACAACTCCCTGCATTGTCTATGTTCAGCTTCCTCCAGCCGTATGGGCTCAAACCGACCCCAGGGCAGTAGTCCTAGGCCCAAATTAGCCTCCAGCATCACGATGATGGGTAAGTCTCAGGTGTGGGAAGGTGATCTCTGCCAGATCCAAATTATCAAACTCTGTTAATTTCCACAATTTACTGTTAATCAATTCTGTAGACTGCCAATTTTCTTTTCTTGTCCTGTCTTTATAAGTTCTTTCAAGCCAGAAATGAGTCCGAATTCCCTGCGTCTCAATCATATGATCTGCATCCATAATGGACAGTTCTCGTTATGTTTTACACCTTCAAGCCGTGCCTTCAAACCACTCTCAGCTTGGCTGTCAACCACTTTGCTCAACCAAGGCTTGCTGGAATAAATCAGTTATTTGTTAGTTGTCATTGTTGCCTCCCAGTATACTGTCACTCTCACTAGGCTAGTCTTTCGTTGTGGCCACATATTAGACAATTGGCAAACAAGACAAACAACATTTATCTTTCAGCGCTTTTTCAGTTTTTCTCTGTTTCACTTTACTCTTGTGCACTTTATCTTTGTTTCACTGAGCTCTTTTTAATCCTTATTTTTATACAGCCGGGGTTTTCTGGCAGTTTTCTGTTACACACAACACAAATGTTTTTTAGACTGAGGCCTTGTCCTAGTTCTCACACCGTGCACCTCCCCTTTCCTCACACACTGCAGTTATGTAAGTTTAAACAAAAGGTTCACCAAGACCATCAGACTTGTTTTTATTTTTATACTTTTTCTTTCCGACTGGGTTTTCTCAACTATTACTCCTTTTTTTAAGATTTTTATCATGCAGTTCTTCTCCCAACGAGTCTTCTGTTCAGTTAAGCATAAGCAGTTATTATCAGTTTCAATGGCTTTCAAAGACATTGCATTTCAACCTTTGTGGTGGAGAGACTCAAGACCCATCAAATGCAGAATTTATATGAAAAAAGGCTTCTGCTTACCTCAATATAGGATGCGCTTGTAATGAGCGTTGTTTTTTTCTCTCGTCCACAAAATGAATGCAACTGCCTGGTGCTGCTGACAACGGCAGTCGGGGGTCCCCTTAAGTTCCCCTGGGACGGGCCACCATTAACTGTCATTCCTCGACACTTGTTTAGCCATCAAGCCTAAGTATTATTCATGGTTTGTAAAATAAAACGAATTCAATAGTTTGTTGAAAGAAAATAAAAGAATTGAACGAACTAAGAAATACAAGAAGACTCTTCAAGATTCAGAAGTGCAGGTCCTTTATTCCTTCTTTGAGCATGGAGAATGTTCTTCCAACGGTCCCCGGACACACTCACACTCATACAGTGTACACATATTTTATATTCTCAGTGCAGGTGGGGTGATCTCGCCACACCTCTTTTTTGTTGTCTCCTATTGTCCTGACACCACCATTATATCCAAATTGACCTTCACATGTCCATCATATGGGGTTTTTGTGGAGACCATTATTTCCAGGCCTAGTCTGATTTATTTTTTAAATAAAACTTTGTGCCAGGTACCTCCTCACGCTCGCTAGTACTTTTCCATTCTGGCCGTTTGGCCTTGAGCAGTTCACAAGTTCACTCACTCCCTACAAAGTGCCTGTCTTCTCTCTTACGCTCTACTGAGGAAGCTTGTTTTAGGGCACCTGCTCCAATGTGCTACGCCATGTTGTGCTTTATTTATGATTCATCTACATAATACAAGACATTTTAGTTTTGGGAATCTTTAATTTACAATTTACATTGATTTTAATAGTTTATGGGAAAGATTCAGTTTATATTTGGTTGTTTTTGTTTAGACTGATGTTTCTACCATTTCAGTTTAAAAGAAGTTCAGATTATCTTTATTGTCTGATGTGGGATTGTTTTGGGGGGAAACCATATGTATACCAATATCTTCCCATGATGCTTTAGAAATATCACAAAAACATGTACATGGCAAATAAAAATGATTTTATCACCTGAGGAACAAAATGTGGTACGTTTAAACGGAGTGTGGGGGGTGTGGTGGAGGGTGGAGGTTGGGGTGGCAGCTCTAACTGAAAAACATGCTCAGCTCAGACCGACTACTGTGAAGAACCTGCTGCTACACAGAAATGACTCTTTAGTGGCCGTTTTCAAAACGTAATGAGTTTTTGTTCTTCAGAGTCGAGTTACCGTTACTTAGTTATGAAGAAAGGATTCAGTAAGACAGACGATATTATAGTGTCAGCACTCAAAGTTCTGGACTTTTGAAGGACTTTAGATGAAGATCTGGAAACATGTTGTTGAAAATGTCATTATGTTAAAGATCCTGCAGGCTGCTGTGATGAGGTCATTGAGAACGGCTCCTCCTCTTCCTCTGGTCTTTCTGCTCATAACTGCTGGTGAGTCAGTGTTTGTTGTGGTTTGTGGTTTCTCTCAGAATCAGCTCAGTGGTGTAGAGTAGCTGCTGGAGTTGGAGAGGAGAGAAGTGAAGCTGTAAGCTACAGTCACTCTGACTGTCTTATGGGCTCCAGACTCTGTAATCAGCTCTTTCATGCATCATATGTTTCAGGAGCTTTTGGAACAGAGTGGAGTGTGAAGTACAACCAACAGGAAATCTGTGCTTTAAATGGATCCACAGTGTTTATGAACGGAACTTTTACTCACCCAGAAGGTCTCACAGTGACAAAGAGTTTCTGGACTATAGACCCAGTTCCAGGGGTGGAGCTGACTGATCTGAGTAAAGACCCAGATTATTCAGGCAGAGTCGAGTGTTTAACTGATAAACAGAAACACTTCTCCCTCAAACTGAGTGATGTGATGAAGAAGGATGAACATCGGTTCTGCTTCAGAATCATAACAAATGAAGAAAAAGAAAGATGGCTGGGTGAACCTGGAGTTCAGCTCAGAGTTACAGGTGAGTTAATCATCCCATTGTCCAGCTATAAGACACAGCTCTGGATTCAGAGTAATGTTTATTCATGACTGCTCTGAATATTCATGTTGTTTTATCATCACTGATTTTATTAATCTGCTCTAATGATGTTCAGCTTCTGTTCTGATTCACTCCTACATCATTTATTCTGGTCTTACTCCTCATTCAGTTCATCTGCTCAATTTCTTTCTTACCTCCTATAAATTTTACCAGTGAATAATTACTGATGCTTTAAAACTGTAGACTTATTCTTTATTCACTGATTTTGAGAACAATCATTCAGTCATCAATAATAAAATGATTTTTAAATTATTCAGAAAAAATAAAAACGTAGATGTAAGGATGATGAATAAATATGTTCCAGACTAGATGAGGATTTTTATTAGCATTGAATTATCAAATACGTGTGAGTCCTCAACTGAAAATGAGCTCATTACTGATTAATATTAGAGTAAAATGTACAGAACAGAGTTCACTGAGTACAGTAGAGTCTCATATACTGCAATATTATCACTGAAGCAGTCGGTGTTTTATAAAATTAATCACACTGAACAATAGCATCACTTTCCCAGCTGGAACAACGGCTAAATCTTGTCCTTTTCATATTTTATTCTTTTAAATCATTGTAGTTTCAACACTATAAAGATTTCACAGCTTTCTCTACTCAACCTCAAACTCCACTGATGACTAATGAGCTGCTGAGTATTTTAGTTTGATTGATTCTCCATCATTTCATCTGCAGGACACACTTGGTATTTTATGTAGTTATGGGGATGATTATGCAAATGTTATATAAATTACGATTTTTCAATTATGAGCTGCACCCAAATCTCTGCTTGTTTTGATGTACAACAGTTTCCTGAATGAGAAGCAGAGAAGATCAAACATCACTCAGTTTAGTTTCATCTGCTCTGGTTTCTACACTCATTGCTGACTTTCATGAATGAGGTTCACTGACTTTACAGCTTTTCCCTTCTAATCTGATGGTCCTCTTATTGTCTTAGAGCTCCATGTAGAAGCTCCTGTAGAAGTGACCGAGGGACAAACAGCAGATCTGACATGTAAGACCACCTGCAGTCTGACTGACCCAACATTCATCTGGTACAAAAATGGACGTCCTTTAACCACAAAGACCATCAAGAACAACCAGCTCCACCTGCAGACGGTCAGCAGTGAGGATGCAGGCAGTTATAGCTGTGCTGTAGGAGGATCTCAACACCTCCGCTCTACTGCTCACAGCTTCAGAGTCAGATGTGAGTTTAACTCTTTTTTTAGTTTTTTCCTCAAAGTAAATAAATGTAGGACTTTAAAAATGTATCCTGGCTTTCTGGGCTTGGTTACAGTTTGTGGTCTTATTTAATAGTGTTGTTTGCATAAATTAAGCAAGATATTAAATATTTAATAAATGTTTCAGGTTTAATATTCAAACCTTCAAATACAAATCATGTAATTATTATAATAATCTAGATCCTCCAAAGAACGTCTCAGTGTCCATCAGTCCCTCTGGTGAAATAGTGGAGGGAAGTTCAGTGACTCTGACCTGCAGCAGTGATGGAAACCCACCTGTGAAGATCTACACCTGGTTTAAAGAAGGTGGAACCTCACCTGTAGGATCTGGACAGAATTACAGCATCATCAACATCACTGCTGACCACACTGGACTGTACTACTGTGAAGCTCAGAATGATCATGGAGCTCTGAATGGAACTGTGATGGTCACTGTTAAGAGTAGGTGGTGAATAATGAGATAAACGCTGTTTCTCTGTGTTCACTTTTACAGTAATGAGAGATTAAAGTGATATTAATGATCTTTTCTGCAGGTCAGAGTTGGTCTGCAGTCTGGTTTGCAGTGGGAGGAGGAGGTTTTCTCCTTATTACTGTCCTAATCTGCATCTGCTGGTCAGTGAAATGCAGCACAAATCTTCCTACAGTGTAACAAAGTAACTTGTTTGGGGTTATTAGTGATGTGTAAACAGATAAAAGTAGATTATCAGAGTAATTAGAAGTGATTAGAATGGATTCATTGTTTTCTCCATCAGGATCTCCAGGAAGAAAAGACATTCAGATAAACACGGCGATGAGGTGAGAAATGCAGCTTCATATTTGTGCTATATTTGCTGATCTGTAAATATTGAATTATATTCTATTTTAAAAACGCTGCATCATCACTCTGTACTGTCACTACATGGGGTGGAAAGCATGGAATGCGTCTCAGTAACAACCAATAAAATTAATCAATATTGATCTTCAGGTAATCAGATTCCATTTGTGTGTAAATACAATGTTATTACTATGTTATAGCTACTTAATTACACTACCTACACCATTTCATTGGGCTTAATTCCATTTAATCTCCCAGGCTCCAGTCTTGATCTTGACTTGTAATATGACTCAGTGCGACTGCATGTCGGAACAGAAATAATCCACATGTTATGAGATATTTAACTGCCAGCTGTTCAATTATAGTTACACTGTTCATTTAAAAAGCCACTAGAAGATAAAGTGCTACCCAAAGCTCTTCCTCTAGATGGCAGTGTAGGACTGAGTGTTTTAGGATGGAGCTGTGAGAAGGTGAGGGTGCTGTCCAAGGTGCTGTTCTGAGCTCCTTACCTTTTGGTTTCAGCCAGTAAATAATGATGGAGATGATTTGTTTCAAACAGTAAATTATTAAAGCAGTGATGATTCCTAAACTCCTTCAGTGTCTCTACACCTTCTCTACCCATACTCTGTCCAGAACGCTGACCCTAAAGCTCAGGACGACACGTACACAGCTCTTCAGCCCACAGCCAGGTCCTCTGATGATGTGTACCACACACTTGCAGTAAGTGTCTCCTCACAAATCCTCCCTCTAGATCTGTGAAGAACTCCTACCTCAGAAACTAAATGGAGTCTTCATTTCTCCTCCTCTGCTTCATTCCCTCTTTCCCTCACACAGGCTGTTCATTCCAGCTCTCCTGATGACACATATACAGCTCTGGATACTCGGTCGATGTCTCCTGAGTACGACACTCTAGCAGTGAGTTCTACACATTAAACTGTGATCCTCAGTAACCGAGAAGGTGATAAACTCCATGTACCGTGGATTTGAAGTCTGAGTCTGTATCAGTTCTTCTTCTACAGAACATGATGATCTCTCTACTTTAGCTTTTAAACTCGGCTCCTGCCAAGATGTGTTATGGAAACTGTATTAATTCCATGTATTTGCTTTATTGCTTGCAGAGTGTAAGACTATGTACAGGCCAAAGGTCATGGACAAAACATCCTGTCCTCTGACTGATAGACGAGCTTAGCTGCCTAGATACATAAAGCAGGATCCTCATATAGCGATTGACCTCGGTCACCTGTCCTACACCCCCAGAACTTCTGCTTTCATAAGATATTCAGTCAGGGCAGCACTGGTCATGCATGTACAGCCTGACCAGAAGATGCTGCATGTCCTCATAACCTGCTGAAGACTGATAACAACAGCGGTCAAACCTCCCCTTATTTGGTATCTCGCCAACACCTAGTTTAGGGTATGAAGCCCTCTGTAAGGGTGACCGCCTCAGAGCGCACTCTCATCTCTTCACTCTCTGATCTGTCACACTTTCATTTCCTAAATAAATACTATCGCTTATTCAACAGCTGTGATTTGTTCTGCTGTCAGGATTTCCATGACAGACACAAAACTACAGATATAATTTTGCATCTCTATTTTAGTCATTATTCTCTGTAGATTTTCAAATAGGTTTTTTTTAACAATGATTTTTTTTTCCTTATGATGTAAAACATTTATATTAGTGCCTCATATTTTAACTACTTTTTTACTTTTTATAAATATCTGCTAGAATGTGAAAAGCTTTTCCTACTTTGTAAATATAATCATCTCTGTGTGATTTAGTGCAGAGTGTTTTCTCTATGTAGAGTATGAAATGCTAAGAGCTGAAATCATTCTGATATAAATGTTGTGAATCAGCTCTTATTCTCAGTATGTTGAGCTCAGTGTGAGGCTGTTAGTGATCTGCATTGTGTTCTCACCACATTCACATGCTGGGTGGAGCTCAGCTCTGAATCTGTTTGTTCACGATTGTGCATTTTTGTTTAATAAAATATACTAAAATATGCAGCCTTGTAAAAATGGTTTCATGTATTCAGCTCATTTTCTGCAGATGGAACTGATTTCTTTTTCAGTCCTCAAAATGTTTTGCATTTACACAAACTCTTCCCAATAGAGCCCATTAAACACATGAACTTTAAAAAGATAACACTGAGTCACTGCTTGGATTTCCTGAGACAGAGTTGTTGACAATATCAGCTTAATTTCAATACTATATGCATTCTTGGCAACCCTGATGGCAGCTTTCAGATTCTGGCTGCTCTCAGATCTTCCCTTTTACCAGATATGAAGGCTGCTTTGTTCAAACCTGCAGCTAATCAATCCTCAGAACTGTCTAATCAACACCCCTGACTTAACTAGCCATCTACATTATATCAGTAAGGTCTAAATACAAGCAGAATACTTTAATATTAATAAAGTTAAAATAAGTAAAGGTTTATTAATAAGTGAAAACAAAGTCTGGAGCTGCTGATGTTTAACAGGCTACAGTCAGGTATTGGGAATGATGTAGTAACCTGTACCGACCAGCAGAGGGAGGTAAGCTAGTATTACATTCCCCCAACACATTGCTGCCACTCGGTGAGTATCATGGAGCTTTTCTATAAAGCTGACCAGAGAAAGCTTCCTTAAGCATTCCCAATGCGTCATTAGCATCAATCTAGCAGTATTCCACACTTTACATGTGCATATTGTGTGCCCACAAGATAACATTAACCAATTTAAAGAGCACCCGTACCTTAATGTTGCCTGAGGCTTTAATTCACCACTTACAGGTTTGGATTTACAGTGTTTGGTTTGTAATAATGTTCATTCATAAAGAGCTAAACATTAAAATTTATATTTTAAGAGTTTACAATTTACAATTAAGTTACATTTAAATTAAGTGCCATTTTTAGTGATGTCTTAATAAAAATCATAAGAAAACACTAAACCTGTGTTTTGTTCAGCAAATCTGATGAAATTCAATGTTGATTTAGATGCTTTCCATAAACAATAACCTTGACTTTACAATAAGGAATCAGTTTCTCTCAATGCCCAGTTAAGTGCTGAGCACAATACACTGTTAGAAATAAAGGGACCATGCAGGAACAGGATTCGTTCATCAAGGTACAAACAGTGTAAGTGTTCCCTCAAAAGGTACAACAGTGGTTTTAAGGTCCAGTTGTGTTCTTTAAATAAATATTTCCTAGTGGAAAAGTAAACATTTGTATCTTTTATAAACCATTTTTAAAACAGAACCGTTTAATAAAAAGCCTGGAGGCGAGGCGGGAGGTGTGGAGTCAGTACATCTTCTAAAATATCATTTCAATGGATTATGTTACAGTTATGTTCCCTGACTAAAGGTACTGGGATGTACCCCCGAGGGTACCACCACAGTGACAAGAAGGGTACTGCCCCAGTCACAGTGTCACACCTTTTTTTCTGAGGGTGAATTATGATGCATAATATATAAATAAAAGTGCTCTTGAAGTTCATAACTCACTTTATTTCCTGCTTAGTAATGAGCAGCCAGTGAATTAGCCAGTTATTAGATTGACACATTGGAGGTTTGATAAGATCAGAATGGAAATGTAGAACGACGTACAGGATTATGATGGAATATACAGGGATGGACTGAGTGTTGAGCTGCTTTCTGTTGTTACTGTACATGAATCTGAACTGTCAGTAGTGAAGAGGATTAAAGCTTTACAGTTTAATATTTCATTTTTCACGTTTAGTAGACATCGTTTCATTAGATGGATTAGATGGATTGAGTCTCATCTTAATTTGTTGAATTGTCCTATTTAGAAATCTTTTTCTTCGCTTTATTAGGAACTTGTTTTTGACAGAAATTCAGCTCCTTTGGGAAACATTCATATTCAGTAATTCATTTTTATTTGGACAGTTCTGAGATTTGATCACAGACATTGTGTTATTTGAAGTCTGACTTCATGGTATTTGAACGTTTGATTTCTGTGAACAAAAACTTTTAATTGAAAAAATATCACATTTTATATTTCAGTTCATTTATTTACATTTTAAACACCATCAAATTAATCACAGCAATTTACAATATTCAGTTTCATTAATACCCATTGAAATAAGTTCTTTATGAAAGATTGAAACCAATGAGTTACCAATTTGTGCAGTGAAGAACAAAATGATGCCAACAGAGCTCCGAGTGTTGAGACCTGCTAATCAGCTTCATGTGATCTTTTTAAATAGGAGCTAATATCAAATTTAAGATGTTAAAGTGTAAAAATAATGCTGAAGGTCCCTGAAGCTCTACAGAAGACTGTATGAGGCGCTGTACAGTGGAACTGGGCTCTGCAGGTTCTGCAGTGCTCTGGGTGGAGGTGGTAACTGCTGCATTAGCATTAGAGAGAGTGGAGAGTTGGAGTTCATTACCCGAGTGATCGATGTTCTGAACACACAGCAACTTCTGAACAATGAGACCATCAACAATGAGCTTCACTCATTAGGAAACGTACAGCTTTACATCCAACACAGCCTGGATGGTGGATTGTGAAGCAGTGAAGATTTCTATGGATTTAATCTTTACTTTGTCATTACAATTCTCCACCTCTAGAGAGCAGAAAGAAATTGTATATGAATAAAATGCTACAACAAAGTGTTGTTCTGTGTCCTGTTTTAGTAAATATCATTATTGATTTGTGTCAGCACTGGACACAATGTCAGAGAATGATCCTGGATTTGTTTAAGGATGGCAGGGAGGCGGACCCAAGTACAAAGATGAAAACCCACAAGAACGGGTGTTAAATTTATAGAGGCATTGGAGTGTGAATTTGGCAGGTTTGGGTTGAGGTGACCCAGAGCCAGGCTCAAACACCAATGTCCTGATTGACGGCCTGTGGAGTTACTGCTACACCACTGGGAAGCTCAGGCAACCACGGGTAAAACACAGACCGGGAAATAAGAATGTCAAACAAAGAGAAGCTGAAAACAGTTCAAACAGACGCTCAACGAGAAACTTGAAATAAAAGATCAGGAGAAAACAAAATGACACTTCCACTGTAATTATGAAGGCAATGCCTTGACTTATTTGTTCTTAGTGGAGCAAACACCTTTAGCATGTCTTGGAACTGTTTGTAGATCAAGCCTTCCTGTGTTTATTTCTAGGTTTTGAGTAGTTTTGGGGCGATTTCTCTCTTTTTGTTTAAATACCCACCTGGGCTAATTGTCATAACGGTCACCCCTCTACAAAGGTGTGACAAAGGGCTGCTCTTTGCTACAGCCTTAAGTAGAGGAGTCCACAGGTGTATCAGGTTGGATTTAATCAGCCCCAGGGCTTCTGGGAATTGGAGTTCCCTGAAGTTATGGTAGTCTGCTGCTGTCACCTTCTGCTGACGGCAGGGGTCCCAAAGACTTTTGACTTAACACATTAGAAAACATAAGTAAATGAAAATGGGCATAGAAATGGTGTACAATTTCAGATTTACAGTGACACTTTATTTTGAGCCGTCCTTTAAAGATAAAATAAGTTTTTCACTTTGTCTGGAGTCCAAGTTCATATCTGTAGATGTTTAACCTGAGAGGAACTGAATATTAACAGGTTTAATACAGACCATCAACAACCTCAACAAGCTGTTATAGACACACTGACACCATCCTGTACCTGGAGCTTCAATGGATTAGGATTTAGTTAAGGTTAGGGTAAGGACTAGGGCCAGGGTTAGAGATTTGCTATGGGAACATCCGGTGATGTGTCACCTGAGCCAGGTGAAGCTTAGGTCATGTCCTCCTTCCATGAACCAGGATATAAAAGCCACATGTGTGAGCAGCGAGCTCAGCTTCCACAAAGCTAAGTAACCATGCCATTTCCCTTCGCTGGTGGTTTCTCTGCTCAAAATTAAAGCGTTTAACACCATCTTTGCAGAGGGAATGCCCAATTTGCAGTTATGTGTTGATGCTCATGACCCATCACCTCATTCACAGCCACATGGTGGAAAATAAAGAAGAGCTTGAGCTTCTACTTGCTATCGCTAGTGGGAGGTTCAAGGGATGCCTGAGTTGCACCATATGTGACAAAAGCTAGCTTTTCAGGTTAGATCAACATCTGGCCAACATCCATATGATTTTGGGGAAGGATGCAGATGCTGAAAGTTGGCTAACAAATATAAATGCAATTAAATAAATGCAATAAAGTAACAAAGTAAAATCAACCATGTCTATCTTTTGCAGCTGAGAGGGCACTGCTAACCTCCCTTACGTTTTCAGGGGTTCAAATGACCAATAACAATTTACACAACAGCCTTTAACACAAATAGATTTTACAACAGTGAACACACCCCAACGTTTCCAAAGGATAAATACAGCAGGAAGGAAAAGAAACCCTTGGTGCTCTTGATTCAGTCTATTCAGTGAATTACACTCCCCTTAATATTGTGTTCAAGCTCTCAGGACAGTCCTGTCCATAAATGTTCCAGGTTTTTTAAAAAAAGGAAAAGATGTCTCTCCTTGAGATTAATGTGGTCTCTCGCCTTTTTCCGATACTCTAATTGTTCTGTTCAAAACTTTCAGAAACTCAAGCAATCCAGGTCCGACCGTACAGGAGGAACCGGTTCAGCTTTTAGCTGTTAATAGGCCCAAAATCCGGGTCGGCTCGCCATCTGGTGTCCGCTGCACTCACACTAGCTCCAGTGTACGATGCCCACACAGCTGTAACTCAGAGAAACTGGATTTCAGAGAAGGAGAAAACCCCGACCTGTTTTAAGAAGGGCACTCCTTCTTTTATACAAACACGCCCTGCCCTGTTGCTTACAAGCAAACAGGGTGGACCCAAATAAGTTGTCTAACAGTCATAAAATGCTAAGCTGACAGAAACACACTCACGGACCACCGGAACTGCCCAAGGGAGGGGGGGCTTCTGCTCTGTGTACGATAATCTTACCTACAAAAGGGAACAAATGGTTCTGGACGGAATGTCTTCATGATAAGAGGAGCAAGTTGTTTGTGCAAACTGCCAAGGACAGCAGCAGCTCTTTCACCCACCCTTCCATACAATAGGGGCATGACCCAACTGATTTACCTGCCCTGCCCTGCCCCTGTCACGATTGGCTCCTCCCACTCCGTGTGCTTTTTTTGTTTTGGTCTTCCATCTGCGTTTGTTTTGATTCATGCCCCTTGTTTTGAGACTCCGCCCCTGATTTTCAGCTGTCCCTCGTCTTCCCGGTGTGTATTTAAGCCCTGTGTTTGCTGGTCTTTGTTTTGGTCTTTGCTTGAATCTTTGTTTGTTATTTGCTGTGTTGTATGTTCTGCTTGTTCTGTTGCATTCTGGTGTCTGTCATGTCTGCCCCCCAATCTATCCGTGTTGGCTCTGTGAACCTGGACCGTTATGACTATGACCCTGGATTTGGCCTTAATTAATCTCACTTATCTCCGCATATGCGTCCGCCTCCTTGCTCCTCGTTACAGCCCCGCTCTGCCCCCCGCCCTTTCCCTGGCCTTGCCCCACTCCAACTTCAGGGCAAGCAACCTCCAATAACCCAGCACACAATCCAAACACTTATCGCCCACACTTAAGCACTCCCCTCAGATTATACCCCTTAATACGGCTGCTACAGAAAACCAGGCCACTGGAAGAACAGAAAAAACTTTGGGTTGAGGTAAAGGTTAGGGTTAGGACTAGCGCCAGGGTGAGGGTTAGGACTAGGGCCAGGGTTAGGTTTTGAAATTTGAGTATGTAAGTTTCTTTATAATGAACCATTTCATATTCCATAATTATTAAAAGGATTATTATACTGAAACAATTTAGAGAGATTAAACACAAACTGACATTTTTTTAATAAGCTATTTTTGAGGATGAATAAATCTTGAGTTGTCACAGTGCAGACATAAGAGATCAACAGGCACTAATGGTGTGATGGATGATCTGATGAATATGCAAATTTAAAAAACAGACTGAGTAGAGAGCTCATACCTGTAGATGGAAACCTGGAGAGAGGTGTGGTTTGTGTCTGCACTGACGGAGGAGAATATGTGGAGGGAGAGACGGCAGGAGGGTCACCTAAAGAAAAGAAATAGAGACAATATAAAATTAATTCATCTTTCAGCATAAACATCTCACTGACCACACAGGACAAGTCATCATATCTGTTTCTCTGTTTATTAAACACTGATATCAGTCTGAACCGTCGGTCACTCACCCTGTTCAACCAGTAATAGGATCTCTGTGTAAAGGTCAGGAAGTGGTTTAGGCCTCTTTACCCCACACCAGTATCTTCCTCCATCCTCTGCTCTCAGGTCAGTGATGGTGATGGTGAAGACTCTGGCTGCTGTGTCGTCATCCAGAGAGAATCTCTGATCTTCAGCATATCCAGACTGAACTGGAATGACTTTAGTTCTCCATAAAGCAGAACATTCTCCTCTGCAGAGATACTTTATGGAGGTCTTATAGAGACCAATAGGAGCATCTAATCTGGACTGACTGTCCTCTGTGTCCAGTTCCAGCAGTTCCAGCGCTGACTCCAGCTGTAAAAGAGAACATGTTGTATAAGGGAGTAATAAACTAACTCTGAGGCTGAGACGTCACTCAGGACTGTTTAGTCTGAAAAGCCTGTAGAACACGAGAGACTGAAACTCTACACAGAAACGTCTCACTAAGACAGTAACAGTGATGAATATGAGTGAGAGGAAGAGGAAGATTATGTTCTTCATCAGTCACTGATCTAACACACTGTGTGTCTCTGAGTCTGTAAAGATCATCTTAAACTCAACACAGATGTGAGAGGAACAACTCACCAGGCGTCAGAGTGAAGATGATGATCCAGATGATGGTCATGATTCAAACACCTAACAGGTCAGTTACACACCACAAAGTGAGCTGTGTCCTTATACATGACGCTGACCACAAGAGCTTTAAGACTTCCTGAAGTGACAGAGGCCCAACCACCTCTCTCTCTCTCTCTCTCTCTCTCTCTCTCTCTCTTTCTCCTCACCCCCACCTCTCTCTCTCAGTCTCTCTCTCTCTCTGTCACTCACTCACTCTCTCTCTCTGTCACTCACTCAGTCACTCAGTCTCTCTCTCTCTCTTTCTCTCACTCTGTCCCACTCTCTCTCTCTCTCTCTCTCTCTCTCTGTCCCACTCTCTCTCTCTCTCTCTCTCTGTCCCACTCTCTCTCTCTCTCTCTCTCTCTCTCTCTCTTTCCTTTTTCACACTTGCTGTTGACGCTGTCTTTGGTCTGTGTAGAGAAACACACTGAAACATGTTAGTAACCAGTCAGTCACTTCCTCCTGACTGCTCTGGTCATTGTGGGTAGAAATGATCTGAGATCAGTTTCACTGTTTCTAATCTAAACTGTTTCTAATTGGTCCACACTGCATTCCCACAATTCCTTGAGATGAAGACTAGGACCAGTCAGAGTGGATGGGTTTGTTTACAGCTGTCAGCCCAACGTGGTGGAGAGGAAGACAGTTGGCTGGGAGTTAAAATCCAGATATAATCTGTAGGAATTTCACCAGTTACAGTACATGCATAGTCTGTGTATCACACCAGTCTGTCCAAATACTTTTAAACCTGCTGACCTCGAGGTCCCTCAGCCTGCACGTCTGGATGTGGCTGACCTCACTAAAGTGAAACACACTATGGAAGCTCAACGTGTTCAGAAAGATGGAAGAAACAGCGAGCGAAGGTTATTTCCACCTCGCTGTATCTACTCAGATATCTTTGGATGTGTGTGTAAGAGTTTGGTCATTTTCCTCACAAAGCCGTTTCACGCAGTCACAGAAAGTGAGTGATAAAGCTCCGTTAATAAAGAAGGATGGGTTTCTTCCAGCTTTCATCCATTTTCACCCCAGTTTAAAATAAAATGCCCTGTATTATTCACTGCATACGCTCAGTTTTGTCTGAGATGCTGTCGTTTGTTTTGTAAATGAAGAAGCTCAGTCACTGCATATTATACAGCTCTGCTGACTGAGTTCGGTATCTGTTGTTATGGTCGTCATGGTGACAGCAGCTTCCTCTTTCCAGTGTTTTGCTGTTTTTGAGGTTTAACTTCACACATTCTGTGAATTTGGGAAACGGCCTTGTGAGAAACGCTGCAAACCTTTTGCACATGAAGAAAAGTCATATTGGACTCAACAGTGAGTGGAGCTGACGTGTGAGAGTCGCTTCATCGTGTTAAACAGTTTGTGCTTCTGCTGAATGTTGTAGGGGGTAGACTGGGGAGTGGGGGGGGCACAGGAACTGAGGATATATGTCTTTCTCTAAATGAGACTCTACAGGTTCATTAGAGAGAGTTAGAGCTCCCCCTACATGTCACACAGTAACATTAATAAACCTTCTTATTAATCTGTTTTTGTGTTGTAATCGTCTCAAAATCTATAAAAATTCTCAATGACATCAACAGCACATATAAGACACTGATAGACAGTCCTGCAGCTCAAAAGCTCTCAGAAACGTAACAGACTGAAATATCTTATGATGTTTAATGGTGTGTTTTAAAGAAAGTCTACTTTCAGCACAAACTCTGATTTTACACAAAAGCCCAACAGGAACCCCCTCATTTAGACTCCCTCAGCAGAGCCCAGTAGCACTGGACAAACCCGGAAGATGTCATTAAGTACCTGTTCTCCAAACTACACGTTCAATAATATCGTCACAAACTAAAAATGAAGTGTTTTCCTGTGGAATTAACCGTCAGCATAGAACACCATACCTACGTGATTTTATAGGAGAACTCAAATATTGGCTTGAACGTGATAAAGACTCATTATGGACCAAGATTAAGCACATAGTCCTCAATAAGCATTTCTAAAAGATCTGAAACTATGTTCATGATTCTAATAGTGAATAAAATTTTAATAATATAAAGAAATGATCTTACCGTCCTTTAAAGAGGCTCATCATCAGGGGCAGTCGCAGTTTTTCTCAAGACTGATGATGATGTCCTCCTGATACTCTACACACTCAAAAGAAGGTATTGAACTGCCACTTGGTTGGAGGCCCTCTAGTCTCTGGGGTGGCACCGTCAAGGGTACAAGCAATGGTCCATAGACATCTGCCCTTATCCTGCCACCCCATGTTACCTTGCCTGTTACCTTGGTGGCTCCTAATACCCTAGTTAAGGTGCTAACAATGTGCTACCGCCTGAAATAACCTAGTCTGCAAGTAGGGTAGTGGGCCACTATTGGCCCACCAATGGCAAATATGGCAGCCTACTGTTTTTTACTTCAGCTTCTGTCCAGGTGGCCCACCGGCTTTTGCCTCAGTTTCTGTCCAGGTTGCCCACTGGCTTTTCCCTCAGCTTCTGTCCAGGTGGCCCACTGGCTTTTCCCTCAGCTTCTGTCCAGGTGGCCCACTGGCTTTTCCCTCAGCTTCTGTCCAGGTGGCCCGCTGGCTTTTCCCTCAGCTTCTGTCCAGGTGGCCCCCTGGCTTTTGCCTCAGTTTCTGTCCAGGTGGCCCGCTGGCTTTTGCCTCAGCTTCTGTCCAGGTGGCCTGCTGGCTTTTCCCTCAGCTTCTGTCCAGGTGGCCTGCTGGCTTTTGCCTCAGCTTCTGTCCAGGTGTCCCACTGGCTTTTCCCTCAGCTTCTGTCAGGTGGCCCACTGGCGTTTCCCTCAGCTTCTGTCCAGGTGGTCCGTTGGCTTTCCCTCAGCTTCTGTCCAGGTGGTTCGCTGGCTTTTCCCTCAGCTTCTGTCCAGGTGGTTCGCTGGCTTTTCCCTCAGCTTCTGTCCAAGTGGTCCGCTGGCTTTTCCCTCAGCTTCTGTGTCTCTGAGTCTGTAAAGATCATCTTAAAATCAACACAAATGTGAGAGGAATAACTCACCAGGCGTCAGAATGAAGATGATGATCCAGATGATGGTCATGATTCAAACACCTAACAGGTCAGTTACACACGACAAAGTGAGCTGTGTCCTTATACATGACGCTGACCACAAGAGCTTTAAGACTTCCTGAAGTGACAGAGGCCCAACCATCTCTCTCTCTCTCTCTCTCTCTCTCTCTCTCTCTCTCCCCCTCTCTCTCTCTTTGTCACTCACTCAGTCACTCAGTCTCTCTCTCTGCCCCTCTCTCTCTCTCTCTCTCTCTCTCTCTGCCCCTCTCCCTCTCTCTCTCTTTCTTGTTGTCTCACTCTTTCCTTTTTCACACTTGCTGTTGACGCTGTCTTTGGTCTGTGTAGAGAAACACACTGAAACATGTCAGTAACCAGTCAGTCACTTCCTCCTGACTGCTCTGGTCATTGTGGGTAGAAATGATCTGAGATCAGTTTCACTGTTTCTAATCTAACAGTTAAAGTCATTATGAATGTGTACAAAACTGATTCTGAATCAGGATAAAACATCATTTTAGCAGCGAAGCCTGACTGATAACACAGACATTCACAAACCTGCTGCTGGAAAAGAAGATACTCGTGACCTCACAGATTCTCTGAGATCAAACATCAAAGGCAGAGTTTGATCATATCTAGTAGTGGGGGTTTAATTTTTATTGCAGTGAATAGGAGGAAAAGCTAAGCTCTCAGTCTGGCCTCCACTTCCTCAGCATATTTTACTCCTCCTCTATCAGGTGGTCCGCTGGCTTTTCCCTCAGCTTCTGTCCAGGTGGTCCGCTGGCTTTTCCCTCAGCTTCTGTCCAGGTGGTCCACTGGTTTTTAACTTAGCTTCTTTCCAGGTGGCCCGCTGGCTTTTCCTTCAGCTTCTGTCCAGGTGGTCCGCTGGCTTTTCCCTCAGCTTCTGTCCAGGTGGTCCGCTGGCTTTTCCCTCAGCTTTTGTCAAGATGCCCCACTGGCTTTTTCCTTAGCTTCTGTCCAGGTGGCCCACTGGCCTTTTCCTCAGCTTCTGTCCAGGTGGCCCACTGGCCTTTTCCTCAGCTTCTGTCCAGGTGGCCCACTGGCCTTTTCCTCAGCTTCTGCCCAGGTGGCCCACTGGCTTTTCCTCAGCTTCTGTCCTGGTGCCCCACTGGTGATTAAGCAGAATATCCGACCAAGTCTAAACTAGCTAGACGTTCAATGTTTGGTGGTGGACAAGTAGCAGCCTACAGTCACCTGGGTGTTGACTTCTTATCTGGGAATGCGCTAACTGCAAATTAAAGTGCTAGCTTACATGCTAATAGACAAAACATCACAGTAATGAACCAGCTGTCATGCTAACCAACATGCTAACCAACAAACTAAGAAAAAATAACAGTGGAAGTTCCAATAAAAACACTGAACTATCTGTTCATCAGCCTGAAAGAAAGGAGGGAAAAGAAAAGTCCAGAGTTTTTCTACCACATGAGCAGACTGAGAATCAGACGTGTTGACTTTACTTCATTAAACCACTTTAACCCGATTGATCTTCACTCAGAGTTAGACTTTCATCACTTCCAGGTCCAAATTCATTCCTACCCAACAAACTCTGACAGTGTTATTCATTATTAAACTCACCCATCTGAGGTCTCATCTAAAACACTTCATACAGTAATGAAATATACCTTAAAAACAGTCCTGGACCATCCAGCAGATCAGTCACTGTGTTCTTCAGATGATCTGGTGGTGTTTATTCTATCAGCTGGGTAACACTGAGATCAGCTCTGATAAACACACCAGTGATCATTACTGCTTCATACAGTAGCAGGAGAAGAGGAGGAGCTGGTCCTACATCAGTTCATGTCTAATTTAAATAACTGTAATACTAGACGTGAATAACAGAAGTCACAGTTTCAGTGAGAGAAAATTCAGACGGTGCAGAAGTTTAAGATAAAGATCTCTGGCTGCAGCTCAGAAGGTCACGTGTTCCCAATTAGTGGAAGATGCATATTAATAACTGAGCATTTCAACTGAGCGCAGTAGCTTACAGTTAAACGTGTGAACCACATCTAGTTCATCATCTCAGTGCTGACTCTGTTCTTACCATTTATCGTCTGGATGCTGGAGACGAGCCTCGACACTGAACGGTAAGACTTTCTCTTTAATTCAGAAGATTTTAATAGGGGGGCAGCTCTAACTGAAAAACATGCTCAGCTCAGACCGACTACTGTGAAGAACCTGCTGCTACACAGAAATGACTCTTTAGTGGCCGTTTTCAAAACGTAATGAGTTTTTGTTCTTCAGAGTCGAGTTACTGTAACTTAGTTATGAAGAAAGGATTCAGTAAGACAGACGGTATTATAGTGTCAGCACTTAAAGTTCTGGACTTTTGAAGGACTTTAGATGAAGATCTGGAAACATTTTGTTGAAAATGTCATTATGTTAAAGATCCTGCAGGCTGCTGTGATGAGATCATTGAGAACGGCTCCTCCTCTTCCTCTGGTCTTTCTGCTCATGACTGCTGGTGAGTCAGTGTTTGTTGTGGTTTCTCTCAGAATCAGCTCAGTGGTGTAGAGTAGCTGCTGGAGTTGGAGAGGAGAGAAGTGAAGCTGTAAGCTACAGTAACTCTGACTGTCTTATGGGCTCCAGACTCTGTAATCAGCTCTTTCATGCATCATATGTTTCAGGAGCTTTTGGAGCAGAGTGGAGTGTGAAGTACAACCAACAGGAAATCTGTGCTTTAAAAGGATCCACAGTGTTTATGAACGGAACTTTTACTCACCCAGAAGGTCTCACAGTGACAGAGACTTTCTGGTTCATACACCCAGTTAAGGGTGTGAAGAAGACTGATCTGAGTAAAGACCCAGATTATTCAGGCAGAGTCGAGTTTTTCACTGATGATCAGAAACACTTCTCCCTCAAACTGAGTGATGTGATGAAGAAGGATGAACATCAGTTCTGCTTCAGAATCATAAAAAATGTAAATAAAAAAAGAGGGTGGGGTAAACCTGGAGTTCAGCTCAGAGTTACAGGTGAGTTAATCATCCCATTGTCCAGCTATAAGACACAGCTCTGGATTCAGAGTCATGTTTATTCATGACTTCTCTGAATATTCATGTTGTTTTATCATCACTGATTTTATTAATCTGCTCTAATGATGTTCAGCTTCTGTTCTGATTCACTCCTACATCATTTTATCTGCTCTTACTCCTCATTCAGTTCATCTGCTCAGTTTCTTTCTGATCCTCTCCACGTCAAATCCAGGACTAATTATTAATCCTTTAAATTACAGTCTTATTATTTAGTTATTGATCTAAAGATCTTTCATGTTAAAGATAAAAATCAATTATTCATCAAATGTTATAAACAACACACACATGGTCACTGCTGGAACTGGGTCATGGTAACTTCACTGAAGACGAGTTACACATTTAACATTTTTAATCTGTTTCTGTTTCTCTGTTTATAACGTGTGATGAGTCCTGTTCTTGGCTCAGAAACCAACACCGGACACAAAAACCTTATTTTGAGGGTTTATTCTGACTGCTACACATATGTAAGAGTAGCGGTCGAAAAAGGGCTGCAAAACTGAGTGTTCACTTTTTCTGACAGAGTGGAAAAGTGAGTGGACAATCTAAAGGAACAAACCCAAATAAAATACAATCAGAGGAAATACGGCAGGGGTCTGGACGAGACCACCACCACACCCATGAGCACTGTACAAGAGTATTCAGTAATACACAGTACAGTGCACATACTAGCTATTAGCACAATACAGCCTCTATACTTACTTCTATCCCTAGACAACCGATGGCCCCTCCCTCTGGGGGGGGGCACTTACACCACCAAGCTGTGTGAAACTATACAGCGGTGGATAACATCAGAAACACGTACACACAGTCTCAAAAGACTGGACTAACAATTAGATATTATTCACGTACACATGAAGACAATAAGAAACACTAAATACAGGTTTAGTCTTTGCTCCACTACCTGAAACAACTTCCCAGAGCTCAAGATGGAAATAACTACCCACATATGGGACACACCACATAACGAAACCTTGGTGAATATCATCCGCGGAAATCTACACTGTTAAGGTAACAGCCGATCGCCAAACACATAAGATGGTGCTCAGCGGGTCGTAATATATATATAACTGCTGAACATCTCCATCAGGATTCTTTAATATTACCTGGATGATGCACAAAAGGAGCTCTATATTACCCCGCTGCACCCGCCCTCGTTCTCCATACTATCACATCGCACTGCTCAACTCACGCCAGTACCAACCACTGAAAGGGGGTGTGTCTAAATAAAAGCCCCTATTGCCGTCTGCACCGAAGGGAACAAAATAGAAGTCATTTTCCACTTGGCCACAAATGAAAGTATCACACAGAGCAAAAGCTCATTTTTAAATTATTGGGAAAAAGTAAAATTAAAAGGAGATGTAAGGATGATGTATAAATATGTTCCAGACTAGATGAGGATTTTATGAAGACGTTCCTTTTTTGTTTTCCTGTTTTTTATTGGTATTAATCATCTTTCCGTGCTCCGTTGTAAGTGCGCTGGTGCTGCTGCTTTACATCAGATTTCTGTTAGTTTTGTATTGTTTGTGTGTTTTTGTTGATGTTTGCTTGAGAAGGCAACCTGAGCCATCACATCCACTGAGATACAGACCGAGAACGGCTTTCAAACTGTAGCTCGGTGGCTTACTGGACCGGCCGCTTGGATGATGCTGCGGCACGGCTGCGGATCTCTCTGGAACAGTGACGTCCATGACGTGACATCGCATGACCTGGGCTTGGATATCATTGCATTGCAGCTGTGAGGCAGCCTGGACTGGTGGTGTTCAGCTGCATGAGCAGAGCTATGCCACAGCTACAAGGCCTCTCAGGCCGGCTGCTTGGGTATCACTGCACTACAGCTGTGATGCTGCCTGGACTGGTGGTGTTCAGCTTCAGGAAAATGCTCCCTCTTCATAGCGAAGGACATCTTCAGTCGAGGCTTCCCGGTTCAGTCGGAGGCTTTCCCTCAGTGCTAAGGACTCTTTCCAGACTAGCTGAGTGATTCTGTGCTGTGGTCACTGAAATGTCTCTCTCTAGCTGTGGGAACTGTGGAGTGTGTGTGTGTGTGTGTGTGTGTGGGGTGTTGATGATGATGAAATATGTGTGAGTTCTCAACTGAATATGAGCTCATTAAATATTTGAGTAAAATGCACCTCCAGTCTATACAGAACAGAGCTCATCATTACATCTGCAGGACACACAGAAGATCAAACATCACTCAGTTTAGTTTCATCTGCTCTGGTTTCTACACTCATTGCTGACCTTCATGAATGAGGTTTACTGACTTTACAGCTTTTCCCTTCTAATCTGATGGTCCTCTTATTGTCTTAGAGCTCCATGTAGAAGCTCCTGAAGAAGTGACCGAGGGAGAAACAGCAGATCTGACATGTAAGACCACCTGCAGTCTGACTGACCCAACATTCATCTGGTACAAAAATGGACGTCCTTTAACCACAAAGACCATCAAGAACAACCAGCTCCACCTGCAGACGGTCAGCAGTGAGGATGCAGGCAGTTATAGCTGTGCTGTAGGAGGATCTCAACACCTCCGCACTACTGCTCACAGCCTCAGAGTCAGATGTGAGTTTAACTCTTTTTTAGTTTTTTCCTCAAAGTAAATAAATGTAGGACTTTAAAAATGTGTCCTGACTTTCTGGGCTTGTTTACAGTTTGTGGTCTTATTTAATAGCAGTGTTTGCATAAATTAAGCAAGATATTAAATATTTAATAAATGTTTCAGTTTTAATATTCAAACCTTCAAATACAAATCATGTAATTATTATAATCATCTAGATCCTCCAAAGAGGGTCTCAGTGTCCATCAGTCCCTCTGGTGAAATAGTGGAGGGCAGTTCAGTGACTCTGACCTGCAGCAGTGATGGAAACCCACCTGTGAAGATCTACACCTGGTTTAAAGGATCAACATCAGTAGGAGAAGGAAAAACCTACAGCATTCCCAACATCAGATCTGAGGACAGTGGAGAATACACATGCCAGAGTCGGAATGATCATGGAGAGAGAAGATCCACTGCTGTGTATATAAATGTCACATGTAAGTTAATCTTGAGGTATTCAGTTAAATTCAACCCAAACTCAAACACTAAAATATTATTTTTCAAATTTTTCATCTGTTGTAGATCCTCCAAAGACCGTCTCAGTGTCCATCTGTTCCTCTGGTGAAATAGTGGAAGGCAGTTCAGTGACTCTGACCTGCAGCAGTGATGGAAACCCACATGTGAAGATCACCTGGTTTAAAGAAGGAGGAACCTCACCTGTAGGATCTGGACACACTTACCGCATCATCAACATCACTGCTGACCACACTGGACTGTACTACTGTGTAGCTCAGAATGACCATGGAGCTCTGAATGGAACTGTGCTGGTCACTGTTAAGAGTAGGTGGTGAATAATGAGTTAAACGCTGTTTCTCTGTGTTCACTTTTACAGTAATGACAGATTAAAGTGATATTAATGATCTTTTCTGCAGGTCAGAGTTGGTCTGCAGTCTGGTTTACAGTGGGAGGAGGAGGTTTTCTCCTTATTACTGTCCTAATCTGCATCTGCAGGTCAGCAATAATTTCCAAACCTGTTACTACAGTATGAAGAAATGACTTTATTCTTGTTGTAGAAATGGATTAACAGATAAAATGATTTTGTCCTTAAACTAATTAGAATATATTGATTGTTTTGTCCAGTTTTCACAGAATGAAGAAAACAGCTGCTGGACCTGATCACAGTAAAACAAGACAGGTACATTTATATTCAGTCCATTCAGCAGACGCTCTTATCCAGAGACACTTACAGAGCTACTTTGTTGTCCACTCAGAGAAAGTATCCCAGTAATTACAGTACATTAAAGCTCAGGAACTACCAGAGACCAAAGCCCTGTTGATACCTAGAAAGAAAGATACAGAATTAAGACACAGCATTAGTGCAGTCCAGTAAAGTCCAGGTGAGGTGGCCACAGTCCAAATGACCACATTATGTCCACCAGTCGGTGACAGTTTCCCTTGCAGGCTGTATTTGTTTATGATTTGAGAATCACAGAAAACAGCATTTCAATTTGGAAATCTCCATCAAAGAGTTTTTAAGAGTCTTTTCTGCCTCATTTTCAGAAGATTAGACATTTAAACTGTTCTCCATGAACTCTTCACCCTCAGGATGATGTCCTCTACACCAACGTTACACACCGCACATCCAGACCTGCACAGGCTGCTGACTCTGCTGACTCTGCAGCTGCTGATGTTCTGTATGATGAAGTGACCAGCACTGACCAGCAGGGGGAGCCCCAGTATGCCAGTGTTACATTCCACCACCACACAGCTGCCCCTGGGTGAGTTTCACTGAGCTTTATATAAAGCAGCCCAGAGAAACTTCAGGAAAGAGGAATTTAGGGTTCAGAATCAAATGTTATTTTCTGTGAGCGCCTTTATGGGATTCCCAGTGTTACATTAGCACCAGGCTAGCAGTCGAGTGCAGTGTTCACTGCATTTCCACTCCTGCCTGCAGGCTGCCTGGGGCTTTAATCCACTCCTCACCAGTTTGGCTTTACTTTGAGGTTTGGTTTATAATAATATGCTGATTTATAAATGAATATTAAATGTGTATGTAAAGAATCTTTATTCAAAGATAAGGACTGATTTTCTATCGATCTCTTCATTAAGTAAATCTGATTCATTTTAATGTTTCCTGAAATGGAAAACTTCTCTTCACAGTAAGGTGTGAGTTTATCTCCGTGCTCAGTCAGGTGTGGAGCACAAT